>NC_073392.1:6467500-6767500 GCF_028641065.1 Leucoraja erinaceus | reverse complement strand
GATTTAGCTCCTGGGGCTAAAGGAATCAAGGGATATGGGGAGAAAGCAGGAACGGGTTACTGATTTTGGATGATCAACCATGATCATATTGAAAGGCGGTGCTGGCTTGAAGGGCCGAATGGCCTACTCCTGCAACTATTTTTCTATGTTTCAATGTTTCTATGGATGGCGACATTTAGCAAATTATTTCAATCCATGGAAGGTAAAGGACTTATTAAACAAACTAAGAGGGATTGCAACCTTCACGTGGTCCGCCCTGTTTCAACGAATGCAATCAACCTGGCGTGCACAATCAAATAGAACAAGTTGTCCTACAACTTTAGGCTGTGCACGCCATACACAAGAAGAACAGCAAAATAAGAGCAAGGCAGATATTCAAGTGCCGAAGCATCATCTGCTTTCTCCTGCACTGTCAGAGAGAGGCCACACGCAAGTTGGAGGAACAGTGCGGTGGTGCAGCGGTAGAGTTGCTGCCTTACAGCGCCAACCCAGTCGATCCGGGTGCTGCCTGCGATCCCGACCTACGGGTGCTGTCTGTACGGAGTTGCCTGGATCGTACGGGGATCAGCTCCCCATTCGTGATTATTTTCCCAAAGCGCCTGAGGTTAAGGGGAGACCTGGTTAAGATTATGAAAGGCATCCGAGATCTTCAGCTAATCCTCCCACACCCAAATCTTCAGCTTCCTCCCACACTCCAAAGACGTGCAGGTGTGTAGGTTAATTGTCTTGGTAGAAATCAAAACGTTATCCCTGTTGTGTGTGGGATAGTGATCATGTGCGGGGATCGATGGTCAGTGCGGACTCGGTGGGTCGAAGGACCTCTTTCTGCGCTGTATCTCTAAACTACACTAAACCGAATGTACCTGAATGTTGGAATTAAAAAAAAAAGATTAAATATCCATCTGCACCTTGGATATCCCAAAGGCAGCAGCAGAATACATCGTAATTAAGCCACTATTTTCAGGTTTGGCTGAGGTGCAAGAGGCAACAGCACTGGAAGGTGAGATGAGCTGATGACTGGCATGTGGAACCAGCAGGAACCATGTTAGATCCTATAAGTGGGAGATCCCATTTTAATTTAGTGCCAAGATCGCAGCTCCAGAGCTCAGCGTGATCAGAACACTTGTTGTAATACCTTTCCCTGCCTGGCGTGATACTAAACTATGCTGATCCGATCTGGCCCTGATTTGTTTCTTGGCCTTCATTGTGATGCATTGTGACATTAGGGAGCAGCACAGTGGCGCAGCGGTAGAGCTGCTGCCTTATAGCGCCAGACACCCGGGTTCCATCCAGACCACGGGTGATGTTAGTACGGAGCTTGTACGTTCTCCTTGAGACCACGTACGTTTTCTCTGGGTGCTCCGGTTTCCTCCCACATTCCAAAGGCGTGCGGGTTTGTCAGTTAGTTGGCTACAGTAAGTTGTAAATTGTCCCTAGTGTGTGGGGTGGTGCTAATGTACGGGGTGATTGCTGGTCGGCGCGGACTAGGTGGGCCGTAGGGCCTGTTTCTGCGCTGTATCTCTAAATTCTAAATAATCTCAGCCAAAGAGAGAGCTGTAATTGGCTTCAGAATTCAGACACTAGATAATAATTATCTGTGGTGTCCATTTTAAATAATAGTTGCTAACCATATTAACTCCTTTCCCATTCTCATGCTAATCTTTTCTGCCCTAGGTCTCCTCCCTTGCTAGACTGTGGCCACATGCAAACTGGAGGAACAGCATCTTGTATTCTGCTACGGCAGCTTACAACTAGGGTTGCCAACTCTCCCGTATTAGCCGGGACATCCCGTATTTTGGGCTAAATTGGTTTGTCCCGTACGGGGCCGCCCTTGTCCCGTATTTGACCGCTACTACTCGGGTCGAGGGGACTGTCGGGTCGGAGTGCCGCGTCCGGCCCCGCCTCACCCGTCCTGACGTAGTGCAGCCCATGGAGTGCAGCAGCAGCAGCAGCAGGAGGGCCTCGCCCGTGGCCCCGTCGGTCCGCAGCCCGGCCAGCTGTCCGACCTTCGGACCTTCGCTGACCGCTGACACCGCCACCCCTCCTTCTCATGGCCGATCATCGGTTCATGAGTTGGATGGGGTGCCGGACTGGGCTTTGTGTGCAGTCCAGTACCGCCATCTACTCTATGGGAACCATTTGTAAGTTGAGCCAAAACACGGCAGTGCGTTCCGCTTGATTAAACTCATCAAGGTAATGTGGATACACTGTTTGTTCACTGACCCGTAAAAACCATTGTTTTCTACGCACACGTGTGGAGTTTGAGTGGGTGGTTCCACAACAAAGTGTGAGCTGTTTCGACGAGGCAAGAATGACTTTGTGGGTTTAGCATTGATGCCTTCATCATTGGCTTAATCAAATCTTTTTTTTACTGTAGGGAGGATGGGAAAACATAATTTACATCAATGATTGAAGGAATAAAAATGTAGGGATTGGAGCTGAATTAATCGCAGTGCAATCTCAGTTCAGTTTGGTCACGGTGGTGCAGCGGTAGAGTTGCTGCCTCACAGCGAATGCAGCGCCGGAGTCCCGGGTTCCATCTCGACTACAGGTGCTCCCTGTACAGAGTTTGTACGTTCTCCCCGTGACCTACGTGGGTTTTCTCTGAGATCTTCGGACTCGGTGGGCCGAAGGGAGCGGGAGTAACTCAGCATCGCAGGAGAACAGGGCGGCACGGATCAGCGCCAGAGATCCGGGTTCGATCCTGGCCACGGGTGCTGTCTGTATGTAGTTTGTGCGTCCTCACCGTGACTTGCGTGGGTTTTCTCTGAGATTTTCAGTTTCCTCCCACACTCCAAAGACGTACAGGTTTGTAGGTTATT
This sequence comes from Leucoraja erinaceus, assembly GCF_028641065.1. NCBI lineage: Eukaryota > Metazoa > Chordata > Chondrichthyes > Rajiformes > Rajidae > Leucoraja > Leucoraja erinaceus. Next base: position 6,764,678 of record NC_073392.1, on the reverse strand, counting down.
TGGCTTGGTATAAATGTTTAAAAAAATTGTTCCGTGTGTGTTTTGGTTGATGTGCGGGGATCGCTGAATGGCCTGTTTCAGCGCCTTATCTCTAAACTAAACTAAACTAAAAGTGAACATGGATAGGTGACAATTTGGGCCGTGACCTTTCTTCAGACTTTGCAATTTCCCCCTTTGCACCTTTGCAACTTTCACCCCCCCCCCCCCCCCCTCCTAAACAATCAGTCTGAATAAAAGATTGACCTGAAACATCACCTATCCACGGGGGTGGGAGATTGGATTGCAACCTTCACGAGGTCCACCCCGTTTCGACGAATGCAATCAACCTGGTGTGCACGAACGGAAGATCAAACAGAACAAGTTGTCTTACAACTTTAGGCTGTGCTATCCAGAGTTGCTGCCTGATCCTCTGAGTCACTCCAGCACTTTGTGCCCTCTTTTGTAAACCAACACCTGCAGTTCCATATTTCACATAATAATTGAGGTCAGCCTGTTTATTTTGTATCAAGTAAAAAACCATGGTTAGAGATTCCATTAACAAGCTCATCAGGAAGGCTGGCTCCATCCTGGGGGCGGAGTTGGATTCACGGGGGTGGTCTTGGAGGGGAGGAGAGAACTGTGGAGCATCCTGGACAATACAGCTCACCCCCTCCATAACACACTGGTCAACCTGAGGAGCACCTTCAGCAACAGACTGGTTCCACCAAGATGCAGCACAGAACGTTTAGTTTAGTTTAGAGAAACAGCATGGAAACAGGCCCACCGCACCGACCAGTGACCCCCGCACACTAACACTATCCTGCACACACTGGGGACAATTTACACATACACCAAGCCAATTAACCCACAGATCTGTACCTCTTTGGAGGAAATCGAAGATCTCAGAGAAAACCCACGCAGGTCCAGTCAAGAGTCAAGAGTGTTTTATTGTCAAGTGTCCCAGATAGAACGATGAAATCCTTACTTGCTGCAGCACAACAGCATATGTCAACATAATAAATAATATAACAAAAACAGTTAAAAAAAAAGAACAAACAATACAGTGCAATAATAGTGATAATAATAGTCTAGTGTAGTTCAGAGCTTATGATGTTGTAGTGTTTAATAGCCTGATGGCTGTAGGGAAGCAGCTGTTCCTGAACCTGGACATTACAGTTTTCTGGCTCCTGTACCTTCTTCCCGATGGCAGTGGTGAGAATGTACAAACTCCATACAGACAGCACCCCTAGTCAGGATCGAACCGAGGTCTCTGGCGCTGTAAGGCAGCAACTCTACCGCTGCGCCACCGTGCCGCCTTAATTTCATTCAAGAACTTTTGCAAATTCTGTTCTGTACCGACCAGCGGAGAGATATTCGAATGGTGAAGACAAATTATACTTGTAAATAACGTACGATATTTATCACAAGAAACCACCATGGGTTTATATTAGACAATAGACAATAGGTGCAGGAGTAGGCCATTCGGCCCTTCGAGCCAGCACCGTCATTCAATGTGATCATGGCTGATCATCCCCAATCAGTACCCCATTCCTGCCTTCTCCCCATAATCCCTGACTCCGCTATCTTTAAGAGCCCCATCTAGCTCTCTCGTGAAAGTATCCAGAGAACCGGCCTCCACCCCCCTCTGAGGCACAGACTCACAACTCTCTGTGTGAAGAAGTGTTTCCTCGTCTCCATTCTAAATGCTTACCCCTTATTCTTAAACTGTGGCCCCTGGTTCTGGACTCCCCCAACATTGGAAACATGTTTCCTGCCTCTAGCCTGTCCAAACCCTTAATAATCTTACATGTTTCAATACGATATCCTCTCATCCTTCTAAACTCCAGAGTGTACAAGCCCAGCCGCTCCATTCTCTCAGCATATTCACTGGGATTTAGAACAATGAGAGGGGATCTTATAGAAACATGTATAATTCTTAAGGGATGGGACAGGCTAGATGCAGGAAAATTGTTCCTGATGTTGGGGGAAGTCCAGAACCAGGGATCACAGTTTAAGAATAAGGGGTAGGCCATGAGATGAGGAAAAACATTTTCACCCAGAGACTTGTGAATCTGTGTAATTCCCTGCCACAGAAGGCAGTGGAGGCCAATTCACTGGATGTTTTCAAGAGAGAGTTAGATAGAGCTCTTAGAAAGCAGGAACGGGGTACTGAGTTTGGATTGTCATCTATGATCATATTGAATGGCGGTGCTGGCTCAACGGGCCAAGCAACCTACTCCTGCACCTATTTTCTTTATTTCTGTTTCTATATGTCCCTTTGAAATACAGTTAGTCGTGCCTGACATTCAACTTGCAATAGCAGCAATTATGACATCAATCATCACCTTGTCACTACAGAGGCTGTTAAATCTTCAGACAGTTTCTCTGTGAAGCATGTGGTGATTAATGTAAGTACCATGGGACCCAATTTCCATTTGCTTTTATTTCACCGTAAAAGTCTTATTTCCGAAGTCTTAACTTATACAGTTAACAAGGCAGCCCAGAGTAGCTGAAAGTGATGTATAGTCCTTCCCCAGGGCTCCACTGCCGAATACCTCACACAGGAAAAGAGTCTGAGGAAGAGAGTCGCAATGCAAAAACATCAACTGTCCATTCCCTCCACGTGGTGGCGCAGCGGGTAGAGCTGCTGCCTCATTGCGCCAGAGAGGCGGACTCGATCCTGACTATGTCTGTAGGGAGTTTGTACTGCACGTGGCGGGCTATGGTCAGTATGTGAAGGGGGGGTCCGTGTCGGGCGTGGGAAGCTCCGCGGGTTGTCCCGTGGACAGGCAGTCGATTTGGCGCGTGTGAGTACCGCTTTAATGGGGGGGAGGGGGAGGACAAAGGAGGAGCCAGCAGTGGTACTTTGTCACCTTGTCAGCGCCGTAGACGGCGACTATTTGCACGCAAAACATTTCACTGTGCCTTGTCACATGTGACAATAAAGAGTACGGAGGAACTGCAGATGCTGGTTTAAACCGAAGATGGACACAAAATGCTGGGGTCACTCACAGACATGTTGTCACACACAGAACCTTCTGTCCTCAGTCTCCCCCATTGTCTGAGTGAGGCTAAATGCAAATTGGAAGAACCACATCTCATATTTCATTTGGGCAGCTTACAGCCCAGTGGTATGAATATTGATTTATCTCACTACAGGTAGCCCCGGCATTCCCTCTCTCTCTCCATCCCTCCCCCACCCAAGTCACACCAGCTTCTCGTTTACACCCAGCAAACAGCTAACAATGGCCTGTTTCCTGCATCACCGTTACTTTTTTTGCATATCTTTCATTCATTGATCTTTATCTCTCCACATCATCGTCTATATCTCTCGATTTCCTTATCCCTAACCAGTCTGAAGAAGGGTCTCGACCCGAAACGTCACCCATTCCTTCTCTCCAGAGATGCTGCCTGTCCCGCTGAGTTACTCCAGCTTTTTGTGTCTATCTTTGACGATAAGGTATGCCGGATTCCAAGGGGAGTTGAAATGATCATTAAAATGGGATTTTGCGAGCTGCCATATAGTATGTGAGGAAGAAAAATGGAAAAGAATTAGAAGTGAATTGAAAGCCAAACTTGAAACGTCAAACCTGTTTCTCTCTTCATAAGTGCTGGTTGACAAGCTGGCTATTTCGACAATAGACGTCAGGATCTCCTTGCTAAATGTATCACACGCTTCCCCATTCAGTAACCTCGTCTCCGTGCCAATTCCCCATCCTGACCTTCCACTTTAGATTATTAATATACACAACAAGATGAATTAGATATCATAATGTAGTCAGACAAGAACAAGGCCTGTAGACATTCTAAATGATGATGAATAACTAAACCACCGATGGGATTAGACTACACTCAACAACTCAAAGGAGTTTCGAAGAATGGGGGGGGGGGAACTCATTGAAACGTGCAGAATATTGAAAGGCTTGGATGGAGTGGGTGTGGAGAGGATGTTTCCACTAGAGGGAGAGTCTGGGACTGGAGGTCACAGCCTCAGAATTAATTAAAGGACGTTCTTTCAGGAAGGAGATGAGGAGAAATTTCTTTAGTCTTCTGTGGATGCCGTGTCTATGGATATTTTTAAGGCAGAGATATATACACTAGATTCTTGATAAGCATGGGTGTCAGAGGTTACGGGGAGAAGGCAGGAGAATGGGGTTAGGAGGGAGAGATAGATCAGCCATGATTGCATGGCAGAGTTAGACTTGATGGGCCGAATGGCCTAATTCTACTCCTCTTCCTTATGACAAAAAGGAAAGTACTGGTGTCAGAGGTTATGGGGAGAAGGCAGGAGAATGGGGTTAGGAGGGAAAGATAGATCAGCCATGGTTGAAATGATGGGCCAAATGGCCTAATTCTGCTCCTATAACTTGTGAACATAAAATTAAATCGGAATACTTTGAAGAACAGCAATTAATTCCTTCATTTTTTTTTCTCACCTGATTTCAGTAACTTTAGGTATCAGAAAAGGGTGACAATGAGAATGGCAAAGGGACCAAAATAAGAGATCATGTCTTATCCCCCTAGAGCTTGCTACATTCTGTAGTATTAAACTGTTTTAGCCAAATAAGGCAAGGAATGGGTTAACTCAGTCAAATAGCAATGGACTGCAGTATTGATCGAGTGCCTATAGCTAAAGAGAACCCAGGAATAAAATCAATTGGATTAAGAAAGATGGATATTGGTTCCTATATAAAAACTGTATTCTGAAGAAAGTTCAGTTTAGTTTAGAGATGCAGCATGGAAACAGGCCCTTCGGCCCACCGGGTCCGTGCTGACCAGCGATCCCCGCACATTAACACTATCCTACACACACTAGGAACAATTTTACATTTACACCAAGTCAATTAACCTACGAACCTGTACGTCTTTGGAGTGTGGGAGGAAACCGAAGTTCTCAGACAAAACCCACGCAGATCATAGAAACATAGAAATTAGGTGCAGGAGTAGGCCATTCGGCCCTTCGAGCCTGCACCGCCATTCAATATGATCATGGCTGATCATCCAACTCAGTATCCTGTACCTGCCTTCTCTCCATACCCCCTGATCCCTTTAGCCACAAGGGCCACATCTAACTCCCTCTCAAATATAGCCAATGAACTGGCCTCAACTACCTTCTGTGGCAGAGAGTTCTAGAGATACACCACTCTCTGTGTGAAAAATGTTTTTCTCATCTCGGTCCTAACAAATTTCCCCCTTTTCCTTAAACTGTGACCCCTTGTTCTGGACTTCCCCAACATCGGGAACAATCTTCCTGCATCTAGCCTGTCCAACCCCTTGAGAATTTTGTAAGTTTCGATAAGATCCCCCCTCAATCCTCTAAATTCTAGGGAGTACAAGCCGAGTCTATCCAGTCTTTCTTCATATGAAAGTCCTGACATCCCAGGAATCAGTCTGGTGAACCTTCTCTGTACTCCCTCTACTGCAAGAATGTCTTTCCTCAGATTAGGAGACCAAAACTGTACGCAATACTCCAGGTGTGGTCTCACCAAGACCCTGTACAACTGCAGTAGAACCTCCCTGCTCCTATACTCAAATCATTTTGCTATGAATGCTAACATACCATTCGCTCACGGGGAGAACGTACAAACTCTGTACAGGCGGCATCCGTAGTCGGGATCGAACCCGGTCTCTGGCGCTGCGAGCGCTGTTAAAGGGCTGTCCCACTTGTGCGACCTAATTGGCGAGTTTAGAAGAGTTTGAAAAAACGACATGTTGAAGACCTCCTTCAACCTCCTTCAACTATGTTGAAGACCAGCTACGACTAACTACTAACTTTGGGGAAATTGGACACCGAATAGTGGAGAGTGAAGACGACCTTTGATCTCCTTCGACCTCCCTTCGACTATGATGAAGACTATCTACCACTACCTTCGACTACCCTCGATTACCTACGACTAACATGCCAAGGATGACGCGGTGAACAATACACGGAGGGCTGGGACAGGGGGTTGGGGGGCGGGGGGGGGGGGAGTAATGTTTACAAAATCTCGGCCTCAGCTCACACCCGTCCGCCCGGACCCCGGCATCCACTCCCGCTGCCGTCTCCCTCCCTCCTTCCCTTCCCTCCCTCTGTTCCCTTCTTCCCTCCCTTCCTTCTCTCCTTCCCTCCCTCTTTCCTCTGTCTCTTTTCCCTTATCTCCTTCCCTCCCTCCCTTCTTTCTCTACTTCCCGTCCTCCCTTCTCTCCTTCCCACCCACACCCACACGCACACACACACACCCACACCCACACCCACACCCACACACACACACACACACACATCACGCACAGACAAGTCACACACATGCACACACATGCAACCAACACAACTAGGTTAGGATGGGGTAGAAGCCCAAGGGGTAGGATGGGGCTGAATCACAAAATTTAATGCCGGGACTGGTTTTTCGCCACAGTTATTGGTTTTCCAGGATCTAGCTAATTAAATTATTATTATGTAAATTATTAAATTATGTAAGGGGGGGCACAGTTTAAGGATAAGGGGGAAATCTTTTAGGACCGAGATGAGAAAAACAATTTTCACACAGAGAGTGGTGAATCTCTGGAATTCTCTGCCACAGAAGGTAGTTGAGGCCAGTTCATTGGTTATATTTAAGAGGGAGTTAGAAGTGGCCCTTGTGGCTAAAGGGATCAGGGGGATATGGAGAGAAGGCAGGAATGGGATACTGAGTTGGATGATCAGCCATGATCATATTGAATGGCGGTGCAGGCTCGAAGGGCCGAATGGCCTACTCCTGCACCTATTTTCGATGTTTCTATGCGTCTATTATTTTTTTCATTTAACAGTCACTAAAACAAGTGGTATTGTAACCATGTACTTTTCAGAAGTGATCTACACATTTTTGTCTGTAATTTGTAGGCTTACATGTATGCAATGTTATATTAAAATGTCGCTTAGATCTGTTTGGTCCATTAACTCCCAGGCACTTTTTAAGCGCCTATTTTGATTACTTTCCATTCTACCATAGAGATATGAAGTCTATAATAGACTTTATTTATATTCCTATGATTCTACAGACCTTGGCTGGGAACCTGGGGCTCACCAAAATTGTTCCCAATTGGGCCCCGCACCTTCTAAGGCCGGCCCTGGGTGGAATGGTCTGCTTGGGTAAGCAATGATTTCTGTAGAGTCTCCATGAAAATGCTGCTTACCTTGCTGTTCCACATAATAATTTAATATTCTACAGTCTTTAGAGTTCATTCCAATTCTATTTCAGGCTGTGATACTCATAATTACAATTTATATTGCCTTCATACCTCCACATCATAAAGCCCGAGCTCCAGCCTGCCCTTTGCTGCATCCAGTTGATTTGACAAATTCATTCAATATTAGAATATAAATGTATATCCGTGACAGAAATGGAAAACAAGAGACAAAGAGGAAGGTCGTCAGGATGAAAGCAACGTTCCCTTGGTAACAAAATGTCAATAAATCCCTTTGTAAAGCTTCTGCCTTGCCAGAACTGTCCCCGAATGCACTTTCACATTTCATCGGGCATCGAACATTCTGGCCGGTGTTTTCGCAAGAAAAGTCAACTCGGCTGGTAAATTCTCCTTGTAGCCGGTGACCGTGAGATAAACTAGTTGGGGCAGGTCCTTGAGTCTGTTTCTCCAGGGGGATGAACCTGGTGGCACAGTAAGTGCAGCGGGTAGAATTGCTGCCTTAAGGGCCCTGTCCCACTTTCACGACCTCCTTCGAAACCTCTGCCGAGTTTAAAGGACCTAAAATAAAAAATCAAGAATGTGGTAATCTACGAACTCCAACGGCCCTCCATGACTATGTTGACGAACTCCCACGTGTATGTGTACGAATTCCCACGACTATTTCGATGCCCTCCTTACGAGTAAAAAGTTGCCATGTCTTTCATCCCGACCGTTTTTTTGACTCGTGGACATTTTTTATCGGGCTGGAAAAAAACGTCCCGACTTACCCGATGCCACGAGTACCTACGGCTGGCATAGCGAGCCACTACGATATATCTACGGACTCCTACGGACTCGTTTTACGAACATTCTGCGAGTTTGAAGCAAGGGGAAAACTCGGGAGAATTCGTGGATAACTCGTGAAAGTGGGACGGGCCCTTTACAGCGCCGGAGACCCGGGTTCAATCCTGACAATGGGTACTGCCCGCAAGGAGTGCGTTTCCTCCGGTTTCCTCCCACACTCCAAAGACGTGCAGGTTTGTAGGTTAATTGGCTTTGATGAAATTGTAAATTTGTCCCCAGTGTGTGTAGGATAGATTTAGCGTATGGGGTGATCGGTGGTCGGCACGGACCCGGTGGGCCGAATGGCCTGTATCCGCGCTGTATCTCTAAAGTAGAGTCTAAAGAAATGGGCAGATGGAAGGAATTGGAGGGAAGGTTTAAGAGGGAACTGCAGATGCTGGAGAATCGAAGGTTACACAAAAAAGCTGGAGAAACTCAGCGGGTGCAGCAGCATCTATGGAGCGAAGGAAATAGGCAACGTTTCGGGCCGAAACCCTTCTTCAGACCCTTCTTCAGGAGGGAAGGTTGATTGGCTTCTGTAAATTGTCCCCAGTGTGTGTAGGAGAGGACTAGTGTGCGGGGATCGCTGGTCGGCACGGACTCGGTGGGCCGAACGGCCTGTAAATTCTGTATCCGTGCCGTGTCTCTAAACTAAACTAAAGCTGTTGACATTTGCTTTCTGATCACGCCAGGCGGTTGGGGCATTTTTTTTCCCCTTTCAAGGACTTTATTCAATAATTGCACATTGCAGTGTACCAGCAGGTACAAAAGCGTTCAATAGTCACAGTGCATCAGGCAATCATTATAATGCAATAATGGCATCTTTATCTACAAAGCACTCGATCGCCAGCGGCAACCAGCGTTGACGGAAGACCTCTAGAGTCCCCTTGGACCCATTTGGGACCCTGTGTGTTACCCTGTGTTGTCAATCTATTGATATCACTGCCATCTAGTGGATAACTGGAAAATAACAATGGTTCTACCCCATGGAACAGATCTCTCGACTGTGGCAAGTTTAATGCTCTTTCTACTTGACACTCAGATCCGTTAAAAGACGATGTTGTAATAATTGGTTATGCGAAGGATAAATTACTGTAGCTAGCCTTTTAGACTGTAGACTGTAGAGAGATACAGAGTGGAAACAGGCCCTTCGGCCCATCGGGCCTGCTGTGACCAGCGATCATCTGGTACACCAGTGCCATCCTGCACACTAGCGACAATAGACAATAGACACTAGACAATAGGTGCAGAAGTAGGCCATTCGGCCCTTCGAGCCAGCACCACCATTCAATGTGATCATGGCTGATCATCCCCAATCAGTACCCCGTTCCTGCCTTCTCCCCATATCCCCTGACTCCGGTATTTTTAAGAGCCCTATCTAGCTCTCCCTTGAAAGCATCCAAAGAACCCGCCTCCACCGCCCTCTGAGGCAGAGAATTCCACCGACTCACCACTCTCTGTGAGAAAAAGTGTTTCCTCGTCTCCGTTCTAAATGGCTTACTCCTTATTCTTAAACAGTGGCCCCTGGTTCTGGACTCCCCCAACATCGGGAACATGTTTCCTGCCTCTAGCGTGTCCAAGCCCTTAACAATCTTATATGTTTCAATAAGATACCCTCTCATCCTTCTAAACTCCAGGGTGTACAAACCCAGCTGCTCCATTCTCTCAGCATACGACAGTCCCGCCATCCCGGGAATTAACCTTATAGCGACAAGATTGTAGACAATTTACAATCTTTACCAAAGCCAATTAACCTGCAAACCTGTACCTCTGTGGAATGTGGTAGGAAACCGGAGCACCTGGAGAAAACCCACGGACCTCTTCACAAACTCCGTACTGACAGCACCCATAGTCGGGATATAACCCGCGTCTCTGGCGCTGTGAGGCAGCAACTCTACCGCTGCGCCACTGTGTCAATTCTCCTTCCAGTAGGAACAGATCCTGTTTGACTCCTTCAAATGCCATTTTAATGCCGTTAGGTTGTGAGGAGGAGGTCGTGGTTGTGAAGAGGTCGGCGCGGCGATCCTCGTGGTCGGCGGTGGTTGACGGTGTCGGCGGTTGAGGGTGGGCCACGGGGGAGCCAGAGGATGCGCCTTCATCTGATCAGTCTGGTGATCAAATGTGGAGAGAACCCTTTGAAGATCTTGGCTGTCATTACAAGTTCTATTTAAGAATAAGGAGTAAGCCATTTAGAACGGAGACGAGGAAACAATTTTTCTCACAGAGAGTGGTGAGTCTGTGGAATTCTCTGCCTCAGAGGGCGGTGGAGGCCGGTTCTCTGGATACTTTGAAGAGAGAGCTGGATAGGGCTCTTAAAGATAGCGGAGTCAGGGGATATGGGGAGAAGGCAGGAACGGGGTACTGATTGGGGATGATCACCCATGATCACATTGAATGGCGGTGTTGGCTCGAAGGGCCGAATGGCCTACTCCTGCAGCTATTGTCTATTGTCTAATGCCCACTCCAACCAACATGCTCCAGTCCCACCAGCCTGTGTTTGGCCCATAACCCTCTCAACCTATCCCATCCATGCCTTGTCTAAATGTTTCTTACATGTTGCGATAGTCCCTGCCTTAACCACCTCCTCCAGCGACTGGTTCCATACTCCCATCACCCTTTGGGTAAAAAAACTACCTCTCAAGTTCCTATTAAATCTTTTCCTCCCCTGAATGTAGAAGACCAAAATCCTCTGGATCTCGATTCCCCTACTCTGGGCAAAAGACTCTGTGCATTCACCCTATCTATTCCTCTCATGATTGTTACACCTCTGTAAGATCACACCTCAATCCTGAGAGCGTATACTGTGTGTGTGGTGTTTGGACGTTCTCGTTGTTACTGCGTGGGATTTCTCCGCTTATTCTCCCGCACTCCATAGACAGACAAAGACAATCCGTCGGTGAACTGGCTTTGGTAAGTTGTAAAATCGCAACTAGTGTGTGTAGGATAGTGCGGGGTGATCGCTGGTCGGCACGGACTCGGTGGGCCGAAGGGCCTGTTTACGTTCTGTCTCTCTCTGAAGACGGATATTTAATTTTTAAATGTAGGAAGGATGTCAGTGCAGACTCAGTGGGGCCGAATGGCCTGTTTTTGTGCTGAATCTCTAAACTAAACTAAAGAGGAACTGCAGATGCCGAATAAAATAGACACCAAATGCTGGAGTAACTCACGCATGGCAACATCTCTGAAGTTTGGTTTTGGGTCGAGACCATTCCTCTGAATTATCCTTGCACATCCTACTGCAGGAAAACCAGACTCTTAACATGGTGGGAAACGGGAAGCCTCTCACCAACAATTACCCTTATTCCTTCATGTTAATTGACCAGCCAGGAAGTTGACAGGGCTTACCACATCCTGGAAGATTCGGCAGTAAGAAGACCCTGGTAGACTTGGCAGAAAGATTTCACTGATATACGTAAAAAACCCACTAATTTCATGATATATATGCAATATGCAGCATTTACATCTGGTTGCAATGTAGCTTCGGAAGACACCACAAAACGAAACACTTGGCATCCTGCCTTCTATCTATCTACTCGGGAAAAGAAGTCTTTCAATCTTAATTAGAAAGGCTTCTACACACTTTAAAGCTGCCGGGGAGATCTTGGAACTGTTTGTGATGTGTAAAGATTAATGCGCCTGGGTTACACACTTGCACCATAAATTGGGGACAGGATTTTGCCTTGCGTTAGATCAGCTTTACATGTTATTCCTGTTCGATACATGAGACTGATGCTGGAAGAAGCTTTCAGTTACAACAATAATGTTATGAGCCTTGAAGCAATTGGAATTCACTTTGAACGTGGAATCGACTATGTTGCTGGCTCTTTTTTTAATCAACCCATTCATGTGGTCTTTATTATACTTCCCAAGGAGTAATGGGATGGATTTTGTGGTCATTCGGAGAGAGACAATATTGGGCGCAAGGATTTAGTGGGCTCCAGAATTGATTTTCCCAGTTGCAGTATGACTTTGATTATTGTGGTGTCTGCAGGAAACCTGTGGTACCGGCAGATACCACAGCTCATTGACTTCTCCAATTTCAGGTAGTCCCTGCTTTCTCCCTCTTTCCCCTCCCCTTCCCAGCTCTCCCACAGCCCACTGTCTCCGCCTCTTCTGCACAAGGTAAGAATAATACATAGAAACATAGAAAATAGGTGCAGGAGTAGGCCATTCGGCCCTTCGAGCCTGCACCGCCATTCAATATCATCATCCAACTCAGTATCCCAATACCTGCCTTCTCTCCATACCCCCTGATCCCTTTAGCCACAAGGGCCACATCTAACTCCCTCTTAAATATACCCAATGAACTGTGGCCTCAACTACTTTCTGTGGCAGAGAATTCCACAGATTCACCACTCTCTGTGTAAAAAATGATTTTCTCATCTCAGTCCTAAAAGACATCCCTCTTATCCTTAAACTGTGACCCCTTGTTCTGGGCTTCCCCATCATCGGGAATAATCTTCCTGCATCTAGCCTGTCCAACCCCTTAAGAATGTTGTAAGTTTCTATAAGATCACCCCTCAATCTTCTAAAGTCTAGCGAGGACATGTTGATCTAATGTTTGTTTTAAAACTTTTATAACTTTGATATGTAAGGGAAGAGTACTCCATCTGTGTAAAGTTAGTTTCCCGTGTCAGAGAAGCACACCCGTACATATGATGGTGTACTAATCCACAGTTGCACCACATTGAGAAATGTCTATTATTTTCACATCAAACCTTGATATTTGTGTTGATTGAATTTGCAGATATTGTAATTGTGACTTTATGCAGGGAAAGGGTACTGACTGCAGAAGCTGCTGGATTACAGTATAATGCAGGTGAAGGAGGTTATTATTAGTTTTAAAGAGGGAACTGCAGATGCTGGAGAATCGAAGGTTACACAAAAAAGCTGGAGAAACTCAGCGGGTGCAGCAGCATCTATGGAGCGAAGGAAATAGGCCTATTTCCTTCGCTCCATAGATGCTGCTGCACCCGCTGAGTTTCTCCAGCTTTTTTGTGTAACCTATTATTAGTTTTAGTTTAGTTTTGAGATGCAGCATAGAAACAGGCTCTTTGGCCCACCGAGTCCATAGGCCAACCATGAACCTACCATTCACAGTAATTCTGTGTTATCCCACTTACTCATCCACTCACACACACTCTTTTTTTTTCAATTCCAAGACTTTATTCGACACAACAAATGATACAACAGGTCAAGTCATAAACAAAAAGAAATGACATTATATCAAGTGTCATTGTAATACAACATTACAATCATTGTTCACAATACTCTCAGCCCCACGCGGTGACCAGCGCCCACGGAAGACCTCCAAAGTCCCCGTGAGCACCGCATGTTCCCTCGCCAGGGACACACGTGCATGGACGTAGACCCGAAAGAGGGGCAGGCAACACACACACACTCTCTCTCTCTCTCTCTCCCACCCTCTCTCTCTCTCTCTCTCTCACCCTCTCTCTCTCGCGCTCTCTCTCTCTCTCTCTCTCTCTCTCTCTCTCTCTCTCTCTCCCTCTCTCCCTCTCTCTCTCCCTCCCCCTCTCTCGCATCCCCCCCCCTCTCTCTCTCTCTCTCTCTCTGTCTCTCTCTCTGTATCTCTCTCTGTATCTCTCTATCTCTCTCTCCCCTATAGCTATCTGTCTGTCTGTCTGTCTGTCTGTCTGTCTGTCTGTCTGTCTGTCTGTCTGTCTGTCTGTCTGTCTGTCTGTCTGTCTGTCTATCTACACACCAGCCAGCAACCACCCATCCACCCACCCACCCACCAACCAGTCAGGAACTTGTCACTAGGAAACTGCAGTTCCTCTCTGCTACTGACTGCAGGGATCGATGGAGGATGAGGCGTGGGGGAATATTCACACCTCCCCATATGTGAATTCCGTGCCCTAGATTCGGATGTGCTTCTAATTGCATCAACCTCTGCTCTGCTCTCCACATTCCCCAGACTGTGTAGCTGCCTGCAGTGAATTACAAATAACAGCCTGTGTGTGGGAGAAGCGAGGACGTTTGCCATTCCAGAACCTAATCCTGTTTTTTTTTAAAAAAGCAACATGCAAAATTCGTGACAGGCAGCATCTCTGGAGAGAAGGAATGGGTGACGTTTCAGGTCGAGATCCTTCTTCAGATAATAAGACATATAAATACAATCAAGTTAAACTCAAGTACAATAGGTAGAACGAAGGGAAAGAAGCAAAGTGCAGGATATAGTTCTCAGCATTATAGCACACTAGGTACAGAGGCAAAGTCCAATGTCTGCAGTGGGAAATAACAAGGTACATCCATTTCATTTAATCATTCATTCAGTGCAAATGTTGTGATTCTCTCCTTCCAGCATAGTTTGAGGTTGCAGTGAGAATAGATTAGGTACAGTCTAAATAGCCACTGCTGTGGTCCAGCTATAATGACTCCAGAATAATTGCTGAGGATAGACACAAAATGCTGGAGTAACTCAGCGGGACAGGCAGCATCTCTGGAAAGAAGGAATGGGTGACGTTCCGGGTCGAGACCCTTCTTCAGACTCGACCCGAAATGCCACCCGTTCCTTCCATCGAAGGGATCCATCGAAGTCGCTGCCTCAAAAAGGCTGCAACATCATCAAAGAACCACACCATCCTGGCCACACACTCATTTCACCATTGCCATCGGGAAGAAGGCACAGGAGCCTGAAAACTGCAAATTGTCCCTAGTATGTAAGATGCGAAAGTGGGATAATGTAGAACTAGTGTACGGGTGGGTGAGCGATGGTCGGTACGGTCTCAATGGGCAGAAGGGCCGCTCTCCATGTTGTATCTACAAAATAAAAGTCCAATAGGTGGAGCATAGAGAAAAATACCAGAGTTTTACAGCATGGTAGCATTGAACCACAATGGGATATTGTCCAAACGTGGGCAGGTGGGACTAGTGCAGATGGGGCATTTTGGTCAGCATGGGCAAGTTGGGCCGAAGGGCCTATTTTTATGCTGTTTGATTCTATGACTTCGGAGACATAGAAACATAGAAAATTAGTGCAGGATGTAGGCCATTCGGCCCTTCGAGCCACCACCGCCATTCAATATGATCATGGCTGATCAACCAAAATCAGTATCCCTGTTCCTGCTTTCTCCCCATATCCCTTGATTCCGTTAGCCGCAAGAGCTAAATCTAACTCTCTCTTGAATCCATCCAGTGAATTGGCCTCCACTGCCTTCTGTGGCAGAGAATTCCACAGATTCACAACTCTCTGGGTGAAAACATTTTTCCTCATCTCAGTCCTAAATGGCCGGCCCCTTATTCTTAATCATGGCTGATCTATCTCTCCCTCCTAACCCTTATGCTCCTGCTTTCTCCCCATAACCCCTGACACCCGTACTAATCGAAAATCTATCTATCTCTGCCTTAAAAATAGCCAATGACTTGACCTCCACAGCCTTCACCATGTGCAGGGAAGTGCTAGAGTTTCCCTGGTTCTGGACTCCCCCAACATGGGAAACATTTTTCCTGTATCTAGCCTTAAGAATTTTATATGTTTCGAGGACGCTGAATATTTTCTTTATGACAATAATTTTTGATCAAGTTGTTGATTGTTGTTACATAAAAGATTCTCGGTAGCACCTTAATTGAAATTCCTCAGCTAGCAATCTCACACCTCCCATCTAATTAACATTGCCAGAGGGGATCTGACTGTGACATCCCTATTAACTTAGCGCAAGAAATCTATAACTTGCAATGTGCTTTCAATTTAAAAATCAAAGGAATTGGGATTCCCCAGTGCACATTGAAGTCATATTATGATTCACGAACTGCAGACAGACTCATATCTCAATGAAATAAATTCTCAAATACAGTTACGCACATTTCCACAATGCAACGAAAGGATTATACTTTGAATGAAAGAAAAATATATCCTGGTGTAATAATGAATGGAGTGAACATGGTGATATGATACTAATTGGTGGCACAGTGGTGAGGCTGGAAGAACTGCTGCCTCACAGACCCCGGTACGGTCCAGACCTTGGGTGCTTTCTGTGTGGAGTCCGCACGTCAGCCCTGTGAGCCCTCGCATGTGGGATTCCTCCGGGTGTTTCAATTTCTTCACAGGACCCGAGGGTCTAAACTGAAAGGAGAGGTTGGACTTGCAGGCTGGGACTTCATCCCTTGGAGTGCAGGAGGCCTGAGGGTTGGTCTTGTAGTGGTGGATAAAATATGAGGTGAATAGGCAGCGTGAACATGTTCCAGCAAGAGTTCGGACTGCAGGTCCAAGTGTGATAGAGTCAGAGACCGCCACACAATGTTGCGGAAACAGGCCCTTTGGCCCATCTTGTACACACTGACCAAGTTGCCATCCTGGGCTTGTCCCATTTGCCTGCATTTGGCCCATTCCAAACCAGTGTTACAATGAACCAGTGCTGTGTAGGGCTAGTGTTACGAAGGGTATTTTAACTAATATTGGGCTTAGTTTAGTTTAGTTTACAGATACAACACAGAAACAGGCCCCTCGGCTCACCGAGTCCGCGCCGACCAGCGATCCCCGCACACTTGTACGGTATAGCAGAATATAGTTTGTAGCATTGAAACACAATGGGATATGGGCCAAAGTGGGCAGGGGACGAGTGTAGGTGGGACATGTTGGTCAGCATGGACAAGTTGGACGAAAGGGCCTGTTTCTATGCCGTGTGACTATGAATTTTGAGACGCTGAATATTTTTTTATGACAATTATTTTTTCTTAAGTTGTTGATCGCTGTTACATGAAAGATTCTCAGTAGCACCTTCATTGAAATTACTCTGCTGGTAAGCTCACACCTCCCACGAGGCAAGACTTGCAATTTTTAACAAAGCCAGTTAACCTACAAACCTGCACGTCATTGGAGTGTGGGAGGAGACGGAGCTCCTGCTGTAAACCCACACAGTCACGGGGAGAACATACAAACTCCGTACAGACAGCACCCGTAGTCGGGATCGAACCCGGGTCTCTGGTGCTGTGAGGCAGCAACTCTACCGCTGCTCCACCATGCTGCCTTTGGTGTTTACGTAGTACATTAAAATGAAAGTACACGAGGGCCATCAACCAATGACACACACACACCATCCCACCACATGACACACACACACACACACACACAGACACACACACACACACACACACACACGCACGCACACACACACACACGCACACACACACACACACACACACACACACACACACACACACACACACACACACACACACACACACACACACACACACACACACACACACACACACACACACACACACACACGCACACACACAGACACACACACACATACACACCCACACACACACCCACACACACACACACACACATACACATATACACACACACACACACACACACACACACACACACACACACACACACACACACACACACACACGCACGCACACACACACACACACACACACACACACACACACAGACACACACACACACACACACACACACACACACACACACACACACACACACACACACACACACACACACACACATATACACACACACACACACACACACACACACACACACACACACACACACACACGCACACACACACACACACACACACACACACACACACACACACACACACACACACACACACACACACACACGCACACACACACACACACACACACACACACACACACACACACACACACACACACACACACACACACACACACACACACACACACACACACACACACACACACACACACACACACACACACACACACACACACACACACACACAGCGAGTCTTCCTGAGTACCTGCCGTTAGCGTTACGAGCCACTAATGGATGTCCCCGAGCTCCGACGTACCCGCTACGTTCATTCTCCGTGCTTACCACGAGTTTGATTTTTTTTAAACTCGGGAGAGCCCTTGGAATGAACTCGTACCGTGGGACAGGGCTTTAAAGATAGCGGCGTCAAGGGATATGGGGAGAAGGCAAGAACGGGGGAACTGATTCTGGATGATCATCCATGATCACAGTGAATGGCGGCGCTGTCTCGAAGAACCGAATGGCCTACTGTTGCGTCTATTGTCTATTGTCTATTGTCTATTGTCTATAAGTAATAGGGTGAAAAGAGACCCGTGAGGAGATAAACGGCTGATGGTGCATTTTGTAAGGAAGTCGGCCGTTTACAATGAATGCAGAAAAAGCAATAAACATTTTATTGCTGAGTCGGCAGCGGCAGCGAGGAAAATGAGTGATTGTTTCTTTAGAACTTATTTCAGTATGCCCACGTTAGAGTTTGATTGATTTAGTGTTTCTTTTGTCAAATGTTATGTCCAGGAAATGACAACAAGAAACTACAAAGGAAGCTCAGCGTGGAATTCGATCCCCACTGAAGATAAATTCTACAATGTTTTTAGGAAAGATTATACGATCATAAGTGATAGGAGCAGAATTAGACCATTTGGCCCAGCGAGCCTACTCCGCCATTCAATCATGGCTGATCTATCTCTCCCTCCTAACCCCATTCTCCTGCCTTCTCCCCACAACCGCTGACCCCCGTACTAATCGTGGAAAGGCCATAAACTCGGAGTAAACCTCGAATTTAGTTTAGTTTAGAGGTACAGCGTGGAAACAGGCCCTTCGGCCCACCGCCAACCAGCGATCCCAGCACATTAACACTATCCTACACACACTAGGGACAATTTCTACACTTACACCAAGCCAATTAACCTACAAACCTGTACGTCTTTGGCGTGTGGGAGGGAACCCAAGATCTCGGAGAAAAAACACTCGGTCACGGGGTGAACGTACAAACTCCGTACAGACAGCACCCGTAGCCAGGATGGAACCTGGGTCTCTGAAGCTGAAAGGCAGCAACTCTAGCGCTGCGCCACCGTGCCGCCCTTCAATATAGTCCTTTATTGTCACGTGTCCCCTGAAACTACATATAGTAGGTATGTTACAAAACCTACCTGAATCGTCATTGGGAATCTGCCCACAGCCATGTCCGCGATTTTGGCGCTGTTTAGAGGGGGCGGGTTTAAAACGCGATTTTTACTAGGCTGTTCTAATCGCAGATGTTCAGCCTAGTAAATCATTAACGAAAAATCGCTGCAAGACCCGGTCGCAAAAGGTATTATTAGTTTTATAGGCCTCGATAATATAGTTATAATAGTTTTAAAATTACTTTCTCATTCCGCAACCTCTCGCAGCCCCAGGGTTTTATAAATCAAACAATTAAAGGTATGTACCTTATTTTTACATTAAATGGGGCGTATATATATAACCCTGTATATCAAGTTATCTATAGCGAATAGTTCATTTTGGGCTTTTTATATCCCGCAGTATTTTTCTCGGCATTTGAGGGCACTAATCCAGCGCGATGCGAACGTTCTAAACCAGCGCGTTCACATGAACCCACTAGAAAGCCGATTTAAATGGGCATTTATTTACAGCAATTGAACACTAAATTCATTCCATTTGGCCTATAAATTAATGTAAATTAGATATAAAAATCATGTTATATTGTGAATTATTTGTGAATAATCTTTGGACACTTAGGCTATTTAAAAATGTTAATCTTTCCTTAAGAAATGGGCTTTTGACTATCCAAGATCACAGCTTTTTTGTAATGTCCATTGAAAATCAATAGGGAACAAGATGCTAATTTCCGAGTATGAAAATGGCCATAACTTTTTTAATACTTGAGATATGAAAGTGAATTTGGTGTCAAATTAAACTTATTGTTATGCTTTATCTGATGGGATAAATTGCAGACTTGATTTTTAAATTCTCAAAATTTTGTAACATTGCTACATAAAGATTAAACTTAAACAGCCACCACAGCGGCGTGTGAGAATCCCCAGGGCACACAGCTTAAGCGGAGACTCACAGCCATCAGTTCAATGTCCGGGTCACACACACGCTCTTTCACCGTGATGTCACCAGACTTGTACCGACCGCTGTCACTCCCTCTGCAGTCCCCGTCCACCCGAACAGTCAGAAAGCCTTCCGCACTCGCACCTGACGTCCCCGCAAACACCGCACACACGGAACTCCTTCCGAGTCCCCACCATCGCAGGCAGCACGTCCATCTTGTTTTTTCGTGACCTCACGTTGCCCACTGTGATGGAAGGCGAATAACTTGTACCTTCTTCCTCCTTTTCTCCCGCGATCGGGGCGATCGAAACATCCACAGTCGGGGTCAATCGAAGCTCCCGCGATCGGGGCGGTCGGAGCTCCTGCGTTTGGAGCTCCCGAAGCCGATCTCTGACGAAGGGACCGTCAGCACCACCATGTTAGGCCGCAGTGCGGACGGAGATACGACATGGAGAAAGTTTCCCCCAACTGCCACATAACACAAAATCTAAAGATGGATTAAACATACAAATAAAACAGACTAAACAACAAAGGAGAAAGGGACAAGACAGGCTGTTGGCGAGGCTCCATCTCACGGCTCCACTCTTACTGGAACGAAGAGTAATGAGGAATGCAAGATGAGAACAAAATCTAATGTTCAATCTGAATTATCCACAACAATACATAATATACGTCAAAACACAACATGGAAGATTTTTTTTACTTTGAAAAAGTGCTGGAGTAACTCAGCGGGTCAGGCAGCATCTCTGGAGAACATGGATAGATGACATTTTGGGTGAATTGTTTGCAAAGTTGTCATGTTTTGATTGAAGCCTTATGTCAGTGGCTCAGTGGGTTATTTATAATCACATGTGCGAGATATAGGCAGGCGGTGATGGAGAGAGATGAATGCAAAAACGTAACGATGATAAAGGGAACAGGCCATTGTCAGGGCGAAAGCGGGAAGCTGGAGCGAATCTGAATCTGGAGGTGTGCGTTTTCATACATCTGTGCCTTTTGCCTGATGGGAGAGGGGGTGACTGGGGTGAGACTGGTCGTTGATGATATTGGTGGCCTAGCTGAGGCAGCGTGAGGTGCAGGTAAACACCTTCGTCTGCTGCTGTCACCATCTTGAAGCTATTTGTTGAAAGCTACCATAACTTCTCCGAAGATCCAGATGACATTTATCGATGTTCCACGTTAGAAGCCCTCTCTCTGTAGAGTGCCGCTGAAACGGATCTTTCAGTTTGAAGAGAAAGGCTCCAATTTTCCTGGAAAGGCAATGATCCGTCACCAACAGAACATCGTGTGAGCAAATTCAAGCGATGAGGAGATTTTTTTCCACTTTATTGAAAGAGCGCAGAAACAGGCCCTTCGGCCCACCGAGCTCGTGCTGACCAGCGATCCCCGCACTCTAGCACTTTCCTGCACATGGTGAAGGCTGTGGAGGCCAAGTCAGTGGCTATTTTTAAGGCAGAGATAGATAGATTTTCGATTAGGACGGGTGTCAGGGGTTATGGGGAGACGGCAGGAGAATGGGGTTAGGAGGGAGAGATAGATCAGTCATGATTGAATGGCGGAGTGAACATGATGGGCCGAATGGCCTAATTCTACTCCTATCACTTATGACCTTATCTTCTTCTTGCGTACGGCGTGCACAGCCTAAAGCTGTTGGTCAACTTGTTCTATTTGATCTTGTTTGTATATGTCGGGTTGATTGCATTAGTCGAAACAGGGTGGTCCACGTGAAGGTTGCAATCTCCCACCCCGCTTATGACCTTATGAGCTGATGACGCACCTGGGGCAGTTTATAATTTTACCAAAGCTAATTAGCCTACAAACCCGTACGTCTTTGGAGCGTGGGAGGAAACCGAAGCACCCGTAGAAAACCCACGCAGGTCACGGGGAGAACGTACAAACCCCGTATAGACAGCACCCGTAGTCAGGATCGAACCCGGGTCTCTGGCGCTGCAAGCCAGCGACTCTACCGCTGTGCCACCGCACCGCCCACTTCCAGGAGTATCAAACCGCCAGGACCTGGTGGCTGGTTCATGCCTTTCCTCTGTTGCCTTCCCTTTTTAAGTTCATTACACTGGAATTATGAATTAATTGCTTATAAAAATAGCTGGAGTAATTTTACCTCACAATTAATAGATGAGATATACTTTAAATGAATCAGTGATTGTGAACGCCTAGCCAATTTCACCCTCCGCTCACAAAATGAACAATTGACACATCAGTCTGAAGTAGGGTTTCAGCCCGAAACGTCGCTTATTTCCGTCGCTCCATAGATGCTGCTGCACCCGCTGAGTTTCTCCAGCATTTTTTTCTACCGATTTTCCAGCATCTGCAGTTCCTTCTTGGGCACTTTAGTCTTGTTTGGTGCAGTGGTACAGCTCGGAAACAGGCCCATTAGCTCACCGAGTCCGCGCCAATCAGCGATCCCTGTACTCCAGCTCTATCCTACACACCAGGGACAATTTACAATTTTACCAAAGCCAATTTACCTACAAAACCGCACGTCTTTGGAGAGTGGGAGGAAACCGGAGCACCCGGAGAAAACCACGCGGTCACGTGGAGGGCGTACAAACTCCGTGCAGGCAGCGCCCAAACTCAGGAGTGATGGTGATTCAATGGTTCAATGACGGTGCTGGCTCGAAGGGCCGAATGGCCTACTCCTGCATCTATTGTCTATTGACTCAATGGTATGTTATTGTCCAATGTACCGAGGAGGTACATCGCAGTTTATTTTTGGATACAGTTCAGTAAAGTACTGCTGCACAGAAGCACAATCTTCGATTAAGGGCAGCACGGTGGCGCAGTGGGTGCTGTCTTAACGGAGTTTGCTCGTTCTCCCCGTGGGTTTTCTCCGGGTGCTCTGGTTTCCTCCCACACTCCAAAGACCTACAGAATTGTAGGCTAATTGGCTTTGGTAAAATTGTAAATTGGCCCGCGTGTGTGTGGGATAGTGTTAGTGTGCGGGGATCGCTGGTCGGCACGGACTCTGTGGGCCGAAGGGCCTGTTTCCATGCTGTGTCTCCAAACTAAACAAAAATCTGCAGTTACAGTTTCAAACGGCCTGTGTTCCTCACACTATATGACTGTGGCTCTACGAGTTCCATGCCCTTGCCTGTGATGAATGGAGAAATGGCGGCAGGCTTTGGTGCCATTTCCAGGTCCGAGTTATTTGGAGTGCAGAGATCTGAACCTGGCCATAAAGGCCTGTTGTCCTGGCGGCGTTCCAGGGTCGGCCTGGCCAAGCAAAATTGTTGCTGTCTCTACCGCTCCGAGCCAAGTTATCCCAAGTGTCCAATGTTGCACATTCATCCCAAAACATTATCTGCTTCCTTTCACTTTAATGGATGTGAGTGTCCTTGAGCAAACATTAACCAGAACATTTTTGTATGAGTAGACTTGAATTATCATTCTTTAGCTGTAGCACACTTTGGGATGTCTGAGTCATGAAAGGCATTGTATAAATTGCATTTTTTCTTTTTGTTTTCAACATTACTTCCAGGACGATTGCTTGAACAATGAATGAATAGCTGCCAGGCTGGGCTATGAGTTTGAAGGACTATCACTTATTGTACCTGAGAACATGAACTCATTGCATACACATGAAGCAAAGAATTTCCAGTCAAGTACACTTCCAGTATGTTCAACAAACACTGGCCCTATCCCCGAACTCTATCTCCGTTACATTGATAACTGCATCGGTGCTACCTCCTGCACCCATGCAGAACTCATGGACTTCATCAACTTCATCACCAATTTCCACCCTGCACTCAAATTCACTTGGACCATCTCCGAAAACCTCCCTCCCCTTCTTGATCTCACCGTCTCCATCACAGGAGATAGACTATCGACCGACGTCTATTACAAACCCACTGACATATAACTATATCGACTACAGTTCTTCTCAGCCTGCTTCCAGCAAAGACTCCATCCCCTAATCCCAATTCCTTTGTCTACACTGCATCTGCATCCAAGATGAGGAGCCCCATACCGGGACATCCGAGATGTCCTCATTCTTTAGGGCACGGGGGTTCCCCTCCTCCATCATAGATGAGGCCCTCACTAGGGTCACCTCGATACCCCATAGATCCGCTCTTGCTCCCCATCCACCCATTCGTAACAGGGACAAACTCCCCCTTGTCCTCCCTTCCACCCCATCAGCCGTCGCATACAACACATAATCCTCCAACATTCTCGCCACCTCCAACGGGATCCCACCACCAGTCACATCTTCCCATCTCCACCCCTTTCCGCTTTCCGCAGAAACCGTTCCCTCCGCAACTCCCTGGTTAACTGATCCCTTCCCACCCAAACCACCCCCTCCCCAGGTACCTTCTGCTGTAACCACAAGAGATGCAACACCTGTCCCTATACCTCCTCCCTCGACTCTGTGTAGGGACCCCGACAATCCTTTCAGGTTAGGCAGAGGTTCACTTGCACCTCCTCCAACCTCATCTACTGCATCCGGTCTTCAAGGTGTAGACTCTTCTACATCGGCGAGACCAAACGTAGACTGGGCGATCTTTCCTTCAGTCCGCCTGGACCTACCTGAACTCCCAGTTGCGAAACACTTAAATTCTCCTTCCCATTCCCACATCGTCCATTCTGTCCCAGACCTCCTCCAAAAATAGACACAAAATGCTGGAGTTCTTCAGACTGAAGAAGGATCCGACCCGAAACATCCCTATCCTACATTATTGCCAAACAGAGACGGTTCACCTATCTTCTTATGAAGAAAGACTGGATAGACCTCTCTAGAGAGATGAGAGGGGATCTGCATGACCCAGGAAGATTGATGTTAGGGATGTCCAGCACTAAAGTAAGGGGAAAATCCTTTAGAAAAAGAACTTTTTTCACACAGAGAGTGGTGAATCGCAGTTTGAGCCTTTGGTATATTTACCTGTGCAGGGGATTAAGAGAAGGCTCATACCATCAATAACGGTGACAAATTGTTTGTTGTTCTGCCTAGAGTAATGCAATTTAATATCCCTTTACGATGCTGCGCTGAAATTGAATTATGTTTCATATTTTGACGGGCAGAGCCACACTTTTTTAGCTTTTACTATCAAATCTGAACATTGAATATTCAGTATATTGGACAAATTCCAAATATTGGACAAATGTATCCAGGGCCACAGATAATAGTGATGTATAGTAATCTATCATCAGATCAATCTATATATACATGAGAAAAAATGATTCACTTGGAAATCAGACTTGCAAATTTCATAGCGTGAACATGCTATTCATCAGTTTCTTTTATGTTTGATCAAATACAATATTTTCCTCATCAATTTGTTCAGCGTTTTTTTTCTTTATCTGAGTGGAAGGTATTAATGGGTTTGTTGCCTGAACGACAGCCTTTGCATTTAAATATATTTACCCCAAGATTATATTTTTGGTTGCCATTCATCCTGAGGTCCTGTCTCACTGTTTGAATCATATTTTTTCAAAGTGACTCTGTAGTTTCCAGGACACTGGAATATTCAAACTGGGATGAAAGTAGGAACTGTGGATGGATCCACCACTGATTGACTGGTTTACTGGTAGATCAGCACCTAATTTTATCCCGATAAAATTACCAGAACGGGCAGCTTGGGTAAATGCACAGAGCCTTTTCCCTAGAGTTGAGGAATCGAGAACCTGAGGACATAGGTTTAAGGTGAGGGGGGGAAAGATTTATAGACGATAGACAATAGGTGCAGGAGTAGGCCATTCGGCCCTTCGAGCCTGCACCGACCGCCATTCAATGTGATCATGACTGATCATCCACAATCAGTACCCCATTCCCGCCTTCTCCCCATATCCCCTGACTTTAAGAGGTCTATCTAATGCCCCTGTCCCACTTAGGAAACTTGAACGGAAACCTCTGGAGACTTTGCGCCCCACCCAAGGTTTCTGTGTGGTTCCCGGAGGTTGCAGGTGGTTGCTGGAGGTTGCAGGTAGTGGAAGCAGGTAGGGAGACTGACAAAAAAACCTCCGGGAACCGCACGGAAACCTTGGGTGGGGCGCAAAGTCTCCAGAGGTTTTGCCGTTCAGGAGAGGTGAAAGCTTCCGCCACCTTCTGAGGCAGTGAATAGGAACCTGAGGGGTAACTTTTTCACACAAAGGGTGGTGGGTGTATGGAACGAGCTGCCAGAGGAGGTAGTTGCGGCGGGTACTATCGCAACGTTTAAGAAGCATTTAGACAGGTACATGGGTAGGACAGGTTTAGAGGGATATGGGCCAAATGCCAGCATGTGGGACTAGTGTAGAGGGTCGGTGTGGGCAAGTTGGTCCGAAGGGCCTGTTTCCACACTGTATGACTCTGTGACTGTCATTTCTGTGTTAATGTAATTGAAACACTAAGTGCAGGAAATTCTCAATAATCAGGAAACAATAACGGCAACAATCAGGAAACAATGAGGGAATCTGTGATCTGCCGAGCAAAACTGGGTCATTGTCACACCACTTCTGGTGATGTCACCAATTCATAGCAATATTTTAATGTCTCCACTTTCTCAGAAGATCTTAGTTTAGTTCAGTTTAGTTTAGTGATACCGTGCGGAAACAGGCCCTTCGGCCCACCCAGTCCGGCCGACCAGCGATCTCCGCACATTAAGACTATCCTACACACACACACACTAGGGACAATTTACATGTACACCAAGCCAATTAACCTACAAACCTGTACGTCTTTGGAGTCATAAGTGTCATAGGGTGATACAGTGTGGAAACAGGCCCTTCGGCCCAACTAGGCCACACTGGCCAACAATGTCCCAGCTACTCTAGTCCCACCTGCCTGCGTTTGGTCGTAGTGTCAAAGAGTGATACAGTGTGGAAACAGGCTCCTCGGCCCAACTTGCCCACAGCGGCCAATGTGTCCCAGCTACACTAGTCCTACCGACATTTATACCAAGCCAATTAAACCTACAAACCTGGACATCGTTGCAATGTGGGAGGAAACCGGAGATATCGGAGAAAATCGTTTCTAATGTGTTTCTAATTTGTTTCATAAGTCCATATGTTCCCAGAGCAGAATTAGGCCATTCGGCCCATCAAGTCTACTCTGCCATCCAATCATGGCTGATCTATCTTTCCCTCTCAACCCCATTCTCCTGCCTTCTCCCCACAACCCCTGACACCTGTACTAATCAAGAATCCGTCAACATCTCCACCTTAAAAATATCCATTGACTGGTCCTCCACAGCCGTCTGTGGCCAAGAATTCCACAGATTCACCACCCGGTAGCCAGGGCCGCATGGTGGCGCAGCGGTAGAGTTGCTGCCTTACAGCGTTTGAAGCACCAGAGACCCGGGTTCGATCCTGACTACGGGTGCTGTCTGTACGCAGCTTGTATGTTTCCCCCCGTGACCTGCGTGGGTTTTCTCCGAGGTCTTTGGTTTCCTCCCACATTCCAACTAAACTAATCTGGCGCGTCAATCTCTACTAGGCTGAGGCCACGCGCCAACTCTCGGACACCTCCTCCTACTTACCCTTGGACCATGACCCCACTGACGAGCACCAGGCCACCATCTCCAGCACTAACACCGACTTCATCAACTCCCACGCCTTGCCTGACCGAGCCTCCCACCTCATCGTTCCCCAGCCCCGCACGGCCAGTTTTTACCTTCTCCCCAAAATCCACAAACCTGACTGTCCCGGTAGACCCATTGTCTCTGCCTGTTCGTGCCCCACCGAACTCATCTCCACATACCTTGACTCCATACTATCCCCCTTGGTCAAATCCCTTCCCACCTATGTTCAAGACACCTCAGACACTCTCCGCCGCCTCCGCGCATTCCATTCTCTAGGCCCTCACCCCCTCATCTTCACCATGGATGTCCAGTCACTCTACACCTCCATCCCCCACCAGGATGGTCTCAAAGCCCTCCGGTTCTTCCTCGACCAGAGGAACAACCTATACCCAGCCACTGACACTCTCCTCCGCCTAGCGGAGCTGGTCCTCACCCTCAATAACTTCACGTTTGACTCCTCCCATTTCCTCCAAACACAAGGCGTAGCTATGGGCACACGCATGGGCCCCAGCTACGCCTGCCTCTTTGTCGGGTACGTCGAACAATCCTTGTTCAATATATACCAGGGCCCCATCCCCGACCTCTACCTCCGCTACATCGACGACTGCTTTGGGGCCACCTCCTGCACCCACACACAACTGACTGACTTCATCCACTTCACCACCAACTTCCATCCGACACTCCAATACACCTGGACTATTTCCGACACTTCCCTACCATTCCTTGACCTCACCATCTCCATCGCAGGGGACAGACTTCTGACCGACATCCACTACAAACCCACTGACTCCCATGGCTATCTGGACTACACGTCCTCCCACCCTGCCTCCTGTAAGGACTCCATCCCCTACTCCCAATCCCTCCGCCTACGCCGCATCTGTTCCCAGGATGAGACGTTCCACACCATCTGAAGCATCTGAAATGTCCTCGTTCTTCAGGGAACGGGGATTCCCCTCTTCCACCATAGATGAGGCTCGCACCAGGGTCTCATCCATACCCCGCAACACTGCTCTCTCTCCCCATCCCCCCACTCGCAACAAGGGCAGAGACCCCTAGTCCTCACCTTTCACCCCACCAGCCGGCAAATACAACAAATAATCCTAAGCCATT
Organism: Leucoraja erinaceus; assembly: GCF_028641065.1. Taxonomy (NCBI): domain Eukaryota; kingdom Metazoa; phylum Chordata; class Chondrichthyes; order Rajiformes; family Rajidae; genus Leucoraja; species Leucoraja erinaceus. The sequence goes on along the minus strand of NC_073392.1, from coordinate 6,736,241 downwards.
TTCGCCACCTCCAACGTGACCCCACCACTCGCCACATCTTCCCATCTCCCCCAATGTCTGCCTTCCGCAAAGACCGCTCCCTCCGCAACTCCCTTGTCAATTCTTCCCTTCCCTCCCGCACCACCCCCTCCCCGGGCACTTTCCGTTGCAACCGCAAGAAATGCAACACCTGTCCCTTTACCTCCCCCCTCGACTCCATTCAAGGACCCAAGCAGTCGTTCCAGGTGCGACAGAGGTTTACCTGTATCTCCTCCAACCTCATCTACTGCATCCGCTGCTCTAGATGTCAGCTGATCTACATCGGTGAGACTAAGCGGAGGTTGGGCGATCGTTTCGCCGAACATCTCCGCTCGGCCCGCAAGAACCTACCTGAACTCCCGGTGGCTCAGCACTTCAACTCCCCCTCCCATTCCCAATCCGACCTCTCTGTCCTGGGTCTCCTCCATTGCCAGAGTGAGCAACACAGGAAATTGGAGGAACAGCACCTCATATTCCGCTTGGGGAGCCTGCATCCAGTGGGCATGAACATTGAATTCTCCCAATTTTGTTAGCCCTTGCTGTCTCCTCCCATCCTCCCGCCCTCGAGCTGTCTCCTCTCATCCCCCCGCCCTCGGGCTTCTCCTCCTCCTTTTTCCTTCCTTCTCCCCGCCACCCCCTATCAGTCAGAAGTCCTCCTCCCATCCTCCCGCTCCATAGATGCTGCTGCACCCGCTGAGTTTCTCCAGCATTTTTGTGTACCTTCGATTTTCCAGCATCTGCAGTTCCTTCTTGAAAACTAAACTAAACCCTCTGGCTAAAAAAATATCTCCTCTCTGCAGCTATGTCCTTTTATTCTGAAAGTTGTTGAAACATTATTTAACATGTTACGAAGCAATATCTGAAGCCTTATCATTATTTGTCACATCTTGTCAATGAATGAAATGTCACAATTTATATGCCAAAAATGTCACACCGTTACAATTTGATGCGCTGTTCTTACTCAGTCTGGAACTGTTCCCCCTATAATCTACCTCAGCACAAATACCATGACATTTTCACTCATTTTCACAGATATGCAAATTTGATTGTTGCGTGTATAAGAATAATTAGTTTGCATTTTCTTTGAACTTGTCTACTTGCTGTTTAGTTTCGTTTAGCTTAGAGATACAGCGCGGACGGAAACAGGCCCCTCGACCCACCGAGTCCGCACCGACCAGCGATCCCCGCACACTAACACTATCCTACACACACTAGGGATAACTCACAAGCCAATTAACCTACAAACCTGTACCTCTTTGGAGTGTGGGAAGAAGATTTTTCTCATTATATGAATTCCAGAACCAGGGGCCACACAGTCTTAGAATAAAGGGGAGGCCATTTAAGACTGAGGTGAGAAAAATCTTTTTCACCCAGAGTTGTGAATTTGTGGAATTCCCTGCCACAGAGGGCAGTGGAGGCCGAATCACTGGATGGATTTAAGAGCGAGTTAGTTCGATAGAGCTCTAGGGGGTGGTGGAATCAAGGGATATGGGGAGAAGGCAGGCACGGGTTATTGATTTGGGACGATCAGCCATGATCACACGAATGGCGGCGCTGGCTCGAAGGGCCAAATGGCCTCCTCCTGCACCTGTTTTCTATGTTTCTATGTAAGATATCGGAGAAAACCCAGGGAGAGTGTACAAACTCCGTATAGACAGCACCCGTAGTCAGGATCGAACCCGCGTCTGTGGCGCTGTGAGGTAGCAACTCTACCGCTGTGGCAACGTGATGCCCTGTTATCCCTTTTCCGTAATCACATGGTACAGGCAGGTCGAGGAGAATATTTCCTCATTTGCTGCACGTACCATTTCCTTCATTTCAGAAGTTGTTGTATACAAAGGGAACATTCTTGCACGAAGCAATCAAGGTTCAAAATCAAAACTGTCCTAATCAATCATTCTAAATTATTCAATCTTTCCAAATTAATGTTATGTCAGCCTTTGTTTTGTTTAGATTTCTAAAATATTCTAAAAATATATTGAAACGTTCAATGAAAGAGCAGTCAATCCCTACACACCGCTCGATAATGATACCTTTGGCTTCCTGAAGATGTTCGCTCCAGAATAGAACGACAATCCATCAATTTAATGAAACAAGATCTTAAGGAGAAACGAGAGGCTGGAATCTGGAGCGACAAGCAAGCTGTTGGAGGAACTCAATATTTGTGGGCGGAAAGGAATCGCTAACGTTTTAGGTCGAAAACTGTTTATTGGGTGCTGATCAAAAGATCATAAATGATAGGAGCAGAATTAGGCCATTCGGCCCATCAAGACTACTCTGCCATTCAATCATGGCTGTTCTATCTCTCTCTCCTAACCCCATTCTCCTGCCTTCTCCCCATAACCCCTGACACCCGTACTAATCAAGAATCTATCTATCTCTACCTTAAAAATGTCCATTGGCTTGGCCTCCACAGCCTTCTGTGGGAAAGAATTCCACAGATTCATCACACTCTGACTAAAGAAACACTTCCTCATATCCCTCCTAAAGGAACGTCCCTTGATTCTGAGGCTGTGGCCTCTGGTCCTAGACTCTCCCACTAGTGGAAACATCCTCTCCACATCCACTCTATCCAGGCCTTTCACTATGTAACCGTCGACTGATCGAGGGTTCCAACCCAAAACGTCACAAATTCATTTCTCCCCACAGATAGCGCTGAATGCCTTAATCTGAGTGTTGAGTTGAGTTGAGAAATATAGCGCGGAAACAGGCCCTTCGTCCCACCGAGTACACACCGGCCAGAGACCCCGCACACTAACACAATCCCACACACACCCACTAGGGACAATTTTCACCATTTTACCAAGCCAATTAACCTACAAACCTACACGTCTTTTTGGAGTGTGGGAGGAAACCGGAGCTCCTGGGGTAAACCCACGCAGGTCATGGGGAGAACGTGCAAATTCCGTACAGAAAGCACCCGTAGTCAGGATCGAACCCGGGTTTCTGGCGATGAGAGGCAGCAACTCTACCGCTGCGCCACCTGGTTATTGGAAAATTTGTTTATTGAACTCCAACTGGAATTCCCAAGTTGACTTCTCAAAGTGGATGAGAATAACTATTTGTCCATTGCATTTGCATCCTTAATCGGACTTTACTGAACTTTATCTTGCACTAGGCGTTATTCCCTTCATCATGTATCTGTACACAGTGGCCAGCTCGATTGTAACATGTGGGAAGGAACTGCAGATGCTGGTTTAAACCGAAGAAAAAAGCTGGAGCAACTCCGCGGGACACAAAAAGCTGGAGCAACTCCGCGGGACAGGCAGCATCGATCTCTGGAGAGAAGGAATGGGTGACGTTTCGGGTTGAGGCTGAAGGAGGGTCTCGACCCGAAGCGTCAGCCATTCCTTCTCTCCAGAGATCGATGCTGCCTGTCCTGCTGAGTTACCCCAGCCTTTTGTGTCTAAGCACCATTGTAATCATGTATTGTCTTACACACGCAACAAACTCTTTTCGCTGCACCTGGATACAAGAGGCAATAAACTAAACTAACCTTAGTGAACGAACACTAATATTGAACGCTGATATCGATCATCATTCGATTCTTGTCAAAACACCCTGGACTGGAAAACACGTCACACAAGCTTTCTGATCACAAATCTGCATCAAATTTAAACAGGCCATTCACCCCACCTTGTCCATTCTGACCCAGTCAGTATACAAGATGTTTGTAAGAGACCCATGACAAAGCCTAGCGTGAACCATCAGTCTTTTTATTTAGATCACCAAGAGAGAACATAATACACAGCCGTGCATATCGTATCAGCTTATGTACTAAACCACAGTAGCATAACGATAGGCTGTCAAGAGCAAGGATACTAGAGTCTTTGGTCCAGAGTACAGTGCTCATGATGCCCAAAACCCGGACTGGATTATATGGTGGAATGTGCGGCATGCATGATATGCGGAGTGGAGACTGTATAGGCATGGATTCATATGGTTAATCTAGACAAGGGCAGGTCCATTTGCCTGCATTTGGCCCATTACCCTCTAAACCCTTCCAATCCCGATATCTGTTCAGATGTCTTTTAAAACACATCAGAAGCAGTCTGAAGAAGGGTTTCGGCCCGAAACGTTGCCTATTTCCTTCGCTCCATAGATGCTGCCGCACCCGCTGAGTTCCTCCAGCATTCTTGTCCACCTTCGATTTTCCAGCATCTGCAGTTCCTTCTTAAACAGAAGCAGTGTATCAGCCTCTGCAGCTTCCTCTGGCAGCCGTGGACGGCTCGATTGTAATCAAGTATCTTATTTCTGCCGGCTGGTTAGCACGCAACAAACCCGTACCTCGGTACACGTGACAATAAACAAAACCCCTCTAAAACCAAGCTGAAGATCGGCAACTGAGCGCGCTTGCCCATAAATAATGTGGATGATCTCATCGTTCGGGAGCTTCCAAGTTAACGACAGCCTTTTATTATCTTGGACATGAACTTACATTTGGATCACTGCTGCACTTATAGCTTCTCGTCAGATTATGCCGTGACATTAAACGGTTTTAACAAGTACACATTGGCAACAGGAGCACATCCAGCTGTTGCAGTAATAAAATACATTGTTTGCTATGCTCCAAAGCTTTCATCAAAATCATACTTGCATTCAGAATATATAATGATAGGCACAGAATGCTGGAGTAACTCAGCGGGACAGGCAGCATCTCGGGAGAGAAGGAATGGGTGACGTTTCGGGTCGAGACCCTTCTTCAGACTGAGAGTCAGGGAAGAGGTTGGTTCTCTGAAAATTCTGACTGTCCTCCTGATTAAATTTTGCTTCTTTGTCACCTTCCCCTGGCTAACAATGATCTATTCTACATTCTCCTTGGATCTTTGTCCCATTTGATCACTTGTTTGCACCTCTCCCTTCCATGTCTCCCGTTTTCCTCTCCCCAACTCTCAGTCTGAAGAAGGGTCTGGACCCATCTTCAGACTAGTCAGGGAAAAGTTGAACTGAGGGATACAGACGATGATGTAGAGAGATAAGTCAAGTCAAGTCAAGTTTATTTGTCACCTACACATACGAGATGTGCAGTGAAATGAAAGTGGCAATGCTCGCGGACTTTTGTGCAAAAGACAAACAACAAAACAACCAAACAAATTATAAACACAATCATAACACACATATTATTTTACATAATAAATAATGGAAGGAAAAACAGTCTGTAGAGGAAGTCACTGGTGAGTATAGGCATTTACAGTCCCGAATTGCCTCTGGGAAAGAAACTGTTCCTCAACCTGCTCCGTTCACCAACGGAGAGGACCTGTAGCGTTTCCCGGATGGTAGGAGGGAACAGTCAGTCCAGGGGTTGGGGTGGGAGCAGTCCTTGGCGATGCTGAGCGGAGTTGCAGACTCGCTGTTTTATACAGACTTCAATGGAGGGGAGCGAGGAACCGGTAGTGCGTTCGGCAATTTTCACCACTCTCTGCAGAGCCTTCTTGTCGGAGACAGAGCAATTCCCAAACCATAACTGTGACGCAGTTGGTAAGGATACTCGAAAAAAGTAGCGGGCCTGGTAGAAGTTCACCAGAGTCTGGGAGGAGACAGGTGGACCTTCAGAGTCTCCTCAGGAAGAAGAGACGGTGTTGCAGAACCCTCTTGATCAGAGTAGAGGTATTGTGTTCTTCAAAGCAGAGGTCAAAGAGATGTTGAGATCCGCAGGGAGCAGAACATGTAGAAAGGAACCGCAGATGCTGTCCCGTTAACCGTGGATAAATGGGCTTTTTATTCGTGCCGCCTCTGTGAAGGAATGAACACTGGACAATGACAATCCTTGGTCTAAGCTCGATTATGGGAAGGTTTTGTCAGATCACAATGCTTAAAGTTATGGACCGATAAACAGAAGGCCTTTCATCGTTGTCGCTGATGTCACCACTCACCATTGTCTTTTGAAGGCCATACTTGAGAGCTGTGGTGATTACCAGGTACTGTGTGAGTCTACTTGACATTGGATTGTACAAGACATAAAGCACATAGCCCTGAGGAACTCCAGATATCTTTGGACTTTAGAGATACAGAGGTGATTGTCCAGAGGTGTTTGAGTGGTTTTGATCAACAGTACAAATGGATCCCATGTATCAACACCAGGACATATACGGACATTAGAAATGTGTGCAAAAAATAAAAGCCATAAGATAGAAACATAGAAAATAGGTGCATGAGTAGGCCATTCGCCCTTCGAGCCTGCACCGCCATTCAACATGATCATGGCTGATCATCCAACTCAGCATCCTGTACCTGCCTTCTCTCCATACCCCCTTTAGCCACAAGAGCCACATCTAACTCTCTCTTAAATATAGCCAATGAAGCGGGCCTCAACTACCTTCTGTGGTCAGGGAGGGAGCGGGAGAGAACCACACCACTCTCTCTGAGAGAAAATGTTTTTTTCCCTCTTCGGGGAGAGGAAGGATTTCTTCTTTATCCTAAACTGCGACCCCTTTTGCAGTGGAGCACTTCCCCAACACCGTGTAGGAAGGAACCGTATCTGCCTGTTTAACCCCTTAAGAATTTGTGGCTTTTTCTATAAGATCTACCCTCAATAGGAATAACACTAGCATTGTACAAGCCCAGTCTATCCAAGCTTTCTTTATATGAAAGTTTGACATCAGGAATCAGTCTGGTGAAGTTATTCTCTGTACTCCCTCTAATGACTTTTGTTCTGCTCAGATTTGGAGACCAAAACTGTACACAATACTCCAGGTGAAGGCCATCCAAGAGCTGTGGTGCAGTACAACCTCCCTGTCCTGATGCTCAAATCCTTTTGCTATGAATGCTAACATAAAGATACAAGATAATGACATTTAATATCTTTGGACCCCTTGAGAGGTGATTGTCGAAGAGCCGTTTCTGCAGGTTTTGATCAACAGTACAAATAGATCCAAGACATCAACACCAGGACATATATTTACATTAAAATCCAAAAAATACAAAGCCATAAGATAGAAACCAAAAAACACTTGCTGAGTAGGCCATTCGCCCTGCGACTCTCACCCCCCAACGATGATCAGAGTCAAAGTCAAAGCCCCCGGCTGGCGATGGCAATTCCATACCCCCTGATCGGCCATTAAGAGCCACATCTAACTCTCTCAAATATTGCCAATGGTCTGGCCTAGAGCCCCCTGTGTGCGCTCGCAGAGTCCCAGAGATTCACCACTCTTTGTGTGAAAAATGTTTTTTTCTCATCTTGGTCCTAAAGGATTTCCCCTTTATCCTTAAACTGTGACCCCTTGTCCTGGACTTCCTCAACACCGGAAACAATCTTCCTGTATCTAGCCTGTCCAACCTCTTAAGAATTTTGTAAGTTTCTATAAGATCCCCCCTCAATCTTCCAAATTCTAGCGAGTGCACCCGCTCCGACTCGGCCAGCCCTAGTCGTAGCACCAGTCCCCGGTCTTCCTGTTGGAGGCCGCTCCTCGTTGCGGTCCCAACGACAACGGAAACCAGTCGAAAAAAGGTCGGGTCTCCCTCTGCAGGGAGAGATTTCTTTCCCCCCCCCTCCCCCCCACACAAACACACACAACAAAAAAGGTGTGACTCACCACTACCCTGTAAAACACAGACAGTAGAAATTCCCCGCAGACAGATGCAGAAATCCTTTTGCTACGAAGTCGCGCCATACCGATATAGCCAACATTAAAGTTATGGGCACGGTGGCGCAGTGGTGGAGTTGCCACCTTACAGCGCTTGCAGCTCCAGAGACGCAGGTTCGATCCCAACTACGGGTGCTTGTCTGTACGTTCACCCCGTGACCGTGTGGGCTTTCTCCGAGATCTTTGGTTTCCTCCCACCTTCCAAAGCGGTACAGGTTTGTAGGTTCACAAAAATGCTGGCGAAACTCAGCGGGTGCAGCAGCATCTATGGAGCGAAGGAAATAGGCAACGTTTCGTCCCGAAACGTTGCCTATTTCCTTCGCTCCATAGATGCTGCAGCACCCGCTGAGTTTCGCCAGCATTTTTGTGTACCTTCGATTTTCCAGCATCTGCAGTTCCTTCTTAAAAAGGTTTTGTAGGTTAATTGGCTTGAGGTTGTATACTTGGCATGAGTGTAAAATGTAGGCTTGTGTTGATGTGCGGGGAATCGCTGGTCCAGTACGGACTCGATGGGCCGAAGGGCCGGTTTCCGCGCTGCATCTCTGAACTAAACCGAACTAAACCTACCCAGACAAATAAAATTGAACTTTGACTTTGATCTTTGAACAGAGTGAAAATACCAGGTTAAGCAAATGGTTTAATGGGTCACAGATGTGAAGCCGACAAAAATCACTCCTAAGACCCACCCCAGATTTCTATCACTGACCCCAGGAAAGTCACACGGTCACTACGAGACCTCGTCATTCCAGACGCCGCACACGTGACCACTGGCCACGTGTAGCCGTGCAACACGACGTGTCGGAACTTTGTTCTCCGTTTTTGCCGAGTCGTCAAATGTTAGCTAATTGAGTGCAGATTCTCCGCAGTGTGGCACAGCAAGACAAGGCAAACCTCCAGCCCAGATAACATTACACAATGTAAAACTACACGGCTGAGAAATTCCGCCCCGTTTGTCAGCATTAAATGTGCCGTATATAATCTGAAACGTTGAGAGCTTTGGACGCAGAGTGAATATATTTTCAGAGATGATATTACCAATGGTTCTTTGGAGATACGGTGCGGAAACAGGCCCGTGGGCCCACTGAGTCCGCGCCAACCAGCGATCACCTCATACACCAGCATTATCCTACACGCTAGGGACAATTTACAATGATGCCAATGTGGGAGGAAACTGGAGATCCCGGAGAAAACCCACGGGGAAAATGTACAAACTCCGTGCAGGCAGGACCCGTGGTCAGGATCGAAACCGAGTCTCTGGCGTTGTAAAGCAGCACTCTACCGCTGCACCACCGTGCCAAGACTGTTAAGGGTTTGGACACGCTAGAGGAAGGAAACATGTTCCCAATGTTGGGGGAATCCAGAACCAGGGGCCACAGTTTAAGAATAAGCATTTAGAACGGAGACGAGTAAACACTTTTTCTCACAGAGAGTGGTGAGTCCGTGGAATTCTCTGACCCAGAGGGCAGTGGAGGCAGGTTCTCTGGATGCTTTCAAGAGAGAGCTAGATAGGGTTCTTAAAGATAGTGGAGTCAGGGGAAATGGGGTGAAGACAGGAATGGGGATGATCAGCCATGATCACATTGAATGGCGGTGCTGGCTCGAAGGGCCGAATGGCCTACTCATGCACCTAATGTCTATTGTCCATTGTGCCATCCTTCAAATAAATAAAATAATTTGAAGATACAGGTAAATGTGATGATATTACACATTTAACCTTTCCTTACACTGCTGAAAATATCTTAAAAATGTTAACTTCTGGTCTGAAAAAGGGTCTTGACCCGAAACGTCACCTATTCCTTCGCTCCATAGATGCTGCCTCACCCGCTGAGTTCCTCCAGCATTTTTGACTACTTTCGTTTTTTCCAGCTTCTGCAGTTCCTTCTTAAACGTAACTTTTGGTTTTGTTGTTTTACAAAACTCGTCCGTCCAGTTGCCTGTTTGGATAGTTACCTGGCATCTCTTGAGCTGCTGCCTGACCTGCTAAGTTACTCAAGACATAGACTCAAAAGTAACCCAGCAGCTCAGACAGCATCTCTGGAGAAAAGGAATAGAAACATAGAAACATAGAAATTAGGTGCAGGAGTAGGCCATTCGGCCCTTCGAGCCTGCACCGCCATTCAATATGATCATGGCTGATCAACCAACTCAGTATCCCGTACCTGCCTTCTCTCCATACCCCCTGATCCCCTTAGCCACAAGGGCCACATCTAACCCCCTCTTAAATATAGCCAATGAACTGGCCTCAACTACCCTCTGTGGCAGAGAGTTCCAGAGATTCACCCCTCTCTGTGTGAAAAAAGTTCCCTCATCTCGGTTTTAACCCCCCTTATCTTAAGCTACCCTGCTGTAACATCGGGAACTCTTCCTGCCTCTAGCCTGTCCCCCTTAGAATTTTGTAAGGGGATAAGACCCTCTCAATCATCTGTAAACCAAGTCTATGCTTTCTTCAATAAGTCCTGAGTCAGTCTGGTGAACCGTTGCACTCCCTCTATGGCAGGGCCTTTCAGATTTGGAGGGGGCAATGGGGGGTGGTCTCACCAAGACCATGTACAACTGCAGTAGAACCTCCCTGCTCCTATACTCAAATCCTTTTGCAATGAAAGCTAACATACCATTCGCTTTCTTTACTGCCTGCTGGGTGACATAGGTGACATTTCGTGTCGAGACCCTTCATCAGCACTTTTTGTGTCTTTTTTTAAACCTGACATCATTGTTACTGAATCAGGCAGGTGTCCTAAAGTAGTCGCCTTTTCAAGGTGCCGGTGGAAAAGATTTAATAGGAATCCGAGGGGTGACGTTTTCACACAAAAGGTGGAGGGTGTTGAGGCAGGGACTATCCCAACATTTAATAAACAGTTAGGCAGGTACATGGATAGGACAGGTTTGGAGGGATATGGGCCAAATGCTGACAGGTGGGACTTGTGCTGCTGGGACATGTTGGCTGCTGTGGGCAGGGTGGGCCGTTGTGGGCCTGTTTCCATGCTGTATCACACAAAAAACCCAATGACTCCATGAGAAATGGTTTTAATACCATATTTGCCAAAGAACTGATAATATGTTATTATTTCTCGTGAAGGTCACTCATAGTCTTGGACAGTTCCCACACTGTATGAATCTATGACTAAGTCACCTGATAGTAATTCAAAGTAGATAATGAGAAATACTGAACAACTAAACCCATTGGAAACTTTCCGTTGGTGTGGAGAGTGAATAGTGCTCAGTATTGATGGCCCAGCCGTGATGTGTGAGAGAAATCTGAGATTTCATGGTCACTTGATCCTTGTTGTTAATTCTCCTCAGCCCAATGAACACGTAAGTGTTAAAATGTAAAGTTGGAATTTGTCGTTCAAAAGTAACTGCAAGGTGTGTAGAAAGTAGACATGAAGTGCTGGAGCAGCTCAGCGGGACAAGCAGCATCACGCGGTGGCGCAGCGGTAGAGTTAGAAACATAGAAACATAGAAATTAGGTGCAGGAGTAGGCCATTCGGCCCTTCAAGCCTGCACCGCCATTCAATATGATCATGGCTGGTCATCCAACTCAGTATCCCGTACCTGCCTTCTCTCCATACCCCCTGATCCCCTTAGCCACAAGGGCCACATCTAACTCCCTCTTAAATATAGCCAATGAACTGGCCTCAACTACCCTCTGCGGCAGAGAGTTCCAGAGATTCACCACTCTTTGTGTGAAAAAAGTTCTTCTCATCTCAGTTTTAAAGGATTTCCCCCTTATCCTTAAGCTGTGACCCCTTGTCCTGGACTTCCCCAACATCGGGAACAATCTTCCTGCATCTAGCCTGTCCAACCCCTTAAGAATTTTGTATGTTTCTATAAGATCCCTTCTCAATCTCCTAAATTCTAGAGAGTATAAACCAAGTCTATCCAGTCTTTCTTCATAAGACAGTCCTGACATCCCAGGAATCAGTCTGGTGAACCGTCTCTGCACTCCCTCTATGGCAATAATGTCCTTCCTCAGATTTGGAGACCAAAACTGTACGCAATACTCCAGGTGTGGTCTCACCAAGACCCTGTACAACTGCAGTAGAACCTCCCTGCTCCTATACTCAAATCCTTTTGCAATGAAAGCTAACATACCATTCGCTTGGTATGCCGCCTTACAGCGAATGCAGCGCCGGAGGCCCGGGATCCATCCCGACTATGGGCGCTGTCTGCACACAGTTTGTACGTTCTCCCCGTGACCCGCGTGGGTTTTCTCCGAGATCTTCGCTTTGTTCCCGCACTCCAAAGACTTACGGGTATGTAGGCTAATTGGCTCGGTAAATGTAAAAATTGTCCCTAGTGGGTGCGGGATAGTGTTAATGTGCGGGGGGTCGCTGGTCGGCGCGGACCCGGTAGGCTGGAGGGCGTGTTTCCACGCTGCATCTCAAAACTAAACTAAAGGAGTGGGTGACGTTTCGGGTCGAGACCCTTCTTCAGTCTCAACCCGAAACATTTTAACAGCTATGTAGAAGGGATGTAGCTGCAACATGTTATAATTTTCCTACTTTTCTACAATGAAAACAATCCTTCCATCAGAGGATGGTGCTTCTAAGGGATCTGCAGTCATTGTTTGTGTAGGAACATAGAACATAGAACAGTACAGCACAAGAACCTGCCCTTCCGCCCACAAATGTCTGTGCCAAACATGATGCCAAGACCAGCTCTTATCTTGAGTGCAAGAAAGAACTGCAAATGCTGGTTTACACCAAAGAGAGACACAAAATGCTGGAGTCACTCAGCGGGACAGGCAACATCTCTGGAGAGGAGAAATGGGTCGAGACCCTTCTCCAGACTGAGAGTCAGGGGAGAGGTTCTCCAAACATTCTGACTGTCCTCCTGATTACATTTGGCATTTTATGGCTCGTTGTCACCTTCCCCTGGCTAACAATGATCTATTCTACATTTTACTTGGGGACTTTATCCCCTTTGATCTCTTGTTTTCACACCTCTCTCTTCCGTATCTCTCGTTTCCCTCTCCCCTGACTCTCAGTCTGAAGAAGGTTCTGGGTCCAAAACACCACCCATTCCTTCTATCCAGAGATGCTGCCTGGCCCGCTGCGTTACTCCAGCATTTCGAATCCACCTGTGCATAATCCATTTCCTTCCATTCCCGACATATCCATAAGCTTATCCAAAAGCCCCTTAAATGCCACTACTATCACATCTGCCTCAACCACCATAGCTGGAAGGATATTCCAGGCACTCACCAGGCAAATGTGTAAAAAATCTTATCCTTTAAACGTTGCCATCTCACCTTAAATCTATGCCCTCTAGTATTTTGGGAAGAAGGTTGTGACTCTCTACCCTATCTATGACACTCATTATTTTCTCTACATCTAGGAGGTCTCCCTGCAGCATCTGGCGTTCCAGAGAAGATACAGAATTCCAAAGTGTTGTTATTGATAATAATAATAAATTTTATTTATGGGCGCCTTTCAAAAGTCTCAAGGGCACCTTACAGAATTTAACAAGAGTAAAAAACATATAATCTTCACTCTAAATCTTGACTGTTCGGGCGTTGTGGGGAGAAGGCAGGAGAATGCCACCAGGAAGAAGGTACAGGTGCCTGAAGACTGCAACGTCCAGGTTCAGGAACAGCTACTTCCCCACAGCCATCAGGCTATTAAACACAATGAATAAGCTATGAGCTCTGATCTGCAAAATACTATATTATTATTTGTTACTTGCACCATATTTGTTATTTATTGAACTTATTCTTTTTCCCCCGCTATGTACTATGTTTACATATACACATATTCTGTTTTGCTGCAGCTGGTAAGAATTTCATTGTCCCGTCCGGGACATATGACAATAAAACACTCTTGACTCTCTTGAATGGGGTTGAGAGGGAAAGATAGAATGGCGGAGTGGACTTGATGGGCCGAATGGCTTAATTCTGCTCCCATAATAGCCCTGTCCAACGGTACGAGTTCATTCCAAGAGCTCTCCCGAGTTCAAATAAAAATCAAACTCGTGGTAAGCACGGAGAATGAACGTAGCGGGTACGTCGAAGCTCGGGGACGTCTCTTAGCGGCTCGTAACGCTAACGGCAGGTACTCGGGAAGACTCGCTAACGGCAGATAAGCACGGGAAGAGACGTGAAGATTTTTCAACATGTTGAAAAATGTCCACGAGAGCCCCGAGAACCGACGAGTGGCCATTAGCGTAAATCTCCGAGTTTGAATCAGGGCAAACTCGGGGGAGCTCTTGGAATGAACTTGTACCGTGGGACAGGGCTTTAACTTATGACCTAATGAGCTTGTAGTGAAGCCTATTGTAGTTTTGGGGGTAAAATGAAGGCTTGGCCAGAATAATACATCAGGTTATATGTCCTACATTGCTAGGTGCTCTAGAGGGAGCTAAGTGGCAATACATAACATTGTATTTCAAGTGCATCCATTTACAAAACCCATCGAGATTTTGATTCGCTGTCCTTTGCTCAATTTTAATCACCATTTTGGATTTAAAATGTTTAGAATTTTAACTCAAAGAACTTGTGGCCTGTTAGGTGTACAACTTACCCGCTGAAGAGTGGTCTCGACCCAAAATGTCGCCTATTCCTTTTCTCCAGAGATGCTGTCTGGCTTGCCGAGTTATCCCAGCATTTTGTGTCTATCTTAGGTTTCCAACATATGTACTGGAAAGGAGATGAGGTTGGAGCCTAAAGATGGCTGATCTTAGCTAAGGAGTTAGACAAGCCTTACATAGAAACATAGAAACATAGAAAATAGGTGCAGGAGTAGGCCATTCGGCCCTTCGAGCCTGCACCGCCATTCAATATGATCATGGCTGATCATCCAACTCAGTATCCTGTACCTGCCTTCTCTCCATACCCCCTGATCCCTTTAGCCACTAGGGCCACATCTAACTCCCTCTTAAATATAGCCAATGAACTGGCCTCTGTGGCAGAGAACTACCTTCTGTGGCAGAGAATTCCACAGATTCACCACTCTCTGTGTGAAAAAAGTTTTTCTCATCTCGGTCCTAAAAGATTTCCCCCTTATCCTTAAACTGTGACCCCTTGTTCTGGACTTCCCCAACATCGGGAACAATCTTCCTGCATCTAGCCTGTCCAACCCCTTAAGAATTTTGTAAGTTTCGATAAGATCCCCCCTCAATCTTCTAAATTCTAGCGAGTGCAAGCCGAGTCTATCCAGCCTTTCTTCATATGAAAGTCCTGACATCCCAGGAATCAGTCTTTTCTACTTTGGCCCCTTGAATCCACGTGCAGGCATTGGCAAGTGTTTTGGATTCTACTTATTATCCAGAAACGTTGCAAGATGCACATGCAGGGACATTGACCCGGTAAATGGATCAGATTCAGATGGGGCCGCACAGTTGCTCTTGAGAATTTAAAAAATACACACAATGCTGGAGTAACTCAGCAGGTCAGGCAGCATCTCTGGAGTACGGCCCAGCGGCAGAGTTACTGCCTTACAGCGCCAGAGACCTGATTTTATCCTGACTACGGGTGCTGTCTGTACGGAGTTTGCACGTTCTCCCCGTGACCGCGTGGGTTCCCCCCCCCGCCCCCGGTGCTCCGCTTTCTTCCCACACTCCAAAGACGTGCAGGTTTGTTTGTATGCCAATTGGCTTCGGTATTTTATAATATTTGTCGCTAATATGCAGAATAGTGCTCGTGTACGGGGTGTTCGAATAGCGGTGTGGTCTCGGTGGGCTGAAGGGACAGTTTCCACACTGTATCTCTAAAGTCTGAAGTGTAAAATGACATGGATAGGTGACCTTTTGGGTCGGGACTCAAAAAATAACCAGTCCATGTCTTGCAGAGATGCTGCCTGACCCTCTAAGTTACTCCAGCACTTTGCACTTTTTTTCCCCTGCACCAGCATCTGCGGCTCCTTGCATCTCGGCTTTTGAGAACAACTTGGTTTCAGTCAAAAATTAATTTTAATATGTTTAGTAAAGAGCAACAACTTCATCCATTGCTGTTTTGTGAGCTGTAGGAATCGTGATGAAGGAGATGTGTTCAGTATTACTGCAATCGCAGCCTTTTATCATTATGGATGTTGTGCACTAAATTGCACAAATCTCGCTGTCGACGTATAATATTTAATCCAATTCAGCATGAAAATCTCCAAAGAGTGGCTTCTGGCAGAATTGATTGTGGAGTATTGAAATCAAGGGTATAATGAAGGGGATAGAACAATTCAATTTTGAAGCATTGTAGAATGTCATACACATGAACATTCTTGGAACCATGCAGGAAGTGTCTGAGCAGCTTTGGATCCTGGATATGGATGAGCCTCTGGAGTTAATGTGATAGCTCTTTCCTCTTCTTCATGGCTGTTCGTTCTTTGACTCAGATTTCTTCCAAACAGCTTTAAGCACTTACCATCAAGTACACATCAGAGGACAAAACTACACAGGGGTCTATACCAATCTGTACACGCAGCAATCATTGCCTCTTTTTGGTTGATCACTCCAACCTGTCCACGTTCCTGCAAGAATATGGTTCCTGATCGTGGAGTCGTGGAGTGGTACAGCGCCCGAACAGGCCCTTCGGCCCATCTTGTCTATGTCAACCATGTTGCCATTTTGTGCAGCTCCCATTGCCCTGAGTTTGGCCCATCCCGTCCACATCTCCGCCCGTGTCATCATAGAGAGGCAAGACCCTGCAGATGCTGGAATCCTGAGATTAAAAAACCAACAGCCTGCTGGAGGAACTCGGCAGGTCAGGCAGGATCAGTGGAGGGGGATGGACAGTCAACATTTTGCTCCAAGATCCTTCATCGGGACTCAGAAGCACTGGCCTTGAAACTTTGACTGTGAATTTCCCTCCACAGATGCTGCCTGATCAGTTGCGTTTGTCCAGCGGGTTGCTTTCCAGCTCAGGATTCTTGTTCATGTTGTCTTCTGCTCAGAGGAATGGCCACTGCTGGAATCTTGAATGCAACATTCTCTGCAGCTTTGAAATTCCAATCATGTATCTGCTTCCACTCCAGCAGCATATTACAAAAATAAATCTTTCCCTCATATCTCCTTCAAGCTCTCCCCCTTTTACCCTAAAGTTATGCTCTCTAGTGCTTGACATTTCCACCCTGAGAAAATGCTTATGACTTCCTACCCTATCTATTCCTCACATAATGTTATAAACATCCACCTGGTCTCCGTTTAGTCTTCAGTGCTCGAGAGAAACCAATCGAAGCTTTTCCAACCTCTCCTCATGGTTAATACCCTCCAAGCAAGGCAACGTCACGGAAAACCTCTTCTGCACTCTCTCCAAAGCCTCCACATCCTTCCTGTAATGGGGTGACCAGAACTGCACGCAATACTCCAAATGTGTCCAAACCAAACCTGCACTGTAATGATGCAATGTGACTTCCTGACTCATGTACTCAATGCAGATGGAGTGGATGCGTTTCCACGAATGGGAAAATCTAGGACTAGAGGTCACAGCCTCAGAATAAAAGGACGTACCTTTAGAAAGGAGATGAGGATGAATTTCTTTAGTCAGAGGGTGGTGAATCTGTGGAATTCATTGCCGCAGACGGCTGTGGAGGCCAAGTCAATTAGTTTCATTTGTTAACGAAACAGAGGACATGACCTTGATGTTTAAACAGGATGCTGAGCGGAGCAGAACATGGCACAACATCCATAGCTGATCATTTCTCTAATATAGCAGAAGCAAGGAAGGAGATAGACACAAAGTGCTGGAGTAACTCAACACGTCAGGCAGCGACTCTGGAGAACGTGGATAGGTGACGTTTCAGGTCGAGACACTTAGAAACTTGGAAACATAGAAAATAGGTGCAGGAGTAGGCCATTCGGCCCTTTGGGCCAGCACCACCATTCAATATGATCATGGCTGATCATCCAAAATCAGTACCCCGTTCCTGCTGTCTCTCCATATCTCTTGATTTCGTTAGCTCAAAGAGGTAAATCACTTTCTTGAAAACACCCAGTGAATTGGCCTCCACTGCCTTCTGCGTCAGAGCATTCCACAGATTCACAACTCTCAGGGTGAAAAAGTGTCTCCTCATCTCTGTGCTTCTTCAGACTGAAGAAGGGTCTCGACCAGAAATGTCACCTACCCGTGTTCTCCAGAGATGCTGCCCGACCCGCTGAGTTGCTCCAGCACCTTGTGTCTAGGCCAGGAAGGTGGATGGAAAGTGGAAGATATGATCTTGGAACAGAAGACAGGCACAAAGTGCTGGACACAAAACTCAGCGGGACAGGCAGCATCGATCTCTAGAGAGAAGGAATGGGTGACGTTTCGGGTCAGGACTCTTCTTGGAACAGAGCCATGTACAAATAAACTGAGGCTCAGCCGGTTGTGAGATGAGTATTATTGAAGGCTTGCTTTCAGAGGTTGTTTCTCGTTCTTCTCATCTTGAATCAGTAATGCGCAGTCACCCTCAACAAAATTACACATTTTAACCAAGGAAATTCGTGCAACAAGGCGATCAAGATGTCAAATAACGCGTAGTTATAGTGAGCGGACTTTGGTGAGAGCATCCTTTAATTATGGGAATCCTTAGATTAGTCAAAGAATGTTTATATTCTAATATTAGCCATCCACTCATTTTGTTCCATTCAAGCTTGAGTGTAATCCATATCAAGTGCAGGATATCGGACACATTCATAAGATAGACACACAGTGCTGGAGTATCTCAGCGGGTCAGGCGGCATGTCCGCAGAAAAGGAATAGGTGACGTTTCGGTTCGAGACCCTTCTTCAGATTGGGATACATTCTTCAGACATATTCACGTTTGAAATAGACAATAGACAATAGGTGCAGGAGCAGGCCATTCAGCCCTTCGAGCCAACACCGCCATTCAAAACTATCATGGCTGATCATCCACAATCAGTACCCTGTTCCTGCCTTCTCCCTATATCCCCTGACTCTGCTATATTTAAGAGCTCTATCTGACTCTCTCTTGAAAGCATTCAGAGTATTGGCCTCCACCGCCTTCCGAGGCAGAGAGTTCCACAGATTTACAACCCTCTGTGTGGAAAAAGTGTTTCCTCATCTCTGTTCTAAATGGCCTACCCCTTATTCTTAAACAGTGGCCCCTGGTTCTGGACTCCCCCAACATCGGGAAACAAGTTGAGTCTCAAGAAGGGTCCCCAGCCGAAACATCGCCTGTCCACGTTCTCCAGGGATGCAGCTTGAGCTGCTGAGTTACTCCAGCACTTCATGTTTTATGGGGCTGTCCCACTGTACGAGCTAATTCAAGAGTTCTCCCGAGTTTCACCTGATTCGGACTCGCAGAATTACGGTAATGGCCGCTCGTAGGTACTCGGGGATCTCGTGGACATTTTTCAACATGTTGAAAAATCTTCACGAGTCTTCACAAGCTTACCGCGTTTCCCGAGTACCTGCCGTTAGCGTTACAAGCCGCTAAGAGACGTCCTGAGCTCCGACGTACCCGCTACGTACATTCTACGTGCTTACCACGAGTTAGATTTTGTTTTAAACTCGGGAGAGCTCTTGAATTAACTCGTACAGTGGGACAGCCTCATTACTTTTATAAATCTGACCCTTCCAATTTTAATATGTTATGAAAATCAGAGTTCATTTTAATTTGGCTTGACTGGGGTTATGCATTCTCTTTCTTGTTTGAGAGTTCTTGCAAACACTTTGTGCCTTCCTGATGTAAACCTGGTAATGTTCCGTGGTCCTGTCTACATGTGTAAGTTTAAAGTCAATGAATCCTACCGTTTAGAATGTAGAAGCAAGGAACTGCAGATGCCAAAGAAAGACACAGAGTGCTGGAGTAACTCAGCAGGTCAGGCAGCATCTCTGGAGAAACTCGGGTAGGGACCCTTTTTTAGTTTAGTTTAGAGATACAGCGCGGAAACAGGCCCTTCGGTCCACCGGGTCCGCGCCGACCAGCGATCCCCACACATTAACACCATCCTACACCCACTAGGGACATTTTTTATATTTACCAAGCCAATTAAACCTGTACGTCTTTGGAGTGTGGGAGCAAACCGAAGATCCGCGCAGGTCAAGGGGAGAACGTAGAAACTCCGTACAGACAGCACCTGTAGTCGGGATCGAACCCGGGTCTCCGGCGCTGCATTCGCTGTAAGGCAGCAACTCTACCGCTGCGCCACCGTGGCCTTCTTCCGATCTACCTTGTTTTTAGTTGAGCTCATCGTCACGTGTACCAAGGCACAGTGAAAAGCTTTTTGTAGCGTGCTCGTCAGTCAGAGGAAAGACTAAAGGTAGACAAAAAATGCTGGAGAAACTCAGCGGGTGAGGCAGCATCTATGGAGAGAAGGAATTGGCGATGTTTTGTGTTTTTCCAGCATCTGCAGTTCTTTCTTAAACAGGAAAGACTATACATGATTACAATCGAGCGAGTCACAGTGTAAAGAAGGGTCTCATCCATTCCTTCTCGCTAGAGATGTTGCCTGACCCGCTGAGTTACTCCAGCATTTTGTGTCTATCTTCGGTTTAAACCAGCATCTGCAGTTCCTTCCTACACGTGATAAAGGGGATAGCATTCAGTGCAAGATAAAGTCCAGTAAAGTCCGATTAAAGATAATGAGGTAGACAGTAGATCAGGACCGCTCTCTAGTTACTAGTTGGATGGTTCAGTTGCCTGATAGATTTAGAATTTCATTCATGAGTAAAAGCCTAAAGAAAACTAAAGGGCTTGTCCCACCAGCATGCGACTGCACGCGGCAAGCGTGACCAAACCGGAAGCGGGGGCCGCGCGGAGGTCGAGTGATCCCGTACGAGTTGACGTGAAGTTCGAGCGAAGGGGCACGCCGTCAAGACGCTGCGTACAGCATCGAGATGCTACAGCACACGCTGCCGTCGAGGCGGTGCGTACGGCCTCAATGCGGCTGCGGGCCGGCAGGCCGTTGCCGCGCGGAATTTTTGGACAGTGTCAGTATTTCGGAGCCCCAGTGTCGGGACCAGCTCCGCACAACTCCATACGGCTCCGGCAATCGAAGCGGGACCAGCCCCGCGAGGCCGTACGACTCAAGCGACCACGTTAGGTCGCGCTTGCCGCATGCAGTCGCATGCTCGTGGGACCGGCCCTTAACAGACTTGTTATATCAGTGTAAGTTTACACATTGAAATGACATGAAGCAAATACTGTACATGCAAAATAATATCCAAGCAATCACATTATCTGATTCATGATGGTTTAATAGATGATAATATATCATCTGGTTGATTCTATGAATTATATTTAAAAAGTAATACATTTCATTCTTAAAAGCCCCGCATAAATCCAATTTCTTCCGAAATTTGGCAATTCTGTGTTTTATTTAATCGCTTGCGTTTCCTGAGTGGATCTTGTATCGGTTGCGTTTGAAGGCTCAGAATGAGACAAAGATTCACCAGTCTCACACAGCAGAACACTTTGTTCCTAAACACAGGAAGTCGTTTGATGTAAAGCTGCAGATAAAAATCTTTCGTTTAATGCACACGCGTTCTCACAAATTGCCGTGATGTCGGGGGTGGGGGGGGGGGGGGGGGCGAGAGAGCACCCGAGAGAGAACGAGGACTCTTGATCACACACACACCACAACCACGAGGAGAGAGATAGAGCTCGCAAATTGTTTCCCTCGTAAAGAATGGGAAATGGCTTTTCCTTTGATGTCCAAGTCTAAAATCACTGCCTTGCGAAGGACCTTGTTCAACTAGTCCTTTGACACATTCACATCCCCCAAGTATATTATTTTTATGAAGTCCTGACCTCCCCCTGTTGTTTTAGCATTATCTCTGAGCCCAGAATTGCATTTTTTCACTAATTTTCAGCGAACTACCCACAGTGCGAATGCAATTAAGGAAGATTTTCAGAAGCTGATAAGGGAAGGTTAAGGAGTTGGTGCCTGAGTCAGTAAACAGATTGGAACTTGGTAATAAATTGCTTGTAGCAGAATCTTGAAATGATTTCTAAAGAAAAGCAAGTATTGGCTTTAATTCCCTCTGCTCAACCCAGCTGAATTAATGTTATATATATATATATATATATATATATATATATATATATATATATATAACTGATTTCCTGCAAAAAGAACAGCCATTTAGTGTCCTAGAAACATAGAAACATAGAAAATAGGTGCAGGAGTAGGACATTCGGCCCTTCGAGCCTGCACCGCCATTCAATATGATCATGGTTGATCGTCCAACTCAGTATTCTGTACCTGCCTTCTCTCCATACCCCCTGATCCCTTTAGCCACAAGGGCCACATCTAACTCCCTCTTAAATATAGCCAATGAACTGGCCTCAGCTACCTTCTGTGGCAGAGAATTCCAGAGATTCGCCACTCTCTGTGTGAAAAAAACGTTTTTCTCATCTCGGTCCTATAAGATTTCCTCCTTATCCTTAAACAGTGACCCCTTGTTCTGGACTTCCCCAACATCGGGAACAATCTTCCTGCATCTAGCCTGTCCAACCCCTTAAGAATTTTGTAAGTTTCGATAAGATCCCCCCTCAATCTTCTAAATTCTAGCGAGTAAAAGCCTAAAGCAATCAGTGAAATCACAAGTAGAAGGTAGCCAAAAATGCTGGAGAAACTCAGCGGGTGAGACAGCATCTATGGAGCGAAGGAATAGGTGACGTTTCGGGTCGAGACCCGAAACGTCGCCTATTCCTTCGCTCCATAGATGCTGCCTCACCCGCTGAGTTTCTCCAGCATTTTTGACTACCTTCCATTTTTCCAGCATCTGCAGTTCTTTCTTAAACACAAGCAGATGTGCATTTTGGGAAAGTGTTACAGGATTACAAATCTAAAGAGCCACCGCAGATGCTGCAGTTTGCTAAAACGCACACAATATATTTCATTATTATTTTCAGTAGTTTAAGATACAGCATGAAAACAGGCCCTTCGGCCCACCAAGTCAGTGCTCACAATCGATCACCCGTTCACGCTAGTACTACGCTATCCCACTTTCTCATCCACTCCCTGCACGCTAGAAGCGATTTTGCAGAAGCCAATTAACCTGCAAACCCATCACGCCTTTGGGAGGTTATAGATAAACCGGAGCACACAGAGGAAACCCACGGGGTCATAGGGAGAAGGTGCAAACTCCACACAGACAGCACCCGGGGTCGGGATCGAACCTGGGTCTCTGGCATTGTGAGGTAGCGGCTCTCCCACTCCGCTGCCCTTATTAAAAGAGTTTGTGTAGGATCAGAATGATCAATCAAGTGCTGAATATGCAGTGAAGGTGCTGCCAAGGGAAATATTCTATGAATGTTGGAACGATATTTGAGATGTAGAAGCATTGTGTAAAGGGCGTCATTTGCGCATCATTTACGCAACATCATTTACGTGTCAGGACGCGCGTATGGTGCGTGGTGATGGAGGCAGTGACGCACGGTCGTGCACGGAGCCCCAGGATTTTGCGATGTACAAAATCTTTGCGCGCCATCTGAGTGACGGGCAAACGACACCCGAGTGGGACAGGCCCTTTAGGGACAAGATACAGACAAAGCAAAGCAGTTCCATCAAATTAAGTTTCAGTGGCCACGTGACCCTTTTCTATGAGATTAGTTTATTGTTGCGTGTACCGAGCTACAGTGAAAAGCTTTTGTTGCGTGCTAACCAGTCAGCGGAAAGACAATACACGATTACAAACAAGCCATTCACAGTGTACTGATACAGGATAAATTGCAATAACCTTTAGTGCAAGATAAAGTCCAGTAAAGTCTGATCAAGGATAGTTCAAGGTCTCCAGCGAGGTAGACAGTACTTCAGCACCGCTCTCTAATTGGTGGTAGGATGGTTCAGTTGCCTGATCACAGCTGGGAAGAAACTGTCCCTGAATCTAGAGGTGCGTGTTTTCACACTTCTGTACCTTTTGCCCGTTGGGGGAGGGGAGAAGAGGGAGTGACTGGGGTGAGGCCCCATCCCTGAATATTCTGGTGGCCTTGCTGAGGTGTAAATGGAGTCAATGGACTGGAGGTCGGTTTGTGTGATGGTCTGGGCTGCGTCCACACTTCCCCACAATATCCCGTGGTCTTGGATGGAGCTGTTCCCAACCCATGCCTGAGGCGCATCCCGATAAAATGCCTTCCATGCCGCACCCTCTCTGCTGCTTCGAACAACAATCTCTGCGTCACATCAACCTACGCTCCCATCTTAAATGTCACCATCTTCTCCTTCATCAAACTTCTTTCCAACAGGTGAGTTAACATCAATCCTATTCACTTTGCAGAATCAAAATCCAACTCAGTAATACTTGGGTCATGAGTTCGAATCCTACCACGGTGGTGGTGGTGGAATTTCAATCCCTTTCAGAAAATAAATATGATTGTTGAAATAGAATTATTAGTGCAGCACAGTGGCCGTCGCTGCCTCAACCACCGAGACCCAGGATCGATCCTGATCCCCTTGCTGAGGGCCGCCAGTGTGAATCTCCGCCCAGCTCGGCCTGTGGACTATGGGGGCCACGGTCTCCGGTAGGAAGTGGCCGATTCGGAAGTCCAAGCCGTTGAGGATGTTTTACCGTTCAGACTTCGGAGTTCCATCAACCCGGCGAGAGGGCCTGAACATCGGGTCGCCCCTAGCGGCGACTGCGGGGGGCTTCGATAGGCCCCGACCACGGGTGAACAACAAAGAACATCAAAGAGGAGGATGACTTAACTTTGGGACTTCCCTCACAGTGGGAAACTTTGGTTCTGCTGTGTGGGGGATGTTTATGTCAAAGACTATCGTGTTGTGTGTTCTTTTATTTATTCGCATGGCTGTTTGGTGACCACAAATTTCACTGTACCAATTGGTGCATGAGACAAATAAATGTCTCGTGTCTCTTGTCTTCATCTCTGGTGTTATCTGCGGGGCGGTGAATCTGTGGAATTCTTTGCCACAGAAGGCTGTGGAAGCCAAGTCAATGGAAATTTCTAAGGCGGAGATAGATGGCCTCTTGATTGTTTACTGGTGTCATGGGTTACGGGGAGAAGGCAAGAGGATGGGGCGAGGAGGGAGAGATATATCAGCCATGATTGAATGGTGGAGTAGACGTGATGGGCCGAATGGCCTCATTCTGCTCCTGTCGCTTGTGACTCTGTGTCCTGCAAGGATCTTCCTGTGAATCCCACTCCTGGTTGAACACATCACAGTCATCATTTAACGGGTGAAAGTATCGATTGTGACATCAATTGTATCAGATCAATATGTACTTCATGGGCATCTCTCTTATATATTCAATTAGATTTACCACAAGGCAACAGAGGGTCAAGCTCAAACAATCTTCAATATTCACAGCGTTGGATCGTTATGTAGCAGTCAGCTAAAATTATGGCATTCGAGACGGAGCAATAAAAAACATACACAAAGCTGCAATTGGAAAATTACATGCTGTATATCAGAATAAAATGTAGCAGTGCAGTGTGTTGCCACATATCAAAAATATGTTGTGGTTCTTGAATTCTGATGAATAATTTCCCCTGCGGCACTTGGATTTGCCTGCGCTATTAGTCGGAGGTGCAGAATTGATTGAAGACTTCTACAAGGGGGAAGATAGACGCAAAAATCTGGAGTAACTCAGCGGGTCAGGCAGCATCTCTGGAGAGAAGGAATGGGTGATGTTTCAATCTGATCCCTTCTTCAGTCCCTCAGCTCAGTTTAGTTTATTGTCACGTGTACCGAGGTACAGTGAAAAGCTTTTGTTGCGCGCCAACCAGTCAGCGGAAAGACAATACATGATTACAATCGAGCCATTACAATGTATAGATACATGATAAAGGAATAACGTTTAATGCAAGGTAAAGCCAGCAAAGTCCGATCAAAGATAGTCTGAGGGTCATCAATGAGATAGATATTAGTTTAGGACTGCTTTCTAGTTGTGGTAGGATGATTCAGTTGCCTGAGAAAAAATTCTGAACTCTAAAGTCTGAGCATTCAAAAGATATTTAGGCAGGTACATGGATCGGAAACGTTTAGAGGGATATGGGCCAGTCAATCAGATGGGATTAGTGTAGATGGGGCATCTTGGTCAGCATGGGAAAGTCTGGCCAAAGGGCCTGTTTCTGTGCTGGATGGCTCGATGATTCCAAGTGACCATCTTAGACGGGGCAGCACGGTGGTGCAGCGGTAGAGTTGCTGCCTTACAGCGCCTGAGTCCCGGGTTTGATCCTGACTACAGGTGCAGTCCGTACAGAGTTTGTACGTTCACCCCGTGACCACCTGGGTTTTCTCCGGGTGCTCTGGTTTCCTCCCAAACTGCAAAGATGTACAAGTTTGTAGGTTAATTGCCTTAGGTAGAAATTGGAAATGATCCCTAGTGTGTGTAAGATAGTTTTAGTGTACAGGAATGGTTGGTCTGTGCTGTATCTCTAAACTAAGCTCAACTAAATCTAACGAAGCTGTCCTCACAAACATTTTCCTTACACAATATTCCATTTGGCTAACAGCTCGGACGACTTTATGATTTGTTATTTAAATCTTTTATTTTCTGTAATAGTCTCAGTTAATAAATCACTCCAGTCCAAGGGTTCCCATAAATCTTTAGTCCATTGCAGATAAAACTGTCTTTGCAGAATACTCCCTCTTGCTTGTATACATATGAACAGAAAATGCCATGGGAGTCCTTTGAGTATGGAGCCTGTGGGTTCAATATAACCCAAGCAACACATATCACACACTAGTCAAGTCAAGTCAATTTTATTTCTATAGCACATTTAACAACAACTCTCGTTGACCAAAGTGCTTTAGATCAGTGCATGTAATAACATGCTACACACAATGGTACATAGATCTACCAATACATACATAAATACATACATACAGCACTCCCTCAGAGGACCTCAAGAAATGCTTGTGAGTAGAAATAAGTCTTAAGCCTAGACTTAAAAGAGTTGATGGAGGGGGCAGCTCTGATGGGAAGAGGGATGCTGTTCCATGGACTAGGTGCTGCAATCGCAAAAGCGCGTTCGCCCCTGAGCTTATGCCTAGGTGGTCCGTAACCCCAAGTCGGCCGATCTGAGGGACCTGGAGGTGGTGTGGTGGGTGAGCAGACTTTTGATGTACGTGGGGGCAAGCCCGTTAAGGGCTTAGTAAACCTAAAGTTCTTCCTATCTTTTTCCCTCCCCCCATATACATATACTTCAGTTTAGTTTAGTTTAGAGATACAGCGAGGAAACAGGCCCTTCAGCCCACCGACCAGCGATCCTGGCACACTAACACTATCCCACACACACAATTTACACATATACCAAGCCAATTAACCTACGAACCTGTACGTCTTTGGAGTGTGGGAGGAAACCAAAGATCTCGGGAGAAATCCCACGCAGGTCACGGGGAGAGCGTGCAAACTCCGTACTGGCAGCGCCCGCAGTCGGGATCGAACTCGGGTCTCAAGGGCTGCAAGGCAGCAAGTCTACTGCTGCGCCACCGTGACTGCCCAACCTATCACTCCAGACTGACCATTGTTCCGACCTGGGTCATTCAACATGTGCCTTAACCTGGAATAGCCTGAAACCGTCAAAATGCAAAGCATTTATTTTAGTTTGGTTTAGGTTAGTTTAGAGAAACAGTGTGGAAACAGGCTCTTTGGTCCACCTAGTAACAAGGCTGAGAGTTTGATCCTGCTCTCTGCATCTTTCCCTTTGCTCTACCTATTGTACTTGAGTTTGACTTGATTGTATTTATGTTACTGTTATCTGATCTGACAAAATGCAAAACAAAGCATTTCACTGTACCTCAGTGGACATGACAATAATCAACCTAAACCTAGAGTGGTCAGAGTGAGTCCCACCGCAAATTGGAGGAGCAGCACCTCATATTTTGCTTGGGCAGTTTACACCCCAGCGGTATGAACATTGACTTCTCCAATTTCAGGTAGTCCCTTGCTTTCTCCCTCCTTCCCCTCCCCTTCCCAGCTCCCCCACAGCCCACTGTCTCCGCCTCTTCCTTTCTTCTTCCCCCCCACCCCACAACATCAGTCTGAAGAAGGGTCTCGACCCGAAACGTCGCCCATTCCTTCGCTCCATAGATGCTGCCTCACCCGCTGAGTTTCTCCAGCATTTTTGTCTACCTTCGATTTTTCCAGCATCTGCAGTTCTTTCTTAAACCTAAACAATCCATCATTGAAGGTACTTAAATGAACACTGAGAGGATTGATTCAAACTGTGCTTGTCACGCCGTCTTCCAGCCCGTCTTTCCAATAGCCATTGTTCTGAGACAAGATCTAATAAATCTATGGCGCCAAAAAACTCATCATCTCGCTGTTAGTTTCCCTGGCAGTGAGCTGCCGACTGATGTGATGGGCGACAGTCTGGAAGATAGCAAGATATCAGGCTGATAACTGGAAAATCCTTGGCAATATTATAGTCATGAATCGCGTCTTCATCAAAAAGAGCTGGTTTTGCTTTTTTGCTCCCCAGAGTTGAAATAGAATCATAATCGTACACCACAGAAATAGGCCTATGTCCAACATGCCCAGGCTGGCCATCGCCCCATCTAGACTAATCCCACCCACTCACATTTGGACCATATCCCTCCAAACCTATCTTTCCGATGTACCTGTCCAAATGTCTTTTAAAAGTTGTCATAGTACCTGCCTGAACAACCTTCTCAAGCTTTGATCTGTCCTTTTCACACTCTTTGTACCCATCCAAATCTTTAGTTTCCCTCTCCCCTGAGTCTGAAGAAGGGTCTCGACCCAAAACATCATCCATTCCTTCACTCCAGAGATGTTGCTTGTCTCACTGAGTTACCCCAGCACTTTGCATCTACCTTCTCAGACAGCTTGTTCCATATGCCCACCACCCTCTCTGTGAAAAAGTTGCCCCTCAGGTTCCTATTAAATCTTTCTCTCACCTAAAATCTCCATCTTCTGGTTCTTGATTCCCCTATTCTGGATAAAAGATTCTGTGCGTCTTCCTGACTTACTCCTCTCATGATTTAATACACGTGTCCTCTTCTCTGTCCTGGGGGCTAACCAAGTGATTTTTTTGCATCTCCAAAGGGAGAACTTCAAGGCAGCAGGCATTGGGCCCAACTTGCCCACACCAGCCAGCATGTCCCAGCTACACTAGTCTGACCTGCCCGTATTTGGTCCATATCCCTCCAAACCGGTCCTAGCCATTTACCTGTCAAATTGTTTCTTAAAATGTGGTTGTTTCTTAGTCCCTGGCTCAACTACCTTGCCAGCTTGTTCCATACACCCACCACCCTTTGTGTGAAAAAGTTACCCCTCAGATTCCTATTAAATCTTTTCCCCTTCACCTTGAACCTATGTCCTCTGGTCCTCGATTCCCCTTCTCTGGGCAAGAGACTCTGTGCATCTGTGCTTTGTAAGATTTTGGTTTACCAGGTCAATGTCCCACCATCTATAACTTTGACTTGTGATCTGCGGTTGCTTGTGTCTACACCATACATTTTTTACGACTGTAGTTGTCATCTGGCAACATTTATTGCTGAGAGTTTGTAACATTTTCCATTTTTTTGTTTAATCATTTTAGTGTTTTAGTTGTGGTCATTACTTCCCACTCTGGAATACACTCAGACCGATGAGAAACATGGCCACAGGATTACGTAACGCCTTCTTGCATGGCCCTCTCCTGTCCTTGAAATCTCCCTCCAGAATAACCATATAACCATATAACCATATAACAATTACAGCACGGAAACAGGCCATCTCGGCCCTACAAGTCCATGCCGAACAATTTTTTTCCCCTTAGTCCCACCTGCCTGCACTCGTACCATAACCCTCCGTTCCCTTCTCATCCATATGCCTATCCAATTTATTTTTAAATGATACCAATGAACCTGCCTCCACCACTTCCACTGGGAGCTCATTCCACACCGCCACCACTCTCTGCGTAAAGAAGTTCCCCCTCATATTACCCCTAAACTTCTGTCCCTTAATTCTGAAGTCACGTCCTCTTGTTTGAATCTTCCCTATTCTCAAAGGGAAAAGCTTGTCCACATCAACTCTGTCTATCCCTCTCATCATTTTAAAGACCTCTATCAGGTCCCCCCTTAACCTTCTGCGCTCCAGAGAATAAAGACCCAACTTATTCAACCTATCTCTGTAACTTAGTTGTTGAAACCCAGGCAACATTCTAGTAAATCTCCTCTGTACTCTCTCTATGTAATGTAGACACAAGGAACTGCAGATGCTGGTTTACACGGGGATGGAGACGGGCGGCGCGGTTGCGCAGCGGTAGGGTTGCTGCCTCAAAGCGCCAGAGACATGGGTTTGCTCCTGACTACGGGCGCTGTCTGTGTGGAGTTTGTACGTTCTCGCTGTGACCCGCGTGGGTTTTCTCCGGGTGCTCTGGTTTCCCCCCACATTCCAAAGACGTACAGGTTTGTAGATTAATTGGCTTCGGCAAAAATTGGAGACTGTCCCTAGTGTGTCCCTAGTTTTAGAACGGAGACGAGGAAACACATTTTCTCACAGAGAGTGGTGAGTCTCTGCCTCAGAGGGAGGTGGAGGCCGGTTCTCTGGATGCTTTCAACAGAGAGCTAAATAGGGCTCTTAAAAATAGCGGAGTCAGGGGATATGGGGAGAAGGCAGGAACAGGGTATTGATTGGGGATGATCAGCCATGATCACATTGATTGGCAGTGCTGGCTCGAAGGGCCGAATGGCCTACTACTGCACCTATTGTCTATTGTGTGTAGGATCGTTTTTTTATTTGTTTTTTTTAATTTTAATCAAAAAATGTATTAAATTATTTAAAATAATATTTACAGTAAAACAAACCAGAACCCACCTCCATAATACAAGACAAACAAATATACTACATAAACTACTGTACAGCTATGTTACAATCCTTGTCCAGGATGCATTCCACCCCCCACAGTGCCCAGCGGTCCCGGAAATCCCCCACGAAGTAATTCAAGAGTTCTCCCTGATTCAAACTCGGAGAATGTCCGTAGCGGAACGAAACTAAACTAAACGACAGGAGATCGTGGATGTCCCAGGCAAATGAATAGCGGCTCGTAATAGCTAACGGTACCCGTTTCAGTATAAAACCAGGCAGTTTAGTTTAACCGAGGTACAGTGAAATGCAGTTTCTTTACAAAAGGTCACAAGAGCAGAAATATTTTTTTATGTCACTTTAAATTGTCTATGGACTTCAACCAGCTGCTTTTTTGCATGAAAAGGATAATCTAGACATTGTTCGAAAGACCAGAACAGATCAATTTGTTTTACTCAGACATAGAGTCTCCGAGCTATAGGGAGAGGTTGAGCAAGCTGGGAGTCTATTCCTTGGAGCGCAGGAGGATGAGGGGTGATCTTACAGGGGTGTATAAATTCATGAGAGGAAAAGTTTGGGTAGATGTAGAGTCTCTTGCCCAGAGTAGGTGAATCGAGGACTAGGGGACAGAGGTGTAAGGTGAAGGGGAAAAGATTTAAGGCCCTGTCCCACTGTACGAAGTAATTCAAGAGTTCTCCCTGATTCAAACTCGGAGAATGTCCGTAGCGGGTCCGTAGGAGATCGTGGATGTCCCGTAGCGGCTCGTAATGCTAACGGTAGGTATAAAAAGTAAACATTTTTTTCATCACGAGTATTTTTTTACTCATGGACATTTTTTGGGGAATGGTTCTCGATGAGGCCTGTCCCACTGTACGTACGAAGTAATTCAAGAGTTCTCCCTGATTCAAACTCGGAGAATGTCCGTAGCGGGTCCGTAGGAGATCGTGGATGTCCCGTAGCGGCTCGTAATGCTAACGGTAGGTATAAAAAGTAAACACTTTTTTCATCACGAGTATTTTTTTACTCATGGACATTTTTTGCAGGGATGATAAAACGTCTCGTGTTACCAGATGTCCAGAGTGCTACGGGACATCCACGAACTCCTACGGACCCGCTACGGGCATTCTCCGAGTTCGAATCAGGGGAAAACTCGGGAGAACTCTTGAATTACCTCATATTGTATATCTTTATTGTCATTTCCTGAGTATTCACATACCCAGAGGAAACAAAAAAACGTTGCTCAACCAGTGTCCATTCAGTGTGCAGTAAAAAATAAATAGAAATAAAAATACATATATCATGAACAGATTAAACACTCTACTAAACATCAACAGGCGTTCCGATCGGCAGCGGCACGACAGTGACTCTGCCTCGTGAGTCCAGGTGGGACTTTGGCAGGGGGTTTAATAGGGATCTGAGTGGTAGTTGACTTTTTTTTGCAGCTAATGCTCCTGTACAAGGAGGGTGGTGGGTGTATGGAACGAGCTGGCAGAGGAGGTAGTTGAGGCAGGGACTATCCCAACATTTAAGAAACAGTTGGACGGGTATATGGCAGATACTATATGGACATTTAAGAAACAGTTGGACGGGTATATGGATAGGACAAGTTTGGAGGGATATGGGCCCACGCGGGCAGGTGGGACTCGTGTAACTTGGACATGTTGGCCGGTATGGGCAAGTCGGGCCGAAGGGCCTGCTTCCACGCTGTATCACTCTATGACTCTGAGAATATTTTAGAAAACAATCATATTGCTTGAAGGAAAGCGCACTGTGAGATTAAAACAAACCTTTAGTACACATTTTAAGTTAAGAGAAGGATATCAACTGCATACAATACACTCCTGGAGGCCGAGTCAGTGGATATTTTTAAGACAAATTCTCGATTAGAACGGGTGTCAGGGGTTA
Source organism: Leucoraja erinaceus (assembly GCF_028641065.1). NCBI lineage: Eukaryota > Metazoa > Chordata > Chondrichthyes > Rajiformes > Rajidae > Leucoraja > Leucoraja erinaceus. The sequence goes on along the minus strand of NC_073392.1, from coordinate 6,704,090 downwards.
TGGGGAGAAGGCAGAAGAATGGGATTGGGAGGCAGTGATCAGCCATGATTGCATGGCGGAGTAGAATCGATGGGCCGAATGGCCGAACTCTACTCCTATAACTTGTGAACTTGTGAACTTGTAAATCATTTTAACATTTTGTTATGTTTTAAATGTCTGCACTCGGAGTTTTGAATGGGGCATTGTGTCCATGCAGTCAGAACACTGGATGCCTCACATCTGTTTCACATCTGTAAAATAGGCATTGCATTTTCCCTTTTCTGTGCCAACATCTGTCAAGTAGTCACGTGGAATTTAGAATACAATTCAATTGATATCATTCACACTGAATTACTGCACTGTTGTTTTAACAATTGTTAAACCCAAAATGTATGATGATGTTCAGAAGTTGACAAGTTATAGAATTAGGCCATTCGGCCCATCGAGTCCACCCCGCCATTCAATCATACATTTTCCTGCCTTCTCCCCATTAGCCTTGACACCCGTTCTAATCAAGAATTTGTCTATCCCGGCCTTAAAAATGTCCACTGACTTGGTGTTTAAGAAAGAAAGCAGATGCTGGAAAAATCGAACATAGACAGAAAATGCTGGAGAAACTCAGCGGGTGAGGCAGCATCTATGGAGAGAAGGAATAGGCGACATTTCAGATTAAGACCCTTCTTCAGACTGATGTCGGGGGGTGAGGTGGGGGCAGAAACAAAACTGACATTACTTCCACAGCCCTCTGTGGCAATGAGTTCCACAGATTAACTACCCAGAAGAAGGTCCATCTGTCTTCTCAGATCCTGGTGAACTTCTACCGCTGCACCATCGAGAGCATCATTACCAACTGCATCACAGTATGGTATGGCAACTGCTCTGTCTCTGACCGGAAGGCATTGCAGAGGGTGGTGAAAATTGCCCAACGCATCACCGGTTCCACGCTCCCCTCCATTGAGTCTGTCCAAAGCAAGCGCTGTCTGCGGAGGGCGCTCAGCATCGCCAAGGACTGCTCTCACCCCAACCATGGACTGTTTACCCTCCTACCATCCGGGAGGCGCTACAGGTCTCTCTGTTGCCGGACCAGCAGGTCCAGGAACAGCTTCTTCCCGGCGGCTGTCACTCTACTCAACAACGTACCTCGGTGACTGCCAATCACCCCCACCCCCCGGACACTCCTCCCACAGGAAAAACACTATGTCTGTATATATGCTAATGTAAATATTTATTCAAATCTATGCTATGTCGCTCTTCCAGGGAGATGCTAAATGCATTTCGTTGTCTCTGTACTGTACTCTGACAATGACAATTAAAGTTGAATCTGAATCTGAATCTGAATCTGAATCTCTGCCTAAAGAAGTTTCTCCTCGCCTCCTTTCTAAAAGAGCGCCCTTTAAATCTGGGCCTATGACCTCTGGTCCTAGACTCTCCCACCAGTGGAAACACCCTCTCCACATTCACTCTATCTATGCCTTTCATTAGTCGGTAAGCTTCAATGAGGTGGATGGTAGCTCAAGACATATGATGAGCATTTGATGACACTGAGCCTGTACTCGCTGGAGTTTAGACGAATGAAGGGGACCTCATTGAAGCGTATCGAATAGTGAAATGCTTGGATAGAGTGGATGTGGAGAGGATGTTTCCACTAGTGGGAGAGTCTAGAACTAGAGGTCACAGCCTCGGGACTAAAGGACGTTCCTTTAGGAAGGAGATGAGGAAGAATATCTTTAGTCAGAGGGTGGTGAATCTGTAGAATTCTTCTACTAAGGCTGTGGAGGCCAAGTCAATGGATATTTTTAAGGCAGAGATAGATGGATTCTTGATTAGTGCGGGTGTCAGAGGTTATGGGGAGAAGGCAGGAGAAGGCACATATGCAATTATAAAAGGACTGGACAAGCTAGATGCAAGAAATTTTTTCCCAATGTTGGGCGAGTCCAGAACCAGGGGCCACAGTTTTAGAATAAAGGGGAGACCAGTTAAGACTGAGTTGAGAAATAACTTGTTGTTGTGAATTGAGTTGTGAATTTGTGGAATTCCCTGCCACAGAGGGCAGTGGAGGCCAAGTCACTGGATGGATTTAAGAGAGAGTTAGATAGAGCTCCAGGGGCTAGTGGAATCAAGAGATATGGGGAGAAGGCAGGCACGGGTTATTGATTGGGGCCGATCAGCCATGATCACAATGAATGGCGGTACTGGCTCGAAGGGCCGAATGGCCTCCTCCTGCACCTATTTTCTATGTCTATGTTCCCTATCTAATGGGGTTAGGAGGAAGAAATAGATCAGCCATGATTGAATGGCGGAGTAGACTTGATGGGCTGAATGGCTTAATTCAGCCATTAAGCCATTGAGTTGCCTGATAACAGCCGGGAAGAAACTGGCAAAACAGCAACATATGCACTCTATTCTTTCCCGATTATCCGTAGAGCATGCAAAGAAAAACCTTTCACTGTAACTTGGTCCATGTGACAAAAAAATAAACCAATTCCAATACTAAATATGTGTGCAATTTTATCAATAAATCACTGAATTATTTGCTGATTAAATTAAATAGTCTGCTTTAACATTGCAAAGGATCAATTTGACTTAAATAGACTTTGACTTGGGTATGCAAGAAAATATGTAGTAGATATTTAAGTTTTTTGAAGTAACTTCAATGGGTCATTAGCTATAATATTGTAAACAGATTTATGTTGAACACAATAGATTGATGGGAAAAGATGTACAGGAGTAATCAGACTGCACTAGTTACTGCCAAATTAGTGATCTTTTTTCAATTATGGACTCGTTGGGCTGAAGGGCCTGTTTTCACATTGTTTCTCTGAACTAAGCTAAAATATCTGCAGGAAGGGAAGGGCTAGTGTACAACATGATTTCATTATGCGGTAATCCTTTGTAGTTAGTGATCCCAATGTCAGGGAATAGGGTCCTTTCGATGTGGTCGATTTTGTTTAGCTCAGCACATTTCACTGGCTTAAACATTTGCATTCAGCTAATCCACCACAAGGACAATCCGAGAAGATCTGATTCATTAATGAGATTCCAGTTACCGTACAAGACCACAAACGATGAAAGGAAGCCTGATTTTTTTTTTCTTTACCCCCCCCCCCCAACTCGTGGAGACTTCAGTGGTCTTCCACATTCAGACATACTGTTCTAAGAGGAACCATCTGGAGTAAGATTCACGAGCAGTTCCAGAAAACAAAAGGTGGACAATTCTCATCTTCTCCCAGGATGTCACTGAGATAATCCTCTTCCTTGAGAACATAACACGGAGCAGGAAAACGCCAGACAAGAGGGATATGACAGGGAGTCACAGAAGTGGCGGGCACGGTGGCGCAGCGGTAGAGTTGCTGCCTTACAGCGAATGCAGCGCCGGAGACCAGGATTCGATCCCAACCACGGGTGCTGTCTGTATGGAGTTTGTACGTTCTCCCCGTGACCTGTGTGGGTTTTCTCCAGGATCTTTGCTTTCCTCCTACACTCCAAAGACGTGCAGATTTGGTGCAAATGTTAAATATTTTCCCTGGTGTGTGTAGGATAGTGTTAATGTACGGGGATCGCTGGCCAGCACGGACCCGGTGGGCCAAAGGGCCTGTTTCCGCGCTGTATCTCTAAACTAAACTAAAAAAAGTGGCGGTGTACCCAAGTCATATTTGAAACATAAGGAACTGCAGATGCAAGTTTACAACAATGCATTTAGAGGACTGGTCTATCTTGCTTATAGGACTTTGAGCATCGTCTCTGAAGGACATATGAGTGGGAACTTCTTTACCAGACTGAGTGGGATGTCGGACTGTGGACTGGATAGACTTGGTTTATACCTCTAGAATTTAGTGGAGGAGAGGGGATCTTATAGAAATTACAAAATTCTTAAGGGGTTGGACAGGCTAGATGCAGGAAGATTGTTCCCGATGTTAGGGAAGTCCAGGACAAGGGGTCACAGCTTAAGGACTAAGGGGGAAAAAAATTTGATGAGCAGAAACTTTTTTTTCACGCAGAGAGTGGTGAATCCTGGAACTCTTGCCACAGAGGGTAGTGAGGCCAGTTCATTGGCTATATTTAAGAGGGATTAGATGTGGCCCTTGTGGCTAAGGGGATCAGGGGGTATGGAGAGAAGGCAGGTACATACAAGCATTTATGATCAGCCATGGTCTATCTTGGCGGTGCAGCTCGAAGGGCCGAATGGCTTTGCAGCTAATTTCGTTTCTATGAAGGACATAGATAAGCAACGTTTTGAGTCAGGAGGTTTTTGAGAAGAATGAGCATCCCGACACAAAATGTCGCCTATCCAAGTTCTCCAGAGATGCCGCCTGACCCGCTGAGGTACTCCAGCACCTTGTGTCGTTGTATCATTACAGTTCCTGGATTTTTGTGAGGACAATATTCTCCTCAAGGATATTAAACTTTCTCTTACCACAGATGCTGCCTGAGCTGGTGAGGGCTTCCACCACTTCCTGTTTTTGTGACCAAAAAATTAAACTGAAGCAAGAAGAAGAAACCAAACTCAGTAACATTTAACTATTCCACAGGGTCAGGAAAATGGGGACTTCATGGCTTCAGTAACGTTGGCATATTCCAACACAAGACTGCACGCTCAGCAAATAACGACATCCCAGAGGCAGTATTAATCTATTATCCTTGACTCCGTGTGCTTATACAGGAGTAAAATGCACCATTTATATTCTGATATACTGCTGCCTTCTGAGCTTTCAGTCTGCCACAATCCTATGTGTAAGAAAGAACTGCAGATGCTGGATAAAATTGAAGGCAGACACAAAATGCTGGAGTAACTCAGCGGGTGAGGCAGCATCTCTGGAGAGAAGGAATGGGTGAGGTTTTGGGTCGAGACCCTTCTTGTTCTGAAGAGGAACTGTCTCGACCCGAAACGGCACCCATTCCTTCTCTCCATAGATGCTGCCTCACCTGCTGAGTTACTCCAGCATTTTGTGTCTGCCTGCCACAAAACTATGTTCAGTTCCTTGTTTGTTTCAATATGAAACTAATGTTTATTTTCAGTTTCAAGAATCAAGTGTGTTTTACTGTCATATATGTGTGTGTGTGTGTGTGTGTGTGTGTGTGTGTGTGTGTGTGTGTGTGTGTGTGTGTGTGTGTGTGTGTGTGTGTGTGTGTGTGTTCTTTTTTGCCAATTTTATATGAATGTGTTATTCATATATATGTGTGTGTATCTATGTGTGTGTGTGTAGTGTGTGTATCAGTGTGTGTGTGGGGTGGGAGATTGCAACCTTCACGAAACCCTGTTTCGACAAATGCAATCAATTGTGCACAATCAAATAAGATCAAATAGAACGGTGTCCTACAACATTAGACTGTGCACGACATACGCAAGAAGAAGAGAGAGAGAGAGAGAGAGAGAGAGCAAGTGAAACACACATACATATATATATTTTGTAAACAAACAGGCAACAATAGTGCAAAGGCATAAAGCATGCCCCCAAGACCATGTTGTAGTGTTTAATAGCCTGATGGTTGTAGGGAAGAAGCTGTTCCTGAAGTTTTCAGCCTCTTGTACCTTTTCCCCGAAGGCAATGATGAAATGAGAGCGTGGCCAGGGTGTTGTGGGTCGCTGACGATGCTGGCTGCCTTATTGAGGCTGCGACTCCTGTAGATCCCATCGATGTTGGGGAGGTGAGTGCCCATGATGAAGCGGGGCCGTGTTCACCACCGGGGCCTTTTGCCGCCTTCTTCGCTCTTGGGCGTCTAAAGGCAATGTAGCGATGTTACTCCAATTATGTCACCAGGAGATTCCAGTTAGTCCATGTCATGACAGCTTTCAATTCAGTGAGATTTTCTCTCTCTTTTAACTACTGTTGTGTCAACTTTATATTAGTCAGGTGGTGGCATAAGCCTTTGTCAATCAGCACTTGTCAACTTAAACCTCAGCAGACTGTAATTTTCTACATTGCCTATTCACCTCACAGTTAGATATTGTCGAGAGTTGACGATTACCTGCTCAATATGCAGGTGATCATTTTGCTCATCACAGTATAAGCCCAGCATTTATTAGCTTATCTTCTGAATGAAGATCTATATCTCCCTTTGACACCTTGAACTTTGTTCACTAAAAAGTTGCAGATGATGGATCATTCTAATCATTATTTAATCAGAAATAAGTAATTGCCTTCACGACGAAATAACACTCCAACGTTCCTGAGTGTAAGTTATAAATTATTATCTGGTAGTTGATTTTATTCTCCCCAAAGGAAGATTTAAAGGTTTTAGTTTAGTTTAGTTTGGTTTAGTTTAGAGATACAGTGTAGAAGCAGGCCCTTCGGCCCACCGAGTCCGTGCCAACCAGCGATCCCCGCACACTAACACCATCCTACACGTACGTGGGACAATTTACTATTTTACTGAGCCAATTAACCTACAAACCTGTGCGTCTTTAGAGTGTGGGAGAAGACCGGAGCTCCCAGAGAAAACCCACGCAGGTCACGGGGAGAACGTACAAACTCCATACAGACAGCACCCGTGGTCAGGATCGAACCAGGATCTCTGGCGCTGTAAGGCAGAAACTCTACCGCTGCACCACCAAGCCATTTAGTTTAGTTTTTACATTAGGTTTTAGTTCAGTTTAGTTTAGTTTAGTTGAGTTTAGTTTAGTTTAGTTTAGTTAGTTAGTTTAGTTTAGTTTAGTTTAGTTTAGTTTAGTTTAGTTTAGTTTAGTTTAGTGTAGTTTAGTTTATTGCCATGTGTACAGCACTAGTGGCTCAACCAGTCAATGGATTTAAATCTGAAGAACTTGCAACGTATTAAAACTGCACGATCCCAGCTCACACCACACAAGCTTATCACTAAATTCTTCAGAGGTAATCAAAAATGGATTAACGACGCACAGTTGTACGGACTGATGGGAGAAACACCTCTCATCTTGTGCCAAAAACAATATTAATAGGAGTAACGTCAAAACAAAGAAGACTTTTGTGTCTTATTTATCCGACCTAGAGTGTAGAACGTCTAAGGGGCTTTGAGGTGGATGCAAGGAGGAAGTTCTAACAGGGAAGTTCAGTCATGGACTTAATGAAAAGAATACTCTGCAGCATAATTCCATGATCTGTAATCTTTTGATGAGTAAACGGGACAAAATGCCAAATTTCATTTTCACCTTTATCTTGATGAATGAATTCCTGTTTTCCTGTTTCATTTGTTCTTCTCTTTTTGAAGGACTTTGTTCCTAGGGGCGCAGGAGGTGGAGGGGTAATCTTGGAGTGGTGTATAAGATCACCAGAGGAATAGATCGGGTAAATGCACAGTTTTACATCGAGCGCGATCCAGAAGCAGAGGGCATGGGTTTATGGGGAGAAGGGAAAGATTTTAATAGGAACGGGTGTCAGGGGTTATGGGGGAGAAGGCAGGAGAATAGGGTTAGGCGGGAGTGATAGATCTGCCGTGATTGAATGGCAGAGTAGACTTGATGGGCCGAATGGCCTAATTCTGCTCCTGTCATGTATGAACTTATAAACCCGAGGGGCAACTTTTTTACACAAAGGGTGGTGGGTGTATAGAACGAGCTGCCAGAGGAGGTAGTTGAGGCAGGGACTATCTCAACGTTTAAGAAACATTTAGACAGGCGCATGGATAGGACAGGTTTAGAGAGAAGATAGACACAAAATGCTGCAGTAACTCAGCGGGTCAGGCAGCATCTCTGGAGCAAAGGAATAGGTTTTGGGTTGAGTGCTGTCTGTATGGAGTTTGTACGTTCTCCCCGTGACCTGCGCGGATTTTCTCTGGGTGCTCCGGTTTTTGGTTGGGCAGAATGTTTCTATGTCGTATGTCTCTATGACCATGACACTTGGAGATACAGCGCGGACACAGGCCCTTTTGTCCACTGTGTTTGTGCCGCCTGTACACTATGTCTTTCCTACCAAAGATCATATAGTATCTTTGTTTCCTACACACAAGGGACATTTCGCAGAAGAACAAATTGACCTACAAACCTACATGTCTTTAGAATGTGGGAGGAAAGTAGGCATGCAGGTGCAGCAGGCAGTAAAGAAAGCAAATGGTATATTAGCTTTCATAGCAAAAGGATTTGAGTATAGGAGCAGGGAGGTTCTACTACAGTTGTACAGGGTCTTGGTGAGACCACACCTGGAGTATTGCGTACAGTTTTGGTCTCCAAATCTGAGGAAGGACATTATTGCCATAGAGGGAGTGCAGAGAAGGTTCACCAGACTGATTTCTGGGATGTCAGGACTGTCTTATGAAGAAAGACTGGATAGACTTGGTTTATACTCTCTAGAAATTAGGAGATTGAGAGGGGATCTTATAGAAACTTACAACATTCTTAAGGGGTTGGACAGGCTAGATGCAGGAAGATTGTTCCCGATGTTGGGGAAGTCCAGGACAAGGGGTCACAGCTTAAGAATAAGGGGGAAATCCTTTAAAACCGAGATGAGAAGAACTTTTTTCACACAGAGAGTGGTGAATCTCTGGAACTCTCTGCCACAGAGGGTAGTCGAGGCCAGTTCATTGGCTATATTTAAGAGGGAGTTAGATGTGGCCCTTGTGGCTAAGGGGATCAGAGGGTATGGAGAGAAGGCAGGTACAGGATACTGAGTTGGATGATCAGCCATGATCATATTGAATGGCGGTGCAGGCACGAAGGGCCGAATGGCCTACTCCTGCACCTAATTTCTATGTTTCTATGTTTCTATGAAACCAGAGCACCCGGAGAAAACCCACGCAGTCACAGGGAGAACGAGCAAACTCCATATAGACAGTACACCGCAGTCAGAATTGAACCTGGATCTCTGGCACTGTGAGACAGCAACTCTACCGCTGCGCCACCGTGCATCCCTTTGTCAATGAGCAAAGTTGAGCCTGAATAGAAATGAAAAACATCAGCTTCTGAATATGAAACAGTTGATCTTCAACAAAGCGAGACTCTTAAATAAACAGAGTTGTGAGTTGTATATTAAGGTGATGACGTCTCCTAAACAGAGTCTGTATTGTGTATAAATGGACCAGTTCTTCACTGCACCTGAAGTGATGTTCCGCCAACTCATTTCTTTCATTCTTTTTTCATTAGAATATTAAATTACCTGACGTAGACTCAAAATGCTGGAGAAAATCAGCAGATTGGGCGACATCTCTGGAGAAAAAAAATGGACAGGTATGCAGAAATGTGTCTTTATAACAGCATCTGCAGTTCCCTCCTGCACATGTAATTACCTAACACTGAACAGTTTAGTTTGGTTTAGTTTAGAGATACAGCGGGGAAACAGGCCTTCGACCAGCCGAATCCGCGCCGACCAGCGATCCCCGCACATTAACACTATCCGTCACCAGGGACAATTTAAGGGCCTGTCCCACTATAGAAGTTTACCCAAGAGCTCTCCCGAATTAAAAAAAAAATCAAACTCGTGGTAAGTACGTAGAATGTATGTGTCGGGTACGTCGGAGCTCAGGACGTCTCTTAGCGGTTCGTAACGCTAACGGCAGGTACTCGAGAAACGCGGTAAGCTCGTGAAGTTTTTTCAACATGTTGAAAAATGTCCACGAGAGCCCCGAGTACCTACGAGCGGCCATTACCGTAATTCTCCAAGTTCAAATCAGGGGAAACTCGGGAGAACTCTTGAATTACCTCGTACAGTGGGACAGGCCCTTTAAATCTTTATATCAAGCCAATTAAGTTACAAACCTTTGGAGTGTGGGAGGAAACTGAAGTTCTCGGAGAAAACCCGCACAGGTCACGGGGAGAACGTACAGACAGGTACCCGTAACCAGGATCGAACCCGTGTCTCTGGCGCAGTAAGCGCTGTAAAGGACCTGTCCCACTTAGGCGACTTTTCAGCGGACTGCCTGCGACCTTCAAGCTTGCGGCACTCGCCTGAAAATCTCTGGAACGCACTGTCAAGTAGAACACACGCGCTGCTAACGCAGGACCACGCGCACCACACGCTAGGCGCACGCTTTTCACGCGGACTGCACTGCGACCTTCAAGCTTGCGGTACACGCCTGAAAACACTGCGGATTGGACACACACACGGCGACTGTCAGAGTAGACACACACACACACACACACACGCACGCACGCACGCACGCACACACGCACGCACGCACGCACGCACGCACGCACGCACACGCACGCACACACACACACACACACACACACACACACACACACACACACACACACACACACACACACACACACACACACACACACACACAACACACACACACACACACACACACACCGGGGGCCAGGGAAAGTGGGGGAGCGCTGTCTGAAATTCACAGTTTAAAGCCAAGGTGATACAGACACACACCGCGATGAACAGGAAGGTTGCTGCTGTAATTAAGACGGCTAAAGTCTTAATTGAGTTAACGGTAAGTCCTTTAAAAGAGGTGGGGAGAAGGGGGGAGAAGAAGTTGAGACACTTTTAAGAAGCCAGACAACTTTTAGTAAGCCAGAGATACACAGCTGTGAAGTTTAGCGGCCATTTAACATTATCGGTCGGTTTTCCTTGGTTCTGAAAACTCGTGCTTACGTTTTTTCCCCCCAATGAGCCAATGAAAATGCCCGGTCAGCAAAGGCGATGAACTAAAACTACCTACGGCTGCCTCGACTACCTACACCAACACGGCGACCCCACCATTACCACTGCACCGACCGCGACAAAAATATTGATTTTCTCCATGGCGACCAATTTTTGGTTGCAGAAAATGTTTCTGCGACCATACTGAGGCCGCAACTATTTCCCAGAATGCGGGAACTCCTCGCGACCATGAAGGAGACTCACCAGAGACCACCAACGAACATGTGGAGACCATGTGGCGGTCACGAGGCGAGCGCAGAGTCTCCTGCACTCGGCCTAAAAAGTCGCCTTAAATCGCTGTCCCACGGTACGAGTTCATTCCAAGACCTCTCCCCGAGTTTGCCCTGTTTCGAACTCGGAGATTTACAGTAACGGCCACTCGTCGGTACTCGGAGCTCTCGTGGACATTTTTCAACATGCTGAAAAATCTTCACGAGTCTTCCCGTGCTTACCTGCCGTTAGCGAGTCTTCCCGTGCTTACCTGCCGTTAGCGCTAAGAGACGTCCCCGAGCTCCGACGTACCCGCTACGTTCATTCTCCGTGCTTACCACGAGTTTGATTTTTTTTAACCTGGGAGAGCTCTTGGAATTAACTCGTACCGTGGGACAGGGCTATTAATGAGACAGGCCCTTAAGGCAGCAACTCTTCAAGATTCAAGAGATTCGAGAGATTCAAGAGACGTTTATTGTCACATGCACCAATTGGTGCAGTGAAATGTGTGGTCAGCATGCAGCCATAGGCAGCGGCTCCGTGCTGCCCTGTAGAAGAACAGAGTTGATGTAAACTAACAAACTAACAGGAATAAGTTTATAACATCACAAAGTAGTGAATCTAGGGGATTTTATTCAGTCCAGTCCAAATACCCTTCACCCCCCCCACCCCCCCCCCCCCCCCCACCCCCCGCCGACCCCCCCCCCCCACCCCCCCCCCTCCCCCCTCCGCTCTGCTGTTTCAGGTGTGCTTAATATTCCCCTAATTTAGACAAAATGCCAAACGCAACTAGAGGCAAAACGTGCCACTTCTCCTGCACAGAGAAGAAGATTGTGAAGGGTTGAGTGAGCTGTGACATTGGAGAGACTAATTGACCTATTGCAGTCTTTCTCTCCCTGTTATTCAGGTCACTGCCTCACACTCTGCTGCTACTGGGCACCTGGAAAGAAGCCGGGAACCAGCTGGAACGTGCTGAGGAACGACACAAGATTAATCCACCCTTCAAAGAATCTACGACGTGCACCGAGATATCGTACCGAGGGAACTCTTCATAAAACAAGTGGTGTCTTTTGTTTTGGAACACCCTCTCATGAGGAACAGCAGCTCATATTTCGCTTGGGCAGCTTGCAGCCCAGTGGTATGAATACTGATTTCTCTCACTTCAAATAGCCCTAGCGTTCCCTCTCTCTCCATCCCTCCCTCACCAGAGTCGCACCAGCTTCTCGTTTTCACCCAACAAAACAGCTACCAATGGCCTATTCCCTTTGTCATCATTACATTTTTGCATATCTTTCATTCATTGTTTTTTTTCCCTTCACATCATCGTCTATCTCTCTCGTTTCCCTTTCCCCCCCCCCCCCCCGACTAGACTGAAGAAGGGTCTCGACCCGAAACCTCACCCATACCTTCTCTCCAGAGATGCTGCCTGTCCCGCTGAGTTACTCCAGCATTTTGTGTCTGTCTTGTGTCTTTTGTTTTCAAATTCATTTTCAAAGGACTTACAGACTCCTTTTGAACACTGATTGAGTTTGACCGGAGAATATTGATAGAAAGCTGCCCTGAGGTTAAGTCAATTACATTTGAAACAAGATATGCTTTAAATTTATCTTTAAGTTGACTTTCTCTTGCTTTCATTCATAGTGGCTTTCTTGTATTTTTTGACAGATTGAAAGGGTACGTACGATAGTAAATAAGATTCATTGAAGGTTTTTCAGTCTTTACTGCCAAATAGGAATCTGGGATTTACTAATTATCCTCTGCGTATTATTTTTTGTTACAGTCCTTTTATACTGATGCACTTTCCTAATGTTATCCATGTGTCGAGGACAGACACAAAAAGCTGGAGTAACTCAGCGGGTCAGGCAGCGTCTCTGGAGAGAAGGAACAGGTGACGTTTCGGGTCGAGACCCTTCTTCAGACTGAGAGTCAGGGGAGAGGGAAACGAGAGATATAGACGATGATGGTGGAGAGATATGGAACAAATGAATGGAAGATATGCAAGACAATAACAATGATAAAGGAAACCGGCCATTGCTCGCTGTGGGCTGGGTGAAAATGAGTTGCCGACAATGAGACGAGTTTGAAGCTTGTACGACTAGTGTGGTGTGTGGGGGGAGGGGTGGAGAGAGAGGGGATGCAAGGGTTAGTTGAAGTTAGGGAAATCAATATTCATACCGCTGGGTTATAAGCCATCTGCTTATGGATTGCACAAATGTGTTCAGATCCAACAGCGAAGCACATTATTCCAATGCGTCTAAATGCAGCACATGTTACTCTAATGTTGCGAAAGCCAGGAGTGTCCTTTTACAAATGTTGAGGAAAGAACTGTCAGTCTTTGAATGAAAGAATATCATTGTGCCCAGCAGCTTTTACTATCTGTGGTTCCTGCATTCTTCGCAGTAGTCTCAAGAGATCTTTGCTTGCCAATGTCATATTGAGTTTTAAACTATTTGAGTTTGATGCTAATCTTTCAGAATTCTTAATGAGCATCAGGAAAAATAGCCACTTGGCCTGTAACCACCAGAGGATGTCGCTAATTAATTAATTTCTGTTTACATAATTTTTTACGATTTTCTCGAGGTATCAGTTGTTCCAGATACTGGGAAAAATTGATACAATCCCAGGAAAACGAAATGCATCGAGAGAGTGTTCAAAGCGTTTCGAGTATTTCTAAAAGCAGGAGGTCATTGTCTGAAAGAGATCTTTTTATCACGCACTGTGTATCTTTGCCAGACCGTTCCAGGGGAAAATTTAAAAAACCCCTGAAGATAGTTTCTGGAATAGTTCCGATTCCACGCTGGATGAAATAAGTGCCAGAGAAGGAGGGGGCTGGTCCCGCCGGTGAGCGGTGGTGATTACAAACACAACCCCCCCCCCCCCCCCCCGGGCGTTTTAACCTTTTAAATGGCGGCAAATGTGCGGATTCCACGCCTGTCTTGCCAAATGTGGAAGTCGCAAACTAACTGAGCGACAGATGGGGCCACATCTGTCAATGCAGCCTCTCCACGCAACGTCGGGCATGAGAATCTCCAGGACTTGCTTTCTGCCATCTCCTCATTCAATCTCCTGCCCAGGCTAGACCAGGTGCAATATCTAAAACACATTGATTCTATAAAGTGATGTAGCGATGTCAATTATTTAAAAAATATATTATTTCCAGTTTAATGTTTTGAATTAAAAGGCGACAGACACGGTGGCGCAGCGGTAGAGTCGCTGCCGAAAGGGCCTGTCCCACTTTCACGACATAATTCACGACTTCTGCCGAGTTTGCCCTTGACTCATACTCGCAGCATGGTCGGCACGAGGTCGTAGGAGGTCGTAGGTAGGTCGTAGGAGGTCATGATGCTAGTCGTAGGTACTCCTCATTCCTCCTCATTTCCTTCCTAAAGGAACGTCCTTTAATTCTGAGGCTATGACCTCTAGTCCTAGACTCTCCCACCAGTGGAAACATCCTCTCCACATCCACTCCATCCAGGCCTTTCACTATTCGGTAAGTTTCAATGAGGTCCCCCTCATCTAACCAGTCAGCAGAAAGACAATACATGATTACAATCGAGCCATTTACAGTGTATAGATACATGATAAGGGAATAACGTTTAGTGCAAGGTAAAGCCAGCAAAGTCCAATCAAGGATAGTCCGAGGGTCACCAAAGAGGTAGATAGTAGTTCAGGCCCACTGTGTCTGGTTGTGGTATGATGGTTCAGTTGCCTGATAACAGCTGGGAAGAGACTGTGCATAGTACCTATAAACCCAATGGAGAGTGCACAGTTTTTTAAGTGTCTGAAATATTTATCATTTAATGTTAGTGAGACAGCCAGGTACTAATAATTGGGCAGGTGAATGAGCAAAGGTGGACCGAGGCATTTAGTATCAGGGGGTGAGTCACCATTGAATGGTGTACTCAACGTCATTCCACTGGAGGTAGACAAAAATGCTGGAGGAACTCAGCGGGTGAGGCAGCATCCATGGAGAGAAGGAATGGGCCGCGTTTCCGGTCCGGAATGTTTATTACTGAATCTATTGTTTATTTATTAGCTTCATTGAGTCACACAGCATGGAAACAAACCCTTCGGCCTAGTTTGCCCACTCCGGCCAAGATGCCCCATCTAAGCTAGTCCCGTTTGGCCAATATCCCTCTAAACATTTTCCTATCCATGTACCTGTACAAATGTCTTTTAAATTTAGTTTAGAGATACAGCATGGAAACTGGCCCTTCAGCCCACCAGGTCCATGCCGACCACTGATCACCCGTATACACTTCTTAGGCTCTCTTCAGTCATGGCTGACCATGGGTGTCTCCAGGGTTGGAGGACTTTGTTTAACGTGGGGAGACTGGTGCACAGACAGCCACCCCACGGTCCTTGACAGATCTGGGTCAGGATCCAGTGGCATGGAGTCCAAGACGACCGGAGACCCTTTTCTGCCGCAGCCTTCATCCGCCTTCCCAGCCGTTGTGATGCTCCACTAAGGTCAGCCATCATCCTCCGCCTGTTCCACCGTTGAGGTCTTGGTTGGATTGCTCTTTGTCAGGGACCTCCCCCTCGACCTTACCGCCATGGGTGGCCCTACCAGGAGCATCGCTCCAGACGGCATCACTCTCAGGATCTCAGGTCCACACAAGCTTCTCCAGCACGACAAGGTGTCAATCACACGAGTTCCACATGTTCCCACTATCACATCCGCTCCCGACACACTGGGAAAATTTACAGAGGGTCAATTAACTTACAATCCCGCACGTTTTTGCGGATGTTGGAGGAAACCGGAGCACCCGGATAAAACCCAGGCGGTCACGGTCTGCTGGAACGTGCGCAGACTGCTTCCGCGGGACAGGCTGTCAAGATCGACGATGAGACACAAAATGCTGGAGTAACTGTGCAGTGAAATGAAAAGTGGCGATGCTCGCGAATTGTGCAAAAAACAAACAAACAAACTACAAACAGAATGGAACAGAATCACATATTCACATATTACATATTTGTGGGAGGGAAGAAAAAGGAAAAAAAAAACAGCAATTTTAAAAAGACCCCACACAACAGTAGAGTGGTTCAGTAAAGTTAGTCCCTGGAGAGATAGGAGTTTACAGTCCTAATGGCCTCTGGGAAGAAACTCCTTCTCATCCTCTCCGTTCTCACAGCATGGCAACGGAGGCGTTTGCCTGACCGTAGCAGCTGGAACAGTCCGTTGCTGGGGTGGAAGGGGTCTCCCATGATCTTGTTGGCTCTGGAGTCGCACCTTCTGATTATATAGTTCCTGCAGGGGGGCGAGTGTAGTTCCCATAGTGCATTCGGCCGAACGCACTACTCTCTGCAGAGCCTTCTTATCCTGGGCAGAGCAGTTCCCAATTCAGATTAGGATCGGACCCGGGTCTCTGGCGCTGTGAGGCAGCAACTCTACCAGCTGCACCACTGAGCTGCCCAAATGGTGTTACAGCACCTGTGGCCTTGTCCATCACTACAACATATCCGGGCAATCTCTCTTCCCAATTTGAAAGCGCTGCAGTAATGACAAGGAATGGACATGGATCAATTGAAACTCTTGGCTCAGTAGCATAGTCGACGTTTGAGTTATAAGCAAGAGCAGATGGTTGCAGAGGCAGCCAAATATAATTTCGTGCTGCGGTTCATTTTCTTTCAGCAAGTTGGGGATTTGCTCTTCCTCCCGCACGTTGAGTCCATCTAGCTGCTGTCATCCTGTAACTCAGGAATTGCTCACACTTTCTTCTGCACTTCCAGTCTCTCTTGCTCCCGCCTTGACAAAATGCCGACCTTTCCCTTGAACTTTAGTTTAGTTTTGAGATGCAGCACGGAAAACAGGCCCTTCGGCCCACTGAGTCCGTGCCGACCAAACGATCCCTGTTTGCCAGCAAGTTCTCTATCCACATCAATACTGAACCCCCAATGCCGTGTGCTTTAAGTTTGTATACTAATCTCTTATGTGGGACCTTGTCGAAAGCCTTCTGGAAGTCTAGATACACCACATCCACTGGTTCTCCGCTATCCCCGCACATCAACACTATCCTACACCCTCTAGAGACAGTGTTTACATTTAGACCAAGCCAATTAACCTACAAACCTGTACGTCTTTGGAGTGTGGGAGGAAACCGAAGATCTCGGAGAGAACTCACGCAGGTCACGGGGAGAACATACAAACTCGGTACAGACAGCACCCGTAGTCAGGATCGAACCCGGGTTTCCAGCGCTGCATTCGCTGTTAGGCAGCAACTCTACCGCTGCGCCACCGTGCCCGCCCACAAACCTTTGTGGTTTGTGGTTTGCATTACTAACTTTTCCCTTTTTGCTTTAGCAATATATATGGTATAAGATTATGAGAGGATTAAATGCACAGAGTCTCTTGCCCAGAGTAATGGGAGTCAAAAACCAGAGGACATGGGTATGAGGTGAGAGGGGAAAAATTTAATAGGAATCTGAGGGGCAGCTTTTTTACACAAAGGTTGGCGGGTCAGGGTGTATGTAACGAGCTGCCAGAGGAGGTAGTTGAGGCAGGGACAGTCGCAATGTTTAAAAAACATTTGGACAGGTACATGGATAGGACAGGTTTGGAGGGATATGGGCCAAACACAGGGACTAGTATAGATGGTCAGTGTGGGCAAGATGGGCCGAAGGGCCTGTTTCTACGCGGTATCACTCTATGACTCTATGCAATTTGGTAAATCTTATTTAAAAATGAACGCAGTGTCAACTAACAGTACAAATGCAGTGGTGGACCAGCCAAAACAATGCTTATCTTTCAAAAAAAAAAATATTGAAATTCTAGGGGATTTTTATTTTGTCTTGTTCCTCCGCTATCTTACTATAGAGCGCAGAAGATGGCGTGAGTATCGTCTCGTGAGTATTGTGGGCATGATCAAGAGGATTTACTTCAGTAATATATATACTTCAACCATTTTCTAAATACATACCGACGTGAACAGTAAAAACCATGTTTTTCTTTTGATGTTTATGTTAACTTTTATGTAATTGTTGCTTATTTTTTAGTATGGCAAATCGGATATCACTGTACCTTAATTAGCACATGTGACATTAAAACACCTTGAACCTTGAATATATTTAAGTGTGAGGTAATTTTTTTCAGAAGCACAATTGCTAATTGATTTAACCGGTTGAAGAAGGCAGAATTGGCCAGGATTTGTATTTATTAAATAGTAACATAGAAAATAGGTGCAGGAGTAGGCCATTCGGCCCTTCGAGCCTGCACCGCCATTCAATATGATCATGGCTGATCATCCACTCAGTATCCTGTACCTGCCTTCTCTCCATACCCCCTGATCCCTTGAGCAAAAATCTTTGCTGGAGAAATTTAGGAGTTTAGTTTCGAGGTTTAGAAACAGGCCCTTCGGCCCTCCGAGCCGACCAGCGATCAGCCAGCACTATCCTACACACGCTATGGACAATTTACCATTTTTTTTACCAAAGTCTATTAACTTACAAAACTGGACGTCTTTGGAGTGTGGGGGGAAACCAGAGCACCCGAAGAAAACCCATGCAGGTCACGGGGAGAACGTACAAACTCCATACAGACAGCACCCGTAGTCAGGATCGAACCCGGGTCTCTGATGCTGTTAAGGGCCTGTCCCACTTACACAACCTAATTCACGACCTCTGCCGAGTTTGCCCTTGACTCATACTCGCAGCATGATCGTCCCGAGGAGGTCGTAGGTCGGTCGTGATGCTCGTCGCTGGTACTCGTGGCATCAAGTAGGTCGGGGCATTTTTTCAACATGATGAAAAATGTCCACGAGTAAAAAAGGTCATGAACTAGGTCGTGAAAGTGGGGCGGGCCCTTCTTAAGAGCCACTGTCCCACTTAGGAAACCTGAACGGAAACCTCTGGAGACTTTGCGCCCCACCCAAGGTTTCCGTGCGGTTCCCGGAGGTTTTTGCCAGTCTCCCTACCTGCTTCCACTACCTGCAACCTCCGGCAACCACCTGTAACCGGAACCGCACGGAAACCTTGGGTGGGGCGCAAAGTCTCCAGAGGTTTCCGTTCAGGTTTCCTAAGTGGGACAGGGACATTACAGGCAGCAACTCCACCTCTGCACCATCGTGTCGCTCTTTGCTAATTAGTATGCAAAAAATAAGAATTTCACTGTATATGATATGATATGCCATTTATTGTCACTATACATGTACAGTGAAATTGAAAGCTGCTCGTACTCAGTGCATACATATAATTTAGTACAAAAAAACAAGAAACAGAGAAGGGAGAGGGGGGGGGGGGGGGGATAGGTACGCGGCGCTATATACTAATACAGATGGAAGTCCGGGTCTGTGAAGTCATGCATGTGTGAATTTGAATTAAGAGTAGTTATAATTTTGAAAGCAACTATTTCTGAGTCTATTTGTCCTGGATTTATGCACCTATAGCGCCTTCCAGAGGGCAGCAGGTCGAACAGTCCAAACGCAGGATGGAAGCTGTCTTTGATGATCTTCTTTGCCCTGCTAAGGCAGTAGGAGGTGTAAATATCCATCAGGGAGGAGAGAGGGCAGCCAATGATCTTCTGTGTTGTCCTCGTTACCCTCTGAAGCCTCTCCCTGTCTGCCATGGTGCAGCTGCCATACCATGCTGTAATGCAGTATGTCAGCAGGCTCTCGATGGATATTGGGTCATGTGACAATAAAGAATCATTGACTCTCAGCCTGAAGAAGGGCCTTGACATGAAACGCCACCTATCCCGTTTCTCCAGTGATGCTGCCTGACCCGCTGAGTTACTCCAGCATTTTGTGTCTATCTTCATTAAGCCGATAAGGTTCAATGAAGTTGCTCCAGCAATTCATGACCCAAAACGTCATCTGTATTAATCCCTCCATGGATTTACATTTCATCAAGCTGAGCTGTGAGTTGTGTGTGATGCGAGGACATTGTGTCCAAGTGTATTTAGCCCAGTGAATGGTGTACTGGGGCCAGAATTGATGGAGTACACAGGCATGTCCTTAACAGCTGTGATGGAAGCACAAACCAGCTGTCTTTGGCTCTGGGTTCCTCAGGCCCTGGTTAGTGTAAAACCTCAGAGATGCAATGTAATGGGAGACTTGAGACACAGTCTGATTAGGAGAGAGTTTACGAAGGAACTGCAGATGCTGGAAAATCGAAGGTACACAAAAATGCTGGAGAAACTCAGCGGGTGCAGCAGCATCTATGGAGCGAAGGAAATAGGCAACGTTTCGGGACGAAACGTTGCCTATTTCCTTCGCTCCATAGATGCTGCTGCACCCCGCTGAGTTTCTCCAGCATTTTTGTCAAGTCAAGTCAAGTCAAGTCAAGTTAAGTTTATTTAAGTTTATTCGTCACATACACATACGAGCTGTGCAGTGAAATGAAAAGTGTACCTCTGATTAAGAGAGAGCTAGTTCCAGTGAAAAGCTCTGCACGGTGGCGCAGCCCTAGAGTTGCTGCCTCACAGCGCCAGAGACTCGGGTTCTATCCCCGACAATGGGCGCTTGTCTGTACGGAGTTCGTACGTTCTCCCCGTGACCTGCGTGGGTTTTCTCCGAGATCTTCGGTTTCCTCCCACACTCCAAAGACGTACAGCCTTGTAGGTTAATTGGCTTGGTGTAAATGTAAATTGCCCCTAGTGTGTGCGTGGGATAGTGTTAGTGTGCGGGGATGGCTGGTCGGCGTGGACCCGGTGTTTCCGCGCTGTATCTCTAAACTAAACTACAAAGGAGAACATGAATAGTCCTCACTGCCGCGTACACTCACCATTTTGAAGTCCTAACAGTTTGTTGAGAATATTACAGTCTGCTGCTGAGGATTCATGTAAATAATTAACTTACAAACTGGATGATTAATGTTTAATGTTTTATGTGTCATTCCTAACCGTCACTGTTGGTCATGGTGTCACTTGCGGGCGGAGCACCAAGGCAAATTCCTTGTATGTGAATACTTGGCCAATAAACTTATTCATTCATTCATTCATTCATTCATTCAAGAACGAAACACAAAGTGCTGGAGGAATTCAGCGGGTCAGGCAGCATCTGTGATGGGATGGAGATGACAATGATTCAGGTCGGGACTCATCCTCCAACAAGTCCATTCCCTCCACAGATGCTGCCTGGCCCACTGAGTTTCTCCAGCACTTTGTGTTTTGCTCCAGATGGCAGCTTCTGCACTTCTCCGACTACAGTGTGTTATATTGTTACTGAGCTATGTACAGGACAGAGACTTTCGATTTCATTATATATCTTTAGATGAGCATATACCCACCTCTTTAATAAACCTAATGATTTTTGGTGACACAGGGTTGTGCCTGCTTTAGACTTCAAATTTAGAGATACAGTGTGGAAACAGGCTCTTCGGCTCACCAGATCTGCACTGATTAGTAAGAGTGTCAGGGGTTATGGGGAGAAGACAGCAGAATGAGGCAGAATGATGTTGAGATGGACAGATACTGTAGATCAGCCATGAGTGAATGGTAGAACAGACTTAGTGGGTCCAAATGGCCTAATTCTGCTCCTATAACTTGTGAACGGTGGCACAGCGGTAGAGTTGCTGCCTTACAGCAAAATGCAGCACCAGAGACCCGGGTTCGATCCTGACTACGGGTGCGGTCTGTATGGAGTTTGCACGCTCTCCCCGTGACCTGCGTGGGTTTCCTCCGAGATCTTCGGTTTCCTCCCACAATCCAAAGACGTACAGGCTTGTAGGTTAATTGGCTTGGTGTAAATGTAAAAATTGTCCCTAGTGAGTGTAGGATAGTGTTAATGTGCGGGGATCGCTGGTCGGCACGGACCCGGTGGGCCGAAGGGCCTGTTTCCACGCTGTATCTCTAAACTAAACTAAACTAAATACAGTTAATTCTAAAAGAACACTCTTTTCAATTCCATAGCACACAGCCACATCCCGATGACTGCTAGTGTCTAAGTTGGCGATATGCAGAGTACTGACCTGCCGACTACAAGGTTCAGAAGGTTCAGAAGGACCTAATGAACTTGTGAACCAGCGATCACACCATACACTAGCACCATCCGACACACACGAGGGACAATTTACAATTACAGAAGCCAATTAAGGTGCAATCCTGTACGTCTTTGTAGTGTGGGAGGAATTCGGAACACCCAGAGAAAACCCACTCAGAACACGGGGAGAATGTACAAACTCCGTACAGACAGCGCCTGAGGTCAGGATCAAACGCGAGTCTCTGGGGCTGTGAGGCAACAACTCTTCGTGCCACCGTGCCGCCCACTAAGCTGGTGTCCAAAATTATTGAACGCCTCTAACTTGAGTGATCACTCCAAACCAGCGTTAGATCAAGCGATACTTAGAGTGGAGGGAATGTGTAGGAAATAACTGCAGATGCTGGTTTAAATCAAAGATAGACACAAAATGCTGGAGTAACTCAGAGGGACAGGCAGCATCTCTGGAGAGAAGGAACGGGTGGCGTTTCGGGTCTGAAGAAGGGACTCGACCCGAAACGTCACCCATTCCTAACTCTCCTGTCCCGCTGAGTTACTCCAGCTTTTTGTGTCTATCATGGAATTGAGGGGTATGGTTTTGCTTTGAGCTGTGTTCAAGTGGCTTATTAGTCATCAGTTTGTAACATTTTAAAGCTGCTCAGAAAATGTCTCAAAATTATTTCCTGGCCATAGAGATAATTAGACACGAGCAACATCTGAAGACAAGACAGGAAAATAGTTTGCGGGCAACCATTCTATCTAGTAGTCATGTATTCAGAACAGAAAAATCAGCATAGTGGTTAGTTAACTGGTGTACTGCCATGATTAAAGCCATATTTCAACCAGTATTTCAAATGTTTTTGAAACGTTTAGTGCAAGGTAAGGCCAGCAAAGTCTGATCAAGGATAGTCTGAGGGTCACCAAAGAGGTAGATAGTAGTTCAGCACTGCTCTCTGGTTGAATACTTAACCTAGAGATCATGTGATCATGCAGTAAGTGATAGGTGTAGAATTACGCCATTCGGCCCATCAAGTGGCTGATCTATCTCTCCCTCCTAACCCCATTCTCCTGCCTTCTCCCCATAACCTCTGACCCCCTGCACTAATCAAGAATCTATTGTGAGGCTATGACCTCTAGTCCTAGACCCTCCCACTAGTGGAAACATCCTCTCCACAACCACTTTACCCAAGCCTTTAACTATTCTGTAAGATTCAATGAGATCCTCCCCTCATTCTTCTGAACTCTAGCAAGTGCAGGCCCTGTGCCGTCAAACGCTCATCATTATGGGCAGTGGACGTCGGATACATTTAGTGTTCTTGGGCATGGACAACTCTCTACAACTCTTGAACCATCACCGCCATTCAATGTGATCATGGCTGATCATCCCCAATCAGTACTCCGTTCCTGCCTTCTCCCCATATCCCATGACTCCGCTATTTTTAAGAGCTCTATCTAGCTCTCTCTTGAAATTTTCCAGAGAACCTGCCTCCACCGCCCTCTGAGGCAGAGAATCCCACACTCACAACTCTCTGTGAGAAAAAATGTTTCCTCATCTCCGTTCTAAATGGCTTACCCTTATTCTTAAACTGTGGCCCCTGGTTCTGGACTCCCCGAACATCGGGAACATGTTCCCTGCCTCTAGCGTGTCCAAACCCTTAACAATCTTATATGTTTCAATAAGATACCCTCTCATCCTTCTAAACTCCAGAGTGTACAAGCCCAGCCTCTCCATTCTCGCAGCATATGGCAATCCCGCCATGGTGGACTAGACACGATGGGCCGAATGGCCTAATTCTGCTACTATGACTTACGTACGACGTGTTGTCATGGTGCTTCATACCCGCCTAGAGGTTCTTTGTCCCCCCCGTGAAATGTCACCTCTCCATGTTTTCCCGAAATGCTGCCTGACCTTTGGGCTGAGTTACTCCAGAACGTTGAATCCTTATCTGTTCTATGTTCTGTGTAAATACCACCATTGGGCTTCAAGAACAGAGTCATGTGGTACAAAGAGTAGGTCCAAAGAACATGTTCTGTAAGCTCATTGAAGTTTTAATTTGAGGAATTATTAGCGTTGGACATTGGTGAAGGTCTGTAGCAGTTCTGGGAAGCTATGCCTTTGGAGAAAGGGAATACCACGTGGCATTAATGGGCCTGTCCCACTTACGTGACTTTTCCAGCGACTGCCGGCACCCGTCATAGGTCATTGCAGGTCGCCGAAAATTCAATCAATCAATCAATCAATCAATCAACCTATATTGTCATCTTGCAAGCAACAGTTGTACAGTGCAAAATGAAAAGACGTTTCCCAGTGAATAGCGGAGCATCGCACATGAAATTTAAAACATTTCACACATGATAACACTAAAAACAATCCAGTCCCTGATGGAACAGTATAAATAGTTAAAAGCAGGTAAAAACACAATGTTAAAATTCAATAAACCAATGATAAAAAATGTTTGGGGCAGCTGATTTGAGTGGCCAGTGCCAGTTATTAAAGTGTCCGTGCCAGCCACAGAATCAAGTGACTGTGAGTACAGAGTGACTGTTTAGCAGCCTCACAGCCTGTGGTAGGAAGCTGTTTAGCAGTCTTGTAGTCCGGGCTTTGATGCTTCGATATCTCTTGCCTGATGGCAGGAGATCCAGGTGTATGTGGAGGGGGTGCAGTTTGTCCTTAGCAATTCTCTGAGCTTTTTTCAGACAGCGGCTCTGGAACAGTTCTTGTACCGAGGGTAGGGAGACGCCAATGATCCTCTCTGCTGTTGAAAATCCAGCGGCGTCCAGAACAAGGTACGACTCTTTGGGCGACTACTCACGACCGTACAGGCTTCACCCCCTGCGACATGTCACTAGGGTATCACCTGTATGGCCGTGAGTCGTCTCCTCAGTCGCCCAAAGAGTCGTAGCGTCTTTCTGGTCGCCGCTGGATTTTCAACATGTTGACACATCTTCAGCGACCTGCAACGACCTATGATGGGTGCCGGCAGTCGCCGAAAAAAGTCGCGTAAGAGTGAAACAGGCCCTTTAGACTGGTAGTTCAAGAAGGAACTGCAGATGCTGGAAGATCGAGGGTACACAAAATTGCTGGAGAAACTCAGCGGGTGCAGCAGCATCTATGCAGCGAAGGAAATAGGCAACGTTTCGGGCCGAAACCCTCGGGTTTCGGCCCGAAACGTTTACCTATTTCCCAAGGGATTCGGCCCCGAAACATTGCCTATTTCCTTCGCTCCATAGATGATGGGGGGGGGAGGGGGGGGGGGGGGGGGGGGGGGGGAAGGAAGGAAAAAGGGGGGGGGAGGAGCCCGAGGGCGGGGGGAGGGGAGGAGACAGCTCGAGGGTTAAGGAAGGGGAGGAGACAGCAAGGGCTAGCAAAATTGGGAGAATTCAACGTTCATGCCATCAGGACGCAAGCTACCCAGGCGGAATATGAGGTGCTGTTCCTCCAATTTCCGGGTTGCTCACTCTGGAAACAGACTCAGGACAGAGAGGTTAATTGGAATGGGAGGAGGAGTTGAAGTGCTGAGCCACCGGGAGAATTCAACGTTAATGCATCAGGACGCAAGCTGCAAGGTCGGATGGAGGAGATATGTTCCTCAAAATGACCGGTGTTGGTCAAATCTGGCAATGGAAATCACAAACCCAGTGACGGAGCATTTAGGCCGGATTGGGAATGGGAGGGGGAGTTGAAGTGCTGAGCCACCGGGAGTTCAGGTAGGTTATTGCGGACTGAGGAGAAAAGGTCTGTTGGAGGAGTAGGCCATTTTTCAAAATGCACCGTCATTACATGTTCATGGTCCAAATCAGTATGGCGTACATGCCTTCTCTCCATAAATCGCCTTAAATGGGTTCCATGTGTACCCCTCTTAAATCCAATCTCTGGCTGGCTACCCTCTCAGAGAGTTGAGATTCAGCTCTTGCATTTAAAATGTCTTTCATCTCGGTTTTAAAAATACTCAAATGTAAAGCTAATCGGAGTCCAGAACTTCCACCCAGGGTCCAATAGAATTGCATCTAGCACCAATTAAGAATTTTAATAAGATTCAGTCTGTAAATTCTAGAGAGTATAAACCCTGACATGTTTCAAATACAAAAGACAGGAAACACAGTTTTCCCTCGGCAATAATGTCACCAGATTTGGAGACCAAAACTGTACGCAATACTCCAGGTGTTCTGCCAAGACCTGTTGGAAACCTCTCTATACAATTTTTGCAATGAAAGCTAACCCTCTTCACCCAGGGTCCCATAGAATTTGGCACCAATTAAAACTTTTAATAATTCAGTCTGTGGAGCACCTGACATGTTTCAAATACAAAAGACAGGAAATATAGTTTCTCATCGCACCAGTTAGATGCCACTGTTGGAACATATAACAATTAAACACTCTTGATTCTTGACTCACTTTTTACATAAGGTCATGAGCAGAATTAGGCCATTTGGCCCAACAACTGTACCCCGCCATTCAATCGTGCCTGATCTATCTCATCCCCATTCTCCTGCCTTCTCCCCATAAAGACAGAGTTGATGTGGACAAGCTTTTCCCTTTGAGAATAGGGAAGATTCAAACAAGAGGACATGACTTCAGAATTAAGGGACAGACGTTTAGGGGTAATATGAGGGGGAACTTCTTTACGCAGAGAGTGGTGGCGGTGTGGAATGAGCTCCCAGTGGAAGTGGTGGAGGCAGGTTCATTGGTATCATTTAAAAATAAATTGAATAGGCATATGGATGAGAAGGGAATGGAGGGTTATGGTATGAGTGCAGGCAGGTGGGACAAAGGGAAAAAAAAAATTGTTCGGCATGGACTTGTAGGGCCGAGATGGCCTGTTTCCGTGCTGTAATTGTTATATGGTTGTATGGTTATAATCCCTGACACCCATACGAATCAAGAATCTATCGATCTCTGTCTTAAAAAATATCCACTGACTTGGCCTCCACAGCCTTCTGAGTTTTTATTTCAGATTGTCAGCATCTGCGGCTTGCCGATGACCAATGACCATGGTTAGGCCGGACTCGCTTCCTATCCCCCATTCAAGAACAAGGGCTTTCCATTTTAAAACCTCTCGAGTTGTCGAGAGGCAAAGAATTCCACAGTTTCACTAAAGAAACATAGAAACATAGAAACATAGAAATTAGGTGCAGGAGTAGGCCATTCGGCCCTTCGAGCCTGCACCGCCATTCAATATGATCATGGCTGATCATCCAACTCAGTATCCCATACCTGCCTTCTCTCCATACCCCCTGATCCCCTTAGCCAGAAGGGCCACATTCCCCCTCATCTCCTTCCTAAAAGAACGTACTTTCATTCTGAGGCTGTGACCTCTGGTCCTAGACTCTCCCACTAGTGGAAGCATCCTCTCCAAATACACTCTTTCTAAGTCTTTCACTCTTTGGTACATTTCAATGAGGTCCCCCCCCCTCATTCTTCTAAACTCTACATGGCTACATGTCTCCAATTGTCTGCAATTGAGATGGCAAGTGGCGAGAAGTGTAGATCGGGTAGACGCACAAGGTCTCTTTCTCAGAGTAAAGGGCCTGTCCCATTGTATGAGGTAATTCAAGAGTTCTCCCGAGTTTTCCCCTGATTCGAACTCGGAGAATGTCCGTAGCGTGATTACAATCGAGCCATCCACCGTGTACAGATACATGATAAAGGGAATAAAATATATAATGTTTAATGCAAGATAAAGTCCGATCAAAAGATAGTTCTGGGGGCCTCCTGGACTGAGCTCTCTGTAATTTCATGCGGTCTTGAGGCGGGCTCCTCCTAAACTAGGCTGTGATGCAACCTGACATGTCGGCTTTCTGTGGCATTTGATTCCGCATGCTCAGCATAATTTAAAGCCAAATTATGCAGACTCCAAGCGACGATATCAATCACACTCATTGCTCTCCTGACACCTGGCCAGTCACACTGGGTCACGCATGTGTACCTAGTACGCGGTGTGTAGACGATGTACAGGAAATCAGGTTTGAACAGCAGTAAGAAGTCCTGGGGCTGTGCTGCTTAAATTGTCCTTAATTATCTACAGATTTATTGGGGATTGAGTTGGAAGAAACTTTGCTGAGCGCAGCGCTACAGCTGACATTTAGTTTAGTTTAAGGAAGAACTGCAGATGCTGGAAAAACTGAAGGTTGACAAAAATGCTGGAGAAACTCAGCGGGTGAGGCAGTATCTATGGAGAGAAGGAATAGGTGACGTTTCGGGTCTCACCCGCTGAGTTTCTCCAGCATTTTTTGTCTATCTTTTAGTTTAGTTTAGTTTAATTTAGTTTAGTTTAGAGATACAGCGCGAAAACAGGCCCTTTGGCCCATCTAGTCCACGCCATCCACTAACACTATCCTACACACACACACGGGACGATTTGCGACTCTTACCGAAACCTACAAACCTGCCCGTCTTTTGAGTGTGGGAGGAAACTGGAGCACCCGGAGAAAACCCACGCAGGTCACGGGGAGAACGCACTA
This sequence comes from Leucoraja erinaceus, assembly GCF_028641065.1. Taxonomy (NCBI): domain Eukaryota; kingdom Metazoa; phylum Chordata; class Chondrichthyes; order Rajiformes; family Rajidae; genus Leucoraja; species Leucoraja erinaceus. The sequence continues at coordinate 6,675,964 of NC_073392.1, read as the reverse complement.
ACTCCGTTCAGACTGCACCCCTGGTCAGGATGGAACCCGGGTCTCTGGCGCTGTGAGGCAGCAACTCTACCACTGCGCCACCGTGCCGAAATGTCTGGAAATTGTTTTGCTCATTAGTGAGGTGAAGTCCTCAGTTATCCTTGTGAAAAGTGTTTTTTCTTGACCTCCAAAACTCTCAGCAGGCAGAACAAAGAAAAATAGAAATTAGAAGTAACATTATATCAAAGGGAAAATGCTTTTAAAATCGCCAAAAGCCGATGGGCCTGTTTCCGTGGTATCTCTAAAGTCTACAGTGTAACGATCCGATCCTAGAGTTCTTCCTCTTCAGAAACACTGGAAACACGTGGAATTAAAATACTCTGTTAAAACAGAACCAGAGACTTTCTTTTATCTGTAGTTGGCTTTTTAAAAGGAACCGGCTCCACTTTTATCGACTTCAGAGAGCTTCAAGCCCCTGTTGCCAGGGACACTGCACTGATTCCAATCCTTTCGGGAGCAATTTTCAATGCCTGACAAATGCACCATGCAAATTGACATGACGGGGAAAGATGGGCCTTTGCTTGCTGCCTGATTGTATGTTTGTAGCTGGAATACCAACCCTGTAACATCTCACAAACTAAAACAAGTGTACAGCATTGCCGTGGGGTTTTGCCATTCAAATAAGTCCACTTGATATTTCTATTATATCGCCAGTCAGGTGCTTTTTCTCCCGGGGTAGAAACGTCTGAGACGACAGCACGGTGGCGCTGCAGGTAGAGTCGCTACCTCACAGCGCCAGAGACCCGGGTTCAATCCTGACCACCGGTGCTGTCTGTGTGGAGTTTGCATGTTCTCCCTGTGGGACTTTTCCGACTGCTCCAGTTTCCTGCCACATCCCAAAGACATGTGGGTTTATAGGTTAACTGGCTTTGGTAAGAATTGTAAATTGTCGCTTGTGTGTGTAGGATAGTGTTAGTGTTAGTGTGCGGGGATCGCTGGTTGGCACAGAATTGGTGGGCCGAAGGGCCTGTTTCCGTGCTGTACCTCTAAACTAAACTAGATGTAGGTTAATTGGCTGTTCTATATGTGCATGAATGAGAAAATGGATTATGCAGTGTGAATCAGTGTGGATGGTGGACCGAGAGACCTGTTTCTCTGCTGTCTATCGCTAAACTAGAAGGCATAGTTTTACGTGAGAGGGGCAGAATTGCAGGGAGATGTGTGGGACAAGTTTTTAAGAGATTGGTGGATGCTTGGCAGCCATTGCCAAGGGTCTTCTTGTTGTGTGTGGCGTGCACAGCCCAAAGTTGTCAGTCAACTTGTTCTATTTGATCTTGTTTGTGCAGGTCGGGTTGATTGCATTAGTCGAAACAGGGTGGACCACGTGAAAGTTGCAATCTCCCACCCCGGCCAAGGGTGGCGATGGAGGCAGTAAAGGGTCTGTCCCACGAGCATGCGACTGCATGCGCAAGCGCGACCAAACCGGAAGCGGGGGCCACGCGGAGGTCGAGTGATCCCTTAGAGTTGACGTGAAGTTCGAGCGAAGTCCGCGGGAAGTTCGCGCTAGGCATACGCCGTCAAGACGCTGCGTATAGCTTCAAGACAGTGCGTACAGCATCGCGGTGCGTACGGCCTCAATGCGGCTGCGGGCCCGCAGGCCGTTTCCTGAAACATCACCTATTCCTTCGCTCCATAGATGCTGCCTCACCCGCTGAGTTTCTCCAGCATTTTTGTCTACTTTCGATTTTTCCAGCATCTGCAATTCCTTCTTTAACATGTAATATGGCTTGGTATTTTCCACATATTTTTCATTAACAAAATTAAAATTTACCTCCGATTTTTTTGATACTGATGCTGATGGCATCTTTGAAGGCTGCAACAGCTTATTCACTGGAGAAGTAATGTTTAAACGAGAACAGTTCTTGGACCTTCTTGTTTAAATGTGCCTGTGGAGATGACGGAAGTGGCTGTCAGTTTAACTCAGTAATTACGACATATTCTGACTGTGTGGCTGTCATTAGAGTGGCACGTTGTGGGGCAATATATAGAACAGAGAGAAACCCAATGCTACTGGGCAAACACAATTCCCGACGTGACTCAAAGGGTTGACTCAGCCCAGAGCATCACACAAACCAACCTCCCTTCCAGTGACTCCATTTATACCTCACGCTGCCTCGGCAAGGCCAGCAGCATCATCAAGGACAAGTCGCACCATGGCCACCCCCTCTCCCATCAGGCAAAAGGTACAGAAGTGTGAAAACGCACACCTCCAGATTCAGGGACAGTTTCTTCCCAGCTGTTATCAGGCAACTGAACCATCCTACCACAACCAGAGAGCAGTCCTGAACTACAATCTTCCTCATTGGTGACCCTCGGACTATCCTTGATCGGACTTTGTTGGCTTTACCTTGCACTAAGCATTATTCCCTCATCATGTATCTGTACACTGTAAATGGCTCGATTGTAATCATGTATTGTCTTTCCCCTGGCAGGTTAGCACGCAACAAAAGCTTTTCACTGTACCTCGGTACACATGACAATAAACTAAACTGAAAAACAAGTTGAAAATCTTTAATCCTTGCAGTTTTGCAAGACAAATTCGTTGGGAAGAGGGAGGATTCCTATAATGCTACATGTGAGCAAATCCATATGAAGCTTATAGACTTTTATTAATAGTGAGGACATAGGTTTAAGGGGAAGGGGAAAAGATTTAATAGGAATCTGAGGGGTAACTTTTTCACACATAGGGTGGTGGGTGTACGGAACGAGCTGCCAGAGGAGGTGGTTGAGGCAGGGACTATCCCAACATTGAAGGACAGTTAGACAGGTACATGGATAGGACTGGTTTGGAGGGATATGGGCCAAACGCGGTCAGGTGGGGCCCCTGCAAGATGGGCTGAAGGGCCTGCTTCCACACTGTATCACTCTATGACTATGAGGAGATTCCATGAAAGTCCACTACAACAGCCATCAAATGGGAAAAGTAAAAAATCAAATCAACAAATTTCCTTAGAACAATTAGGTTAAGCCAATTAACCTACAACCTTGTACGTCTTTGGAGTGTGGGAGGAAACCGAAGATCTCGGAGAAAACCCACGCAGTCTCGGGGAGAGCGTACAAATTCCGTGCAGGCAGCGCCCACAGTCGGGATCGAACCCGGGTCTCCGGCGCTGTGAGGCAGCAACTCTACCGCTGCGCCACCGTGCCGCCCACTTGAATTTATTTTCCCTGGCCGTCCTGACCAGGTTCGATCTTGTCTTTCTGGATTGTTAGACCTGCTCAGCAACAGACGTGACACATTGGCAATGGGGAAATCTATCCAATTTAAAGAATTTGGCAAAACGAGGTTAAACGTCAGAATTATTCCCAAATGATATTTCCAAAATTGACACAGTGTCTTCTAGCAATGCCTCTGAAAATAGTGTTTCATTTTGAGACTTTGTTGTACTCCTGCTCTGGATAATAGTCCAGGAAGTTAATTACATCTTTCTTATTGTGTCATTTAAAAAAAAACCCAATATGATTCTTCCATCCAGCTTTACTTGTCTAAAGGTGAAGGGAAAGGAGAATGCTAACAAGGTTTCAGGAAGGCAGTGTTAGCGTGGAGGAGAAGTGATGTTTGCCAAATGAACGTAAGGATCTCTGTGAATTATGACAGGCAGTACCATGGGGAAGCTGTCTGAATGCGCAAAAATACATATTGGCCTGATTGCAGGAAGCATTCGATTAGTTGTGTCAGCTTTACGATCCCTAGACTCTGGAACAGGCGTGATTGATGGACAGATGCGGGTGAGGACATGTAATGGATTAACTCCCATTTTTTCCATTGTTAATGGTCATGTCCGGGGAATTCCGAGCATGAGGATAATGTGGAGATTTCTCCGACTTGAAATTCCGCTTCAGTGTGTAGGAGAAGCACTTATCCGAACGCAGGGAGAGAACAGGAAATAGACACAAAAAGCTGGAGTAAAGGGCCTGTCCCACTTTCACGGCCTAATTCACGACCTTTTTTTACTCGTGGACATTTTTCATCAGGCTAGAAAAAACGTCCCGACCTACTTGATGCCACGAGTACCTACGACTAGCATCACAACCTGCTACGACCTATCTATGACCTCCTACGACCTCGTGACGACCATGCTGCGAGTATGAGTCAAGGGCAAACTCGGCAGAGGTCGTGAATTAGGTTGTGAAGGTCGGACAGGCCCATAACACAGTGGTACAGGCAGCATCTCTGGAGAGAAGGAATGGGTGACGTTTCGGGTTGAGACCATTCTTCAGACAGAAGAGAACAGAAAAGTTGGGTGAGAAGCCAGAGTGTAGGTACAACATTCCTGCCGTTTGCTGCACCATCATATTTTTCTCAGAAAACCCGTGATTTAGACTTTAGACTTCAGCGACACAGAAACAGGCCCTTCTGCCCATCGGGTCCATGCCGGCCGGCGATCACCCCGTACACTAGCCCTATCCTGCACACTAGAGATGATTTACATTTACAGAAGCCAATTGACCTGCAAACCTGTACCTCTTTGGAGTGTGGGAGGAAACCGGAGCACCCGGAGAAAACCCACGCAGGTCACGGGGGGAATTTACAATCTCCGTACAGAAGGCGCCCACAGTCAGGATCGAGCCCGGGTCTCTGTCTATGTATGGCAGCAACTCTACCGCTGCGCAAAACGTGCATCTACACATTTCTCTAAAACCAGGAGTACAACAAAGTCTCAAAATAAAACACTATTTGGATAGTATATGTTTATTTCTCGAATAAAGTCTATTTTGAAATTTTTAAAAAACTAGTGTGAATGTCTTCAGTTCTGGGCACCATGTTATCGGAAAGATATTGGCAAGCTTGAAAGGGTTCAGAAAAGATTTACGAGGATGTTGTCAGGACTAGAGGGTGTGAGCTATAGGGACAGGTAGAGTAGGCTGGGTCTCTATTCCATGGAGCGCAGGAGATAGAGGGGAGATCTTATAGAGGTGTACAAAAACATAAGAGGAATAGATCGGGTAGATGCACAGAGTCTTTTGCCCAGAGTAGGGGAATCGAGGACCAGAGGACATAGGTTCAAAGTGAAGGGGAAAAGATTTAATAGGAATCCGAGGGGCAACTTTTTCACACAAAGGTTGGTGGGTGTGTGGAACAAGCTGCCAGAGGAGGTAGTTGAGGCTCGGACTAGCCCATTGTTTAAGAAACAGGTACATGGATAGGATAGGTTTGGAAGGATATGGATCAAGCGGACTAGGGTAGCTGGGACATTGTTGGCGAGTGGGGCCGAAGGGCCTGTTTCCACACTATGACTCTGTGACTCTATGAGACCCTCCTCTGGACTCCAGAGTTCCTCCAGAGTTCCTCCAGATTTCTCCAAATGACCCCGTCGCTTTCCAAAGTGTGGCGTTATATTTTGCAAACCCTGCAAGCAATTTTATTTCTTATATATATTAAAAAAAAATAAACACAGTGGGAGTGAGCGAAGTTCATGTTCCCTGAAGCCAAAGTGAGGTGGGACTCGAAACAAACTAGGTATCCATCTGTGCCAGCTCCTCTGCTCCCACATCTGGGTTACAAAAGCAAGCCATTGTGTGTAATACTTGCAGCCTGCTGTTAGCTTTGTTGTCTAACCCCTCGCTCTGTGCGAACTAATTTAGTGTGAATCCCTACTGCGCGCTGGTGGATTTCTCAGTATCCTCTGCAAATAGCACATTTTCCACCATTCACAGCCAATTAAAAAAAAAAGAATTCAATTAAGTATTTTTTTCCAGTCATTTCAAACCCATAATAGTAAAACATGGCAGGTTCTAGGGGAACCACGGAAGCTTTCAGCATGAGTTCATTTCTTACCAATCTAACACCATGGGATGCCCCGTAAAGCATTAACATGTCCTAGAACATGGAGCAGCACAGCACAGGAAAAGGACCGATGAGACAGGCGGCATCTCTGGAGAGAAGGAGTTGGAGCCGTTTCGGGTCAAGACCCTTCCTCAGACCAGCATCTGCAATTCCTTCCTCCACATGAAAAGGCCCAGCAATCCAAGATGTTCATTACAATCATGATGGCAATAGATATTTTTTTTAAGGTGAAGATTGATGGATTCTTGATTGGTGCGTGGGGTCAAGAGTTACAACCCTGTCCCACTGTACGAGTTCATTCAAAGAGCTCTCCCCGAGTTTGCCCTGATTCAAACTCGGAGATTTACGGTAATGGCCACTCGTCGGTACTCGGGGCTCTCGTGGACATTTGTTCAACATGTTGAAAAATCTTCACGCGTCTTCCCGAGCTTACCTGCCGTTAGCGAGTCTTTTCCCGAGTACCTGCCGTTAGCGTTACGAGCCGCTAAGAGACGTCCCCGAGCTCCGGCGTACCCGCTACGTTCATTCTCCGTGCTTACCACAACTTTGATTTTTTTTTAAACTCGGGAGAGCTCTTGAATGAACTCGCATCATGGGACAGGGCCATATTATGAGGAGAAGGCAGGAGAATGGGGCTGGGAGGGAGAGATAGATCAGCCATTTTGGGATGCTAGCAAACCCATGTGTGTGTGTGTGGGGAAAATCTGATTGTCAATGCAGAACTTGTGGAGGCACCTCAACTAAATATTGTAAGGATGACACATCACGTCAGAGGTGTCTTGCACAGATGCAGTCAAATGTGGCAGCGTTAGACCCTGAGGTTTATGTGGTAGTTCCAGCTTGTGGATGCACTGGTACGGCCATTGTGGATCTAGACATGAGGACGTCGATCTTGAAGGTTGCCGTTTGCAGTGGCACAGATCTATATTTGAGACGCAGATGATCCCAGGAGTGAGTGGGTTAACAAATGTGAGCAGTTTACTGGGCCCCATATCTGAGGAAGGATGTGCTGGCTCTGGAGAGAGTCCAGAAGAGGTTTACGAGAATGATCCCAGGAATGATTGGTTTAACATTCGTTGAGCGTTTGACGGCACTGGGCCTGTACTCACTGGAGTTTAGAAGAATGAGGGGGGGGGGGGGAACTTCATTGAAACGTACCGAATAGTAAAAGGCCTGGATAGAGTGGATGTGGAGAGAACATTTCCACTAATGGGAGAGCCTAGGACTAGAGGTCATCTCCTCAGAATTATAGAGACATAGCTTTAGGAAGGAGATGAGGAGGAATTTCTCTAGTCAGTGGTGAATCTGTGGAATTCATTGCCACAGAAGGCTGTGGGTAGGGTTGCCAACTGTCCCGTATTAGCCGGGGCATCCGCTATTTTGGGCTAAATTGGTTTGTCCCGTACGGGACCACCCTTGTCCCGTATGTGTCCGCTACTACTCTGGTCGATGGGACTGTCGGGTCGGAGCGCCGTGTCCGGCCCCGCCTCACCCGTCCCGACGTAGTGCAGCCCATGGAGTGCAGCAGCAGCAGCAGCAGCAGCGCCTCGCCCGTGGCCCCATCGGTCGGCAGCCCGGCCAGCTGTCCGACCTTCAGACCTCCGCCTACCACCGACACCACCACCCCTCCTTCCCATGGCCGATCACCGGTTCATGAGTTGGATGGGGTGCCGGATTTTGCGCGCAACGTCGCGCGGCCCTGGCTAAAACACCTCAGCTGGCCCCGCCGGCTGGACTTTGTGTGCAGTCCAGAACCCGGGCCAACTCGTCATTCACCCAGTCGGTCAACGAATTGCCGTTGGGAATTTGTCCCTTATTTTGACCGTTTGTCCCTTATTTGGGAGTGAGAACGTTGACAACGCTAGCTGTGGAGGCCAAGTCAATGGATATTTATAAGGCTGCTATTGACAGATTGTTGATCAGTACGGGTGTCAGGGGTTATGGGGAGAAGGCAGGAGAATGGGACTGGGAGTGAAAGATAGATCAGCCATGCTTGAATGGTGGAGTAGACTTGATGGGCCGAATGGCCTAATTCTGCTCCTATCACTCCTGACCTCATGAACGTATGTAGAAGGGTCCTGACATGAAACGTCTCCCGAGATGCTGCCTGACCCGCTGAGTTACTCCAGCACTGTGTCTATATTTGAGATGCAATAGGTCTCTGTCTTGTAGGCGTTAATTGGTCCCATGCCAGTTCTGAACCATAATAATAAGATGTCCCAAGTAAATGTTTTCTCGGTATTCCCTTTCAAGAAACGTTACAAAGTTAGAAAGGTATTTGGAACGTTGACAGGGAGCGCATTAACTTGAGTCCATTAGCCCTCGGTAATGAAAGTTACTTTGTTGTAGCAACAGAGGTTTTACAAAGAATTTTGTGTCTTTTGGCTCCCAAAACGTGAACTTAATGAATTGTTTCATGACTTCTCCGTGACTCCTGATGAAGAGCAGATTTGTATACGTCTTCTCACTGCACTGCTTTCAGTTTTGCACAGTTGGAAGTGCCCTGTGTGGAACAAACAGTGCTTGATTTGAACGCGTCTGAAACATAGAAACATAGAAATTAGGTGCAGGAGTAGGCCATTCGGCCCTTCGAGCCTGCACCGCCATTCAATAGGATCATGGCTGATCATCCAACTCAGTATCCTGTACCTGCCTTCTCTTCATACCCCCTGATCCCTTTAGCCCCAAGGGCCACATCTAACTCCCTCTTAAATATAGCCAATTAACTGGCCTCAACTACCTTCTGTGGCAGAGAATTCCACAGAAATGTTTTTTTAATCTCGGTCCTAAAAGATTTCCCCCTTATCCTTAAACTGTGACCCCTTGTTCTGGACTTCCCAACAGCGGGAACAATCTTCCTGCATCTAGCCTGTCCAACCCCTTAAGAATTTTGTAAGTTTCTATATGATCCCCCCTCAATCTTCTAAATTCTAGCGAGTACAAGCCGAGTCTATCCAGTCTTTCTTCATATGAAAGTCCTGCCATCCTAGGAATCAGTCTGGTGAACCTTCTCTGCACTCCCTCTATGGCAAGAATGTCTTTTCTCAGATTAGGAGACCAAAACTGTACGCAATACTCCAGGTGTGGTCGCATCAAGACATTGTTCCATTTAGGGTGTGCACACAACCTTCTGGCTTCGAGCGATCCCTTGTTTTAAAGGGGCGACACGGTGGCACAGCAGTAGAGTTGCAGCCTCACCACGCCAGAGATCCCGGGTTCGATCCTGACTACGGGTGCTGTCGGCACGGAGTTTGTAAGATCTCCCCGTGACCTGCGTGGGTTTTCCCCGGGAGCTACTGCTGGTGTGTAGGGTAGTGCTCGTGTACGGGGTGATCGCTGGTCGGCAAGGCCACGCTGGGCTGAAGGGCCTGTTTCCGTGCTGTGTCTCTAACCTCTAAGTTGGAGGATGACAGAGAAAAATTCTGGAGAAACTCAGCGGGTGCGGCAGCATCTATGGAGTGAAGGAAATAGGCGACGTTTCGGGTCGAGACCCTACTTCAGTCGTGGAGGATCTGACCATCAAGCAAGCTTCTGCTGGTGACGCTCGGCAGAGCTGCCACTGTAACCGGGCCTGAAGAAGGGTCTCGACCCGAAACATCACCCATTCCTTCTCTCCAGAGACGCTGCCTGTCCCCGCTGAGTTACTCCAGCATTTTGTGTCTATCTTCGATTTAAACCAGCATCTGCAGTTCCTTCCCACACACTGTAACCGGGTGGGTGGCATGCCGACCTTCTGTGCTATGTTGCCCACCCACCCCGCTTCCCACACACCCACCAGTCACTTGCTGTTGTCTGTACTCTGCATAAATAGAGAGGCAGCTGCCTAACACCAGTCAAATGAAATCTTAATGGCCAAAATGCAGCAGGCCTCCCACTCAGACCCCTGCACAAATTGCATTCCCATTCCTACTGGGAATTAAAACTGTTCCTTTTGTGTTTGTGGAAGCATAGCCTGCCCGCTCCTCAATTGTGGCGACAAGCCGTAAACAAGCTTCGTCATCTTCCTAATGTGATCACATGGTCCTCAAATCTTCCAATCCACGATTCTCTTACGGGCCGCCCATAAGCAGTTAGGAGTAAAGATCCTATAGCGGAGCAAGATGGACCACTCCTGCTAAATGCAATGGGCTGACGTGTAGTACGCAACGGAGCGGAACGTGGGCCTTTCTTTCATCCATTCCCGTAACCCGACCCGACTCGCAGTGTAATCAACGTTGCTGGGGAACAGTTTGTGTTCATAAATTATAATTCTGAAAATGAGGAGAAGATTTTTACCAAATAACTTTTATTTTTATGAGGATGTTTCCGTAACCGGCTTCCGTCTCCGCACTAGTATCCTGTGGGATCTTTGGTGCAGAGACGGAAGCCGGTTACGGAAATGGGGCCGAAAATTCGCCAAGAATCTGCCCGTGACCGTACTACGTCTTTTTCTCCGAGTGACCTATCTTGCTCGCTATAGGATCTCTGGTTAGGAGCGTTCCCAAGTAAACTTGCGTCTGTCGGAACAAATGATTAAAGAACGAACTCTCAAAAACATTTGTGTCGAGATACAGCACGGAAACAGTCCCTTCGGCCCACCGACTCCGTGCCGACCAGAGGTCCCCTGCACTTTAACACTATCCTATTGAATTGAATTGAATTCCTTTATTGTCATTCAGACCTTACGGTCTGAACGAAATTTCGTGCCTGCAGTCATACACACAATAATACAATAATAAACAACAGTGAATACAAATTAACATCCACCACAGTGTATCCTCCAAGCACCTCCTCACTGTGGTGGAGGCAAAAATCTTAGGGCTGCAGTCTCTTCCCTCCTCTTCTCCCTCTGCGCTGAGGCGATTCCCCACCGGGCGATGGCACAAACAGTCCCGCGGCTCACCGAACCCCGCAAACGGGCCGGCTCAAACACCGCGGCCCGGGGTGGTCGAAGCTGCCGCCCTCCAGTCCAGCAGACGCAGCCGCTGGCCCACGGCTGATCCCCGGACTCAGGTCACCACCGCCAGAACGCCGTCCCAGCCACCCGAGCACCGTTCCAGCCCCGAGCCGGATCGCCCTCACGTGAGTGCCGCTCCTCCCTCGAGCTGGGCCGCTCCGACGGGAGCGCCATTCCACCCTCGGGATGGGCCGCTCCGACGGGAGCGCCACAGCCCCTCACGGGAGAGTCTCAGCCCCTCGCCAGGCCGCCCTCACGGGAGCGTCACAGCCCCTCACGGGAGCGCCGTTCCAGCCCCGAGCTGGGCCGCCCTCACGGGAGCGAGCCCAGGGTGAGTCCTGACTGGCTGCCTCCGGAGTCTCGAGGTCGCCAGCTCCACCATTAGGCCTCAGCGCAGACGGAGGCAGAGAAGGGGGATACGACAAAAAAGTCGCATTCCCCCGAAGGGAGAGACAGCAAGCCCCGTTTCAACCCCCCCCCACATAAAGACAACCTAAAAACCCAAAACTTAACTAGACAAAACGAAAAAAAACAACACAAACGTAAAGACAAACGGACTGCAGGCGAGCCGCAGCCGTTCAACATCGCCGCCACTACCCACACTAGGGACGTTTTTACACATACACCAAGCCAACCTGTATGTCTTTGGAGTGCGGGAGGAAACCAAAGTTCTTGGAGAAAACCCACGCATGTCACTGAGAGAACGTACGATTCTGTACAGACAGCGCCCGTAGTCGGGATCGAACCCGGGTCTCCGGCGCTGTGAGCGCTGTAAGGCAGCAACTCTACCGCTGCGCCAGCATAGTCGCCCATCTACCACGGTTGATATATCTTCCCTTCTCAAACTTAAACTTACTCTTTCCTTACGTTGATGTAATAATTAAAGTGTTGTTCCGTTGGGTTTATTGGACTTGACTTTAAGACTTGAAACTGATTTCCTGCAAAAAATGTTCGGAAATTGAGAAAGGAGAAAAAAAAACCCCACATGTTGCCAAATCACCTTTCCACCTGTTAAAACACCTTGAAGGTGTGAAAAGCCTCCACTGAAAGACTTTGTTTTATTAAGTATCAGGATTATAGTAAGCATATTTTAAGATGAGATTTTTGGATGGCTTCACCATCCCAAACACCTGTTGGTCGGGCCTAGTGTTTAGACTCAACCTAAGTGTTGGGTTGATGTAGTTTTCATCTTTACATTTTCCAAGAGGGGTAACATTTAATCAAGTCTGTCATTTCTGTTCCCTCAGGTAGATGTGTAACGGAAACATTTCCACATCCTGGGCCTGTTTTTACAATCACCTTTTTCCCTCTGCTCTTGTTGATAAATGTGGGCTGCACCACTTTAAGTTGTCCGCTTACTTCATAGCACTTAGAACCGCGCAGCTCTAGAACAGGCCCTTCGGCCCACAAGGACATTCTTGCTCTTGAGGGAGTGCAGCGTAGGTTGATAAGGTTAATTCCCGGGATGGTGGGACTGTCATATGCTGAGAGAATGGAGCGGCTGGGCTTGTACACTCTGGAGTTTAGAAGGATGAGAGGATATCCTACTGAAACATATAAGATTGTTAAGGGTTTGGACACGCTAGAGGCAGGAAACATGTTCCCGATGTTGGTGGAGTCCAGAACCAGGGGCCACAGTTTAAGAATAAGGGGCAAGCCATTTAGAACGGAGGCGAGGAACCACTTTTTCTCACAGAGAGTGGTGAGTCTGTGGAATTCTCTGCCTCAGAAGGCGGTGGAGGCCGGTTCTCCAGATACTTTCAAGAGAGAGCTAGATAGGGCTCTTAAAGATAGCGGACAGGTGATATGGGGAGAAGGCAGGAAGGGGTACTGATTAGGGATGATCAGCTATGATCACATTGAATGGCGGTGCTGGCTCGAAGGGCCGAATGGCCGTCTCCAGCACCTATTGTCTATTGTCAATGTCCGTGCCGAACATTATTGCCAAGTTAAACTCATCTTCGCTGTTGCCATCTACATCATCCATATCCTTCCATTCTAGACACTTCGAGGCCTCGATAGAGAGGATGTTTCCACCAGTGGAAGAGTCTAGGACCAGAGGTCACAGCCTCAGAATAAAAAGGCCTTCCTTTTGGAAGGAGATGAGGAGGAATTTCTTTAGTCAGAAGGTGGTGAATCTGTGGATTTTTTTGCCACAGAAGGCTGTGGAAGCCAAGTCAATGGATATTTTTTAAGGCAGAGATTCAAGACTGAATAGATTAGATTCAGGACTGGACATGGCCCCTGCTTGGCCAGCCTTCACAAATGGGGCAGCAGCCCAACCCCACGGTGTGCTTGTGGAGAGCAGCAAACAATGCAACACATCATTGAAGCATGCCCTCAACAAAGACTCAAAGGAGGACTTGTCACCCTTCATACAGCAGATCAAGAGGCAACTGCTTGGCTAAAGGACTTTGCATTCGCTAAATAAATAAGGCAGAGATAGATAGTTTCTTGATTATTACGTGTGTCAGAGGTTATGGAGAGAAGGCAGGAGAATGGGGTTAGGAGCGAAAGATAGATCAGCCATGGTTGAATGGCGTAGACTTGATGGGCCGAATGGCCTAATGCTGCTCCCATCACTTGTGAACATGAACTTATATCCATGTGCCTATCCTAACAGTCTCTTAAAAGCCACTATTGTATCTGCTTCCACCATCACCCCTGGCAGCGCGTTCCAGGCACTCGTCACTCTCTGTGTAAAAAAAACTTGTCCCGCACATCTCCTTTAATCTTTGCTGCTTTCACCTCCAATAACTTCACAAAGTCACAGGAATTTAAGCCAACTCTCTCCACCTTCAGATTCAGCAACAAAGGCCGGTACCTCGGTACAATAAACTAAACTGAGCTGAACTGAACCTTGGGTGTCTCATTTTCACACCTTACCCTTCCTTATCTCTGTGTCTCCCTCTCCCATGACACCCGGCGTGAGGAGGGGTCTCGACCCGAAACGTCACCCATTCCTTCGATCCAGAGATGCCGCCTGTCCCACTGAGTTACTCCAGCATTGTGTGTCTACCTTCGGTGTAAACCAGCATCCGCAGTTCCTTCCTGCACTGCTAATAAGCAACAAGCCTGGAGATGTCTGTATGCCTGAGTGCTGATTCGGGGATGGCAACAGCACTTTCACGCAGTCCCTGGGGCCAGTTTGATCCCTGATTTATGTTCAATAACTTGCCATGAAAATCGTCCTTCATCGAGCTGACCATGACCACCGCAGGAGATTTAAGAGATTTCAAATGTAAACTTGTCACAATAACCTCTGCAACCTGGACAATAATCTGCTTTTTATTTCCTGTTGCTTCTGCTGCAGATTTTCTCTGCAATGTCACCAGGATCAATTTGTGATCATGCACAGAGCAGGACAATAATCTAAAGTGACCACAAAATATGAATCAGACATTCTATATCTCAATATATGTTAATATGTGTTAATCGTAAAAAGGAATGCGTTAATGTCTGACGAAGGGTTTCGGCCCGAAATGTTGCCTATTTCCATTGCTCCATAGATGCTGCCTCACCCGCTGAGTTTCTCCAGCATTTTTGTCTACATGCATTAATATATATTGGGCGGCACGGTGGCGCAGCGGTAGAGTTGCTGCCTTACAGTGCCAGAGACCCGGGTTTGATCCTGACTACCGATGCTGTCTGTACAGAGTTTCTGACCGTGATCGCGTGGGTTTTCTCCAGGTGCTCCAGTTTCCTCCCACACTCCAAACACGTGCAGGTTTGTAGGATAATCCATTTAGGTAAGTTGTAAAATGTCCATTGCTTGTGTGGGATAGTGTTAGTGTACGGGGTGATCGCTGGTCGGCGCGGACTTGGTGGGCAGAAGGGCCTGTTTCCGCATTTTTTTCTCTAAAATCTAAATCTTAATTTATGTTAATCCTGAAGAATAATTGTCTTGATTTATGTAAATACAGTAGAAAGCAAAGCTAAATTTTTCAATTAATAATCAATGTGCAAGTCATAAGGTTCAGCATATTCAGGTTAATTAAGCCTTAGGTTTTTCACTTTGGCGGCAAAAACAAGGGGGCAGATTATTATCTCAATGGGGTTAGGTTAGGTAAGGGGGAGGTACAGCGAGACCTGGGTGTCCTTGTACACCTGTCACTGAAAGTTGGCGTGCAGGTACAGCAGGCAGTGAAGAAAGCTAATGGAATGTTGGCCTTCATAACAAGAGGATTTCAGTATAGGAGTAAAGAGGTTCTTCTGCAGTTGTATAGGGCTCTGGTAAGACCACATCTGGAGTATTGCGTACAGTTTTGGTCTCCCAATTTGAGGAAGGACGTCCTTGTGATTGAGGCAGTGCATCGTAGGTTCACGAGATTGATCCCTGGGATGGTGGGACTGTCATATGAGGAAAGATTGAAAAGACTAGGCTTGTATTCACTGGAGTTTAGAAGGATGAGGGGGTATCTTATAGAAACATATAAAATTATAAAAGGACTGGACAAGCTAGATGCAGGAAAAATGTTCCCATGTTGGGCCAGTCCAGAACCAGGGGCCACAGTCTTGGAGGTCATTTAAGACTGAGGTGAGAAAAAACGTTTTCACCCAGAGAGTTGTGAATTTGTGGAATTCCCTGCCACAGAGGGCAGTGGAGGCCAAATCACTGGATGGATTTAAGAGAGCGTTAGATAGAGCTCTAGGAGCTTGTGGAATCAAGGGATATGGGGGGAAGGCAGGCACGGGTTATTGATAGGGGACGATCAGCCATGATCACAGTGAATGGCGGTGCTGGCTCGAAGTGCCGAATGGCCTCCTCCTGCACCTATTTTCTATGTTTCTATGTTTCTAAAACCCCACGCAGGTCACGGGGAGAACGTACAAACTCCGTACAGGAAGCTCCCGTAGTCGGGGTCTCCAGCACAGTCTCTACCGCTGCGCCACCGTGCTGCCCACATCTGTATGAGTCCACGCCCATGCATGGATGTGTTCAATCTACAAACTCTGCCTCCAGTGAAGTTCTGATTCGTGGGGAATAATAATAATAATAATAATGTTTATTTGTATAGCACTTTTCACCAAAACCAGTATTTGAACCAAAGTGCTTTACAGAGATTGATTAAATTAATTGAACAGATCAAATGTCAATAAATCCATACAAAACAAAAAAGAGAAAAAGAGAAAAAGACACAGAACAGTACACTATAAGCACAATTCTTCCAAATTACTACCCAAAAGCAACACTTTTTCCAACCTTTTATATATTAAAAAAAAACAAGCAGGGAATGCTGCTTTCAACAAGATGAGCGGTTTACCCATTCGAGTGCTGTGGTTTTCTTGATGTTGGTAAGACCGATTGTTGCCACGGCAACAGTGGCGGAATAGATAGTGGAGGCAGACGGAATGTGGAGGTGATGACAATTAAACTAGCCTGTGCTAGTTAGCTGAGTCTCACTAAACTAAAGACTTCTTTGTAGTCTGCAGCAGTTCTTCCTTATCCAATGAATGACTCCTTATCTACCCCCAAATTACACTTAATTCCCATTGTAAACTAATTTAATAACAACAACATCTTATCCATTTGTATAATGCGGTGGATTACGTGTGGTATGAGCATGTAACAAAATCTATCCATCCAATCTCAGCCAGAAATGAGCCAAAACTAGGCTAAAGGGTTGTCGAGAGTTGACCTTGATCCACAGACTTGACCTTTGTTACTGGTGTCAGTCACATGGTGAAGGGTGATCGGACATATCTGAGGAAATTATAACATATAACAATTACAGCACGGAAACAGGCCATCTCGGCCCTTCAAGTCCGTGCAGAACACTTATTTTCCCCTCGTCCCATCTACCCGCACTCAGACCATAACCCTCCATTCCTTTCCCGTCCATATACCTATCCAATTTACTTTTAAATTATAAAATTGAACCTGCCTCCACCACTTCCACTGGAAGCTCATTCCACACAGCTACCACTCTCTGAGGAAAGAAGTTCCCCCTCGTATTACCCCTCGTATTATGGGAAGCTAGTGACGAGATTGTAGGAGCACTGGATTTTTCCTCTTCCTGTGTATGGCATGCACAGCCTAAAGATGTTGGACAACTTGTTCTATTTGATCTTATTTGATTGTGCATGCCGGGTCGATTGCATTCATCGAAACAGGGCGGACCACGTGAAGGTTGCAATCTCCCAACCCCAGCAATGGCTGAGAGACATGAAGAAGGGTTTTGACCTGAAACGTCACCCATCTCCTTCTCTCCAGAGATGCTGCCTGTCCCGCCGAGTTATAAATTCATGTTCATAAGAGATAGGAGAAGAACTAGGCCATTCGTCCCATCTAGTCTATTCCCCCATTCAATCATGGTTGATCTATCTCTCCCTCCCAACCCCATTCTCCTGCCTCCTCCCCATAACCCCATGACCCCCGTACTAATCAAGAATCTATCTATCTCTGGCTTAAAGATATCCATTGACTTGGCCTCCACAGCCTTCTGTGGCGATGAATTCCACAAGTACTCCAGCATTTTGTGTCTACATGCATGAGCCATCATTAGACATGGGTGAGGTGCTGGGTGACTGGAGGGAGGCTTATGCTGTGCCCCTACTTAAGAAGAGCTGCAAGGACAAGCCTGGGAACTATAGACCAATGAGCCTAATATCTGTGGTGGGGAGGTTATTGGCAAGGGTTTTGTGGGATAAGGTATATTTGCATTTGGATGGACAGAGGCATTTAATGCAATAGCAGCAAAGGCTTCTTTCGAGGTGAAGCTGAATGCAAAGACGCCAAGTATATATATGCAATGCTGGAGGGATGTATTGGCGAGCTGGTCTAATTGCATTTGGAGCATTAGAGGCAGTTTTGGGCCCCATATCTAAGGAAGGATGTGCTGGTGTTGTAGAGGGTCCAGGTGATGTTTACAAGATCCCAGGAACGATTGGTTTAACATATGATGAGCGTTTGACGGTGCTGGCATTGTACTCGCTGGAGTTTGGAAGGATGAGGGGGAGACTTCATTGAAATGTACCGAATAGTGAAAGGCCTGGATAGAGTGGATGTGGACAGGATGTTTCCACTGGTGGGAAAAGTCTAGGACCAGAGGGCATAGACTCAGGATTAAAGGACGTACCTTTAGAAATGAGATGAGGAGGAATTTCTTTAGTCAGAGGGTGGTGAATCTGTGGAATTCAGATGCCAGTGTTGGTTTAAACCGGAGATAGTCATAAAAAGCTGGAGTAACTCAGCGGGTCAGGCAGCATCTCAGGAGAAAATGGATAAGTGACGTTTCAGGTCGGAAGAAGGGTCTCGACACGAAACATCACCTATTCCTTTTCTCCAGAGATGCTGCCTGTCACGTTGAGTTACTCCAGCTTTTTATATCAATTTTAACGTATAAACCAGTCTTTGCAGTGTGGGAGGAAACCCGGAAAGTCCCACACAGGTCACAGGGAGAACGTGCAAACTCCATACAGACAGCATCCGTGGTCAGGGTCGAACCCGGGTCTCAGGCGCTCTAAGGGCTCCGCAACTGTTCCACTGCGTTTCCCTATAATTGTCACCTACAGTGTGGTTGTCCCTGAGAGAGAGTGGAGGCAAGAGACATGTCGCGCGGTGGCACAGCGGTGGAGTTGCTGCCTTTCAGCGCTTTCGGCGCCAGAGACGCGGGTTCGATCCCGACTACGGGTGCTGTCTGTACGGAGTTTGCCCGTCTCCCCTGTGACCACATGGGTTTTCTCCGAGATCTCCGGTTTCCTCCCACACTACAAAGACGTACAGGTTTGTAGGTTAATTGGCTTGGTATGAATGTAAATTGTCCCTAGTGTGTGTAGGATAGCGGGGATCGCTGGTCGGCGCCGACTCGGTGGGCTGAAGGGCCTGTTTCTGCGCTGTATTCCTAAATTAAACTAAACCTGATGTTTAAGAAGGAACTGCAGATTTTGGAAAAATCGAATTAGATAAAAATGCTGGAGAAACTCAGCGGGTGAGGCAGCATCTATGGAGCGAAGGAAAAGGGCGACGTTTCGGGTCGAGACCCTTCTTCAGAATGCTGCTTCAGGATGCTGCCTCACCCGCTGAGTTTCTCCAGCATTTTTATCCACCTTGAAACTAAACCTGAGGTTTTCTCGGAATTTGAATCACGTTTGATTATGGCGGCCGTTCCAGCTGATGACATGTCTGAACTCATTGTTTCATGAAAGACTGGAAGTGCTTTGGGTTAAATGGTGCTCTCTTGCCTGACAAATCCTCGTTTGGAATTCAAAGACTTGCAAAAAGGGGCTTTCATCTTGATTCCTTTCCTTTCCTTAATTGGAGTAATGTGAAACACAAGAGATTGTCTTCCACCAACTTCAAACAAATCACACCCTCTTTTCTCCCAGGGCTTTTGTCTCGTATGTGGTCCAATTCCAATAGGGTTCAGTGTACTGGTACAAGACATACCTTCACACAAACGTCACTGCATGTTCACTCATTAGAATCTAATAAATCACTTGTCTGGTTCTGTGTGGACCACCCTGGCTTCCACTGCTGGAAGGGGTGACAGCGTGAGGTTCTGATTGCAATTTAGTTCGGTGAGGCATAGTAATGTTGAAAACGATAAACCAAGAGTGCTGTCTGTGCGGAGTTTGCATGTTCTTCGTGTGACCGTGTGGATTCCTCCGGGTGCTCCGGCTTCCTCCTGCGCCGCAAAGACGCACGTGTTTTGCGTAAATCGGCCTCTACAAATTGTGCCCAATGTGTAGATGAGGAAGTGGGATAACATAGAACGAGTGTGAATGGGTTATCGATGAGGGCCCGTTGCCGAACTGTATCTCTGAACTAAGTAACACTTATCATGTAAGTATCCACTCGAAATGGCGCAATTGTAATCATGTATTGCCCATATCTCTCTAAATCTTTCCCATCCATGTCCCTGTCCAAATGTCTTTTAAATGTTGTTCTCGTGCTGTCTGAACTTCAATGGACAATAGGTGCAGGAGTAGGCCATTCGGCCCTTCGAGCCAGCACCACCATTGAATGTGATCATGGCTGATCATCCCCAATCAGTGCCCTGTTCCTGCCTTCTCTCCATATCCCCTGACTCCGCTATCTTTAAGAGCCCTATCTAGCTCTCTCTTGAAAGTATCCAGAGAACCGGCCTCCACCTCCCTCTGAGACAGAGAATTCCACAGACTCACAACTCTCTGTGAGAAAAAGTGTTTTTCCTCATCTCCGTTCTAAATGCTTTACCCCTTATTCTTACACTGTGGCCCCGTGTGCTGGACTCCTCCAACATCGGGAACATGTTTCCTGCCTCTAGCGTGTCCAAAACCCTTAATAATCTTATATGTTTCAATAAGATTCCCTCTCATCCTTCTAAACTCCAGAGTGTCCAAGCCAAGCCGCTCCATTCTCTCAGCATATAACTTCCTCTTCTGTTCACTCATTCCATATACCCACTGTGTGAAAAGGTTGCCCCTCAGGTTCCTGTTCAATCTCTCCCCTCGTATGTATTTTTCCATTCTGTGCAAAGTTTATTTTTGAAATGTAACAAATGTAGATTGGATCCAGGATGATGATTCAGAAGTCTACTGACCATAATTGGGTCGTTGTCCTGTATTCCTGACGTGGCCAATGGGCATGTTGAGGACCACAAGTTCATTTATACAAGTGTTTCCTGTTCAAACAATACTTGCCTCAAGTTTGGCTGTGATTTCCCCACTGATTACACGACTCCCAACCTTCCAGTAAATGTATTGTGTGTAACAGCATAATGAAAAATTGAGTGGAAATGATTGTACAATTAGGGAAATGTTAAAATAAAATAAGATAAAAGATATCTATAAAACTGCTGGAGAAAAGGAATAGGTGACGTTTTGGGTCCAGCCCTTCATCAAACTCTTGAGTCAGAATCTGATGTCTGATGAAGGGTCTCGACCCAAAACGGCACCCATTCCTTTTCTCCAGAAATGCTGCCTGACCCGCTGAGTTACTCCAGCATTTGGTGGCTGGCTTCAGTGTAAACCAGCATTTGCAGTTCCTTCTTACCTGAAATGTACATCCTCTTATTCTGAGGCTGTGCCCTCTAGTTCTAGACTCTCCCACTAGTGGGAATGTCCTCTTCACATCCACTCTACCCAGGTCTTTCACGATTCGGTAATTTTCAAGGAGGTGTTCCCCCCCCCCCCCCCCCCCCCCCCCCCCCCCCATGTTCGCCGGGAGTCGTCTCCTCAGTCGCACAAGAAGTCGTAGCTTCTCTCTGGTCACCGCTAAATTTTCAACATGGCGACATGGCAACGGTGGGTTTCCCGCAACGAACGTAGCTTGACTCCTCCTGACGTAGGTGCTGTTGTGGATGTTTGTGCTCAATCTTATTGTGTATCGTGTGCTCTTTTTAAGTGTATCGCTGCTGGCAAATTCATTTCACTGCACCTTCAGGTGCATGTGACGAATAAAGTTGACTTTGACTTTGAACTCAAAGTTCCAGTTTTGCTCATTTTGGGTGAATGAAGGAAGGGGAGGCCATTTAAGACTGGGGTGAGAAAAAAACTTTTTCACCCAGGTAGTTGTGAATTTGTGGAATTCCCTGCCGCAGAGGGCAGTGGAGGCCAAATCACTGGACGGATTTAAGAGAGAGTTAGATAGAGATCTAGGGGCTAGTGGTCAAGGGATATGGGGAGAAGGCAGGCAAGGGTTATTGATTGGGGACGATCAGCCATGATCACAATGAATAGCGGTGCTGGCTCGAAGGGCCGAATGGCCTGCTGCTGCACCTATTTTCTATGTTTCTATGACGAAGGGTCTCAACCCAAAACTTCACCCATTCCTTCTATCCAGAGATGCTGCCCGTCCCGCTGAGTTACTCCGCCATTTTGTATCTACCACAAGTCATTCAGTTTAATTTTGCCACATATTTGGTTAGCCATTGCGAAATCTAGCTGAATCAAGGCTCGGGGGTGTGAGCCAACAATGAATAAAGGCCGGATGTGACAACGTGAATGTAATCTGGAAATGTGATTTGGAAGGGAAGTGCTGTGCATTGAGACAGACTCGAGATCAAATGCCAATCTTCCGTGTGCATGGAACAAGAGCAGAACATTATTCTAGTTCCTGAGTGACAAATAATGTGTTTAGCAGGAGTACGTAATACCCGAGTGATGAATGAATACATGGAGAATAGAACTGTGTCGAGGGTGGAATTTGTCAGAAGATATCCGGGACTGGTGGGTGCGATCTGAACTGCCGGTAACTCGATGACCTAAAAATGTCACCTACTTAACTTGATTAGAACAATGAATTCCTTAACTCACAAGTATTATGAGGAAGAGTGAGGTGATGTAACATGAGAAACCAAGAATCCACATTTTATACTTGGATATTCTATACAAGACTGACTGTAGTTTTCATTCACGTACCAAAGTTAACACTTAGTGTAGAATTTTAACTGTGTCAGTTCCAGCTACAGAGTGAAGCCCAACGTAAATTGGAGGAAAAGCACCTCTTATTTTGCTTGAAGGTACACAAAATTGCTGGAGAAACTCAGCGGGTGCAGCAGCATCTATGGAGCGAAGAAAATAGACGACGTTTTGGGTCGAAACCCTTCTTCAGACTGATGGGGGGTGGGGAGGAGCCCGAGGGCGGGGGGATGGGAGGAAACAGCTCGAGGGTTAAGGAAGGGGAGGAGACAGCAAGGGCTAGCAAAATTGGGAGAATTCAACGTTCATGCCATCAGGACGCAAGCAGCCCAGGCGGAATATGAGGTGCTGTTCCTCCAAATTCCGGTGTTGTATTTTGCTTGGGCAGTTTACAACCCAATGGTATGAATATCGATTTCTCTAACGTCAAATAACCCTTGCACCCCCCCCCCATTTCTCGCCCACCCGAGTCGTCGTACTAGTTTCACTGTCGTACGGTTAAGTTTCACTGCCTGTATAACCCGTTAGCACCTAGCCCACAGGCAACAATGGACCATTGTGGGCTCCATCTTTCCTTGATCATCATTACTATTTTCATATATTTAATTCATTTGTTCTTTATCCCTCCATATATCACTGTCCATATCTCTCATTTCCCTTTACCCTAACTCCCATTTGGAAGAAGGGTCATCGACCCAAAACGTCACCTATCCATGTTTTCCAGAGATGCTGCCTGACCCGCTGAGTTACTCCAGCATTTTGCGTCTGTGAAGGAGTGATCGATGGTCGGCATGGACTCGGTGGGCTGGAGGGACTGGATCCACACTGTATATCAAAAACTAAAACCTAATCAAACTAAAATAAAATGATGTTGTTTGGAATGCACATTGTGTTTGTAAATACACTGATCACAAATATAAGGGCTGGCACGGTGGCACAGCGGTAGAGTTGCTGCCTTGCGGCGTTTCCAGCGCCGGAGACCCGGGTTCCATCCCGACTCCAGGCGCTGTGTGTGAGGAGTTTGGACGTCCTCCCCGTGACCTGCGTGGGTTTTCTACAAGACCTTCGGTTCCCTCCCCCATGTGCAGGTTTGTAGGTTAATTAGCTTGGTCTAAATGTAAATTGTCCCTAGAGCGTGTAGGATTGTGTTAGTGCGCAGGGATCGCTGGTCGGCGCGGACCCGGTGGGCCGAAGGGCCTGTTTCCACGCTGTATCTCTAAACTAAACTTAAAAAAAAGATATGCCAATGTGCCAGTAGAATAATAGACTATAATTGTTTCCACTTATTGGTTTACGCTGTCTCACAATGGTATCAGTGATTAGAAATGAGAATGCAGAAGATTGAAAAGTCATATAAGATTAGTTAAGACAGCTCGATGTATATAGTGATCTCAATCTGCGTAAGATTGATTTAGTCTGCAGAGAAGGTATTAAACTGGAATCATCTTGGGCTTTCCCACACTGTAAGACCACCATTCAGACACAAATGCATATGTATCTAATAAAATCATTTGAACTGGAGTCTGAATAAGTTCTTGATCTTTTTTTGCTTATCTTTTGAAATCTCGCTGTCATCTTTGCTCTTTACTTTGTCACCCAATCAACATCACAAGGTTTTGATTATTGGATGACGTGCTCAAACTACAATCGAATTGTAATACTTATTTCCGAACTTTGTTTTGAATCTGCAAACTATTCTCAAAGGCTCGTGTAAGTATTAACATCTGACTCTGTGTTTTGTTTATAAAGCACAAGCTGCCAAAATAACACGAGATCGTCACAGAATATTGAACAACGAACATGACTTCGATAGGTGATGCGAAGAAAACCTTAGAGATGCAGCGCGGAAACAGGCCCCCCTCCGTCCAACGAGTGTGCGCCGAACAGCATCTATGGAGCGAAGGAAATAGGCGACGTTTCGGGCCAAAACCCTTCTTTTTCCTACGTTTCGGCCTGAAACGTTGCCTATTTCCTTCGCTCCATAGATGCTGCTGCACCCGCTGAGTTTCTCCAGCATTTTAATCTACCTTCGACTTTCCAGCATCTGCAGTTCCTTCTTAAACACTTCTAATCTTGTGATGTGGACGCGATAAGAAGATCAGTGAATTGCGATGTTGAACATCGAGCACAGATCTGTAAGGCACACAAACCTTGAAGATTTCATCGTACATTAAAACCACCTTCTCTTTCAGGGTTTGTTTTGGTGGACGATATTTTGCGGAGAAACCCTCCCCTCTTCTCCATCTGTGCCATTGTGTGGATCCCATCTCCCCCACATGGTTTGTGTCTTATAGAGATGTACAAAATCATGAGAGGAATAAATCAGGTAAATGCACAGTCTCTTGTCTAAGTAGGTGAATGAAAAACCAGTGGATATAAGTTTAAGGTGAGGGTGGGGGGGAGAGATTTAATAAGAACCTGAGGTGTAACCTTTACACACAGATGGTGGTGGGTGTACGGAACGAGCTGTCGGAGGAGGTAGTTGAAGAAATATTTAGACAGGTGCATGGAGAGGACAGTTGCGGGGGATATGAGCCAAATGTGGGCAGGTGGGATTAGTGTAGACAGGACATGTTGGCAAGTTGGGCCGAAGGGCCTGTTTCAACACAGTATCACTCGGTGATTCTATGACCATCGATAATCGCGGTAAATGAGGAAAGTAGGGTTGAGAAGGAAGACCAGCCCTGATCTTATTGAGCAATGGGGCAGGTTGGAGAAAGCATACTGTTCCCATGTCTGTTCCCCGTGTCTACTCTTCCCCAAAGTCAGATCCAAGTAAATCCTGAAAACAGATGGATATTTTATGATAATGCGCAGCATATTTCTAACCTCATGTAAACAAGTTAAACATGTTCTTTTTTTAAATAAACAATTCACACAATCTGATGTCCATGTACTGAACCCGGAGGAGATAGCTAATGGAAATTTTGAACGCTAACATGACAAGTGTCCACATATTTTATGCAAATGTTCTTCCACTTTTTCCGCTGTGAGTAATTGCTATGTGTGATGATATATTCCTGGCACAGAGATGATATTTTCATTGTTATAGAATTGCATCCAGATATTTACCAGAATTATCTTATAGAGGTGTATAATAAAATCATAAGAGGAATAGATCGGGTAGACGCACGGAGTCTCTTTCCCAGTGCAAGGGAATCGAGGACCAGAGGACATCGCTTTTCTACACAGAGGGTGGTAGGTGTATGGAACCAGCTGCCTGAGGAGGTTGTTGAGGCAGGGACTATCCCATCGTTGAGGAAACACATGGATAGGACATGTTTGGAGGGATATGGACCAAAAGCGGGCAGGTGGGACTTGTTGGGCGGTGTGGGCAAGTTGGGCCGAAGGTCCTGTTTCCACGCTGTATCAATCTATGACTATGCCTGGATCAGGGGGTATTCGATACAGGGTTGAGGTTGGATGGACTAGGATTGTTTTCTCTGGATCACCGAAGGTTGTGGGAAGACCTGATAGAAGAATATTAAAATTAAGGTAGACAGTCAAAGGGGGAAGGGGGAGAATGCCTGGAATGCATTACCAGGGGGGTTGGGGTTGAGGCAGATGCCACAGTGGCATTCACGAGACTTTTGGACAGTCACATGGATATGCAGGGATTGAACAGATGTAGATTGTGTGCAAGATACCAGCTGGTTTTATTATCGTGCTGAGCCCTGACACTGTGGGCCTCAAAGTCATACAGAAGGAAACAGGCTCTTCAGCCAAACTTGCCCGTGGCAACCAAGATGCCCCATCTACATGACCCACCTGCCCACGTTAGGCCCATGTCCCTGTAAACCTTTGTACCTGCCCAAATGCCCTTTAAATGCTACCATAGAACCCGTCTCGACTACCACCTCCAACAGCTCGTTCCATATACCCACCACCCTCGGTGAAAAAGCTACCCCTTACGTTTGTATTCAATCTTTCCCCTCTCATCTTAAACCGATGTCCCTGGATGCTTGCTCCCCCTACCCTGGAGAAAAGACTCTATTTACCGTGTCTTTGTCTAAACGTTTGAAGTCCCAGGCTTCTGTTCTTTCTGTAGTGAAAGACTTGGGGCAATTTTAGATGCAGTTTGATGTTTCTCGCGGAAATATATGTCCACTTATTCAGTAATACTAAGTGGGCTGCATGGTGGTGGCACAGCGCCAGAGACCCAGGTTTGATCCCGACCTCGGGCGCTGTCCAAGTGGAGTTTGCACGTTCTCCCTGTGAACCGCGTGGGTTTCCTCCTGGTGCTCCGGCTTCCTCCCACGCCCCAAAGACGTGCGGGTTTGTAGTATAATCGGCTCTCTGTAAAATTGCCCTGATCGTGCAGGGAGTGGATGAGAGAGCAGGATAACACAGAACTAGTGTGATCGGGCGACCGATGGTCGGCATGGACTCGTTGGGCCGAAGGGCCTGTTTCCACGCTGTATCTCTAAACTAGACCAAAGGAGAATACTTGGAACTAACTGAGTGTCAAGCAGAGGTCTCCTCTCCACTCTTGCATCATCTCAGAATTAGTTCATGAAGTCTTGGTGTTGTGCCCGTTCTTATGTTAATCTTTAAACACACACGCTGCCAAATGTTTTTTAAATGCCTGCGTACCTCATACTAATTTTTCAAGAAGAATTTTACTGCAGATGGCTTTGTCCCTGCGGGGCCTAGGGCCAAGACCTAATACAGTGCATGTGTGCAAGTCATCCCTTCGTACAGGAGAGAGTTATAGAGATATACAGCGTGGAAACAGGCCCTTTGGCCCAAATTGCCCACGCCGACCAACATGTCCCAGATACACGTCCCACCTGTCCCCATTGGCCCATATATCCCTAACCCGTCCTATCCATGAACCTATCTAAATGTTTCTTAAACATTGCAATAGTACGATCAAGGATTAAAGAACAAAGGACATTTATTGTCATATACACCAAGTGGTGCAGTGAAATACGAGTTGCCATTGCAGCACACAAATAAGATAAACACAACATTATACACTAAACATTAAAAAATGTATAATATATTATAGGAGGGAAAGGGAGCGAATAGGTTCCCTTAATGGGCCTGTCCCACTTAGGCGATTTTTTAGGCGACTATAGGCAACAGCCGCAAGATTTTCAACATGTTGAAATATTTTCGGCGACTGTGGCGACAATTTTTGCTGTCGTAGGTTGCCACCACGTGTTGTAGGTGAATTCCATTAAAACTAGTCCCGGGCAGTCGCCTAAAGAGTCACCTAAGTGGGACAGGCCCTTAAAGATCATTGTAGTGATCTTCATGTGGAACCACGGGAAATAGGCAAGGTCTAGTGCCCATTATCCAAGGGATCAGGGGGTATGGAGAGAAGGCAGGAACGGGATACTGAGTTGGATGATCAGCCATGATCATCCAATATTGAATGGCGATGCAGGCTCAAAGGGCCGAATGGCCTACTCCTGCACCTATTTTCTATGTTTCTATGTCTTCAATGAATAGCTCTTGGCTGCATTTATCATGGTGAAGGACATGGAACTCATAGAGTAACACATTGTGAAAACAGGCAGTTGAAAATGAAACTGCAGATTTTAGTTTAGCTTAGAGATACAGCGGGGAAACAGGCCCTTCGGCCCACCGGGTCCACGCAGACCAGTGATCACCGCACACTTGCACTATCCCACACACACACACAGACAGGACAATTTACATTCATACCAAGCCAATTAACCTCTGGAGTGTGGGAGGAAACCGAAGATCACGGAGAAAACGCACGCAGGTCACGGGGAGAGCGTATAAACTCTGTACAGAGGAGGAAGATGACTGAAGGTTATTGCCTTCCATCACAGTGAGGAATGTAGATTCCACTGTGGTGGATGTCTATGTTACATTGCGTTAAATGGTATTGTATGGCTGTATGGTAACTCAAATTTCACTGTATCTTAGTTGGTTAAGTGACAATAAACGCAAACTTTAACTTGATAAAGCACACGTAATCAGGATCAAACCCGTCTCTCTGGCGCTGTAAGGCAGTAGCTCCACTGCTACACCACTGTGCCGTACAGATCTTGGGTTACCAAAACTAACACAAAGTGCTGGAGTAACTCAGCAGGTCAGGCATATCATCTCTGGAGAACATGGGCAGGTGACGTTTCCGGTCAGGAGCCTTCTTCAAGTTTGACCAGGTGTGTTTTCCGTACGGGTTATGAAGAGAAAATGGATATTTATTGATTCCTGGCAGAGGGAATGGGACTGTCGTTCTCAGTGGGGGCACACAAAATCCTTCAGCAGAAGATTGGAGCAAACGTCGAGAGAAGGAGCTGGTACTGAAATTACGGAGGTGGAACAACTTCACAAGCGAAAAGTAACGAGAACATATTTTTGGTCGACCTCATTCAGAAGAATTCCTGGAAAGTGGACTTGCCATCGAAACCCCTTGCAGCACATTTGGCCTTTTTCCAGAATCCCGTGGCTTTTTCCCCGCAATGTCCACTCCTATCGAGGCATTCTTTTGAATGGAACAGTTCTCCGCAATACTGTGATGTTTGTTCCGTTCCCCTCCGCGTACATCGGCGCTGCACGTCATTTCAGATTTTGTTCCAGATTTTAATGAACGGTCCTTTTCATCTGAATTTGCCTGAATTTCATTGTGTGATAAGTGGAGTGATATCACTGCTTTTAATCGGGCGAGGGTTTTACTTACAGCCCCCTGTCTCGTAGTTGCTGGAAGAGTCGTACAATGAAGTTTTCATGTTACACAAACACACAAAAAAACTTTTGTGATACCATGGAGCAAAGGCACTCAACCTGAGGCACAACACGTTTTGGCAAGTAGGCTGGGGAACACAAAGACTCATGTTGCTGCAGCTTCACAGTGAGGTGGCACTAAGTGCATGGTGAACTTATACAAGGTTTTGTGCTGTCGTTTTGAACATATTTTTAAAAAACGTTTCCACATCAGCAAAAAGCTGTTTAAGCCACGATTGCTCTTCTGTTTCAGGCCGGGCTTTTGGACATCAAGGAGTAGCAGGCACACGTGAGATATAGAGCGGCAACAGGCCCTTCGGCCCACCGAGTCCGTGCCAACCAGCGATTATCCCGTTCATTAACATTATCCTACATACACTAGGGGACAATTTACAATGTTTTAACCAAAGGCAAATTAACCTACAAACCTGTACTGTACGTCTTTGGAGTGTGGGAGGAGACCAGAGCACCCGGAGAAAACCCACGCAGGTCACGGGGAGAATGTGCAAACTCCGTACAGACAGCACTCATAGTCAGGATTGAACCTGGGTCTCTGGCGCTGTGAGGCAGCAACTCTACCGCTGTGGCACCGTGCTGCCCATGCTGCCAAAGACACATTTGTGAGCTTCCTGTTACTTATGCCGAGGGATTTATGGAGCTATGCAGATCTAAGCACACAGCACCGCTGTCAATCTCTAACTTTTATGCCGTGACGATTCGAACGTCATCTTTCCGAACAACATTTCTAAGTGTAGGTTAGTTTATAGATACAGCATGGAAACAGGCCCTTTGGCCCAATAAGCCTTACAGCTCCCAAGACCTGGGTTCGATCCTGACTATTCGGGATTTGTACGTTCTCCCCGTGACCTGCGTGGGTTTTCTTTGGGTGTTCCGGTTTCCTCCTTCACTCCAAAGACGTGCAGGCTTGGAGGTTAATTGGCTTCAGTAAAAATTGTAAATTGTCCCAGAGTGTGTGTAAGATGGCGTGTGTGTCGGCAAGCAATGATCGCTGGTCGGTGTGGACTCGATGGGCCTGTTTTCATGCTGTATCTCTAAACTAAACTAAAAGACTGAAGTAGCTATTTAAATATAATTTCAACAGCGCATTTAAAATACAATATATGTAACACTCAGTCACTAAGAGAATTGTAAAGTGAACTTAGACTTATTTGGCAATGGACCTCAGGTAATTAAGTCCACATTCTGTGATCATTACAGTCTATATTTCAGGAACCATTTATGTTTTCAGTTCAGAATACAATGGCAAGTAACCTAAAACTACATG
The DNA here is from genome assembly GCF_028641065.1 of Leucoraja erinaceus. Classification (NCBI taxonomy): domain Eukaryota; kingdom Metazoa; phylum Chordata; class Chondrichthyes; order Rajiformes; family Rajidae; genus Leucoraja; species Leucoraja erinaceus. The sequence goes on along the minus strand of NC_073392.1, from coordinate 6,645,871 downwards.
AAATCCACCACAAATAAAAAACGTGAGGAGATGGCGGAGTTAAAACAAAACAATGACTTGAGAGAAGAATTTGGTTTCATTTATTAAAAAGTGAGCTATATGATACCGTCAGGAAATGGTGGAGCTACCCTGCAGATTAGGCAGTCCATGGAAGATGGCTGTGGAATTTCTTTCGTCAGAGGGTGGTGAATCTGTTGCCACAGAGGGCTGTGGAGGCCAAGTCAGTGAATATTTTCTTGGCAGAGATTAGATAGATTCTTGATTAGTACGGGTGTCAGGGGTCGTGGGGAGAAGGCAGGAGAAGGGGGTTGAGAGGGAAAGATAGATCAGCCATGATTGGATGGTGGAATAGACCTGATGGGCCTAATGGCCTTATTCTGCTCCCAGAACTTATGAACTTATAACGAGAAACAGAGTTAACATTTCAGGTTGATGAAACATATCAGAACTTTGCATGCATGACTTTGATGAAAACTCATCAACCTGAAAGAATGAACTCTTTGTGGACGCTGCCCGACCTGCAGTGTATCACCACCATTTTGTGTTTTTATCTTAGATTTCCAGCGTCTGGAGTTTTTGCTTTTTCAATGATAATATCCATCTTGGTATGAGACCACAGTGATAGCAACGATCTTCCACAATGGACGATCCCTAGAGTTTGGCTGAGAAGCACAACTGGAGAAACAGCTGTAGGTACTCGGGGCATCAGGTAAGTCAGGACGTTTTTTCCAGCATGACAAATAAATGTCCACGAGTAAAAAGATAGTCGGGAGGAGAATAATTGCAACATTTAATGCCCCGAGTACCTACAGCCGACATAACGAGCCGCTACAATATATCAGCGGACCCTACGGACCCGTTACGAACATACTCCGAGTTTGAATCAAGGGGAAAACTCGGGAGAATTCGTGAGCAGTTCGGGAAAGTGGGACAGGCCCTTTATTGTGCAGCACAAATGTGATATTGCACAAACATGAAATGGGATAAAGGTGGAAGGGGGAGGTTAGAGGTGGGAGGAGAGGGAAAAGGGGGGTGGAATAGTTTGGGAGATGGGTGCACCAGGATGGAGAAGAGGATCGTGAGGGAGGTAAAGATGGGAGGGGGAGGAGTTACCTAAAAGAGTCAAGGGATCAGTGTGCTTTATTCCGAAACGGAACGATGAAATTCTTGCTAGAATTCCAACAAACGTTGGCCCACCGAATCTCCGCAATCTTCTAAGGAAGTAGAAACATTGATGGTCTTTCTTTACGAGTGCATCTATGGTCTACGATACATCGTCGGAGTTACGCACAGCCAGGAATTTGAAGTCTTTGACTCTCTCCAACACCGTCCTGTTGATGAAGACAGGTCTGTGGATCCTCGACCCACCGCTTCCAAAGCCGACAATCAGTTCAAGGAAAGAGCGTACCCGTCGCGGCCCTGTCTCCACCAATCTTCCCATCACCACGCACAAGAAGGGACAAGACAGACACCATTGTGTGCAGATGCCGAGAAGTGTGGTCAACTCCGGCTGAACAATGTCTAATCTTGTGTGTGGACTCGATAAGAAGTTCCTTCTTTTATTTAAGAAAGAACTGCAGATGATGGAAAAATCGAAGGTAGACAAAAATGCTGGAGAAACTCAGCGGGTGAGGCAGCATCTATGGAGAGAAGGAATAGGTTTACCCGAAACGGCCTCAGAGGGCGGTGGAGGCAGGTTCTCTGGATGCTTTCAAGAGAGAGCTAGATAGGGCTCTTAAAAATAGTGGAGTCGGGGGATATGAGGAGAAGGCAGGAATGGGGTACTGATAGGGGATGATCAGCCATGATCACATTGAATGGCGCTGCTGGCTCGAAGGGCCGAATGGTCGACTCCTGCACCTATTGTCTATCTATTGCTTCGCTCCGTAGATGCTGCCTCACCCGCTGAGTTTCTCCAGCATTTTTTGGCCACCTTGGTTTTATTGATATTTTCGTTCAGTTTAGAGATACAGCGCGGAAACAGGCCCTTCATCCCACCGAGTCTGCACCGACCAGCGATCCCCGCACACTAACTCTATCCAATACACACCAGGGACAGTTTACAATTTTAACAAGCCAATTAACCTACAAACCTGTAGACCAGCATCTGCAGTTCCTTCCTGCACAGTAGACCCTGCGTAGAACTTCCCCAGTTGGTGTGCCGTTAAACTCTTGTCCACGCTGTTGTCAAATATTACTGCGCATTTTGCATTATTTTCAGTTGCCCCACCTGCTAACCAAAACAGTTTGATACCAGCAACAAAATTAATTGCAGACATATGTTCAGCATTTCATTTGCTTCTTATTAACAATGAACAGCTGTGACAAATGTTCTTTTGTGTTTCCCCAGTAGGTTAAATGCTCAAAAGGCAAACAAAGATGTATCAAAATACTAGTACTGGTGAACCGTGCAATGATCCCGCAAGAATCTGTTTTCTTTGTGTTAATAGTCGGAAAGTCAACAAAACACCACAATATGAACAAGGATTTCAATCGCTGCCGACATCCTAGATGCTTAGAAGGCACACGTGAAAAGCCATGTTTTTATTCCTCCTGATGTTTTCACAACTGTCTTTTTATAAAGCACATCAACACAGACATGATATGGAGACATACGGAACTGCAGATTCTTAGTTTAGTTTAGAGATACAGCATAGAAACAGGCCCTTTGGCCCATCGAGGCCACAACAACCAGTGACCTCCACACACTGGCACTATCCCACGCACACTAGGGACAATTTACCAAAACCAATTAACCTACAGACACCTACGTCTTTGGAATGTGGGAGGAAACCGGAGCACCTGGAGAAAGCCCACACAGTCATGGGCAGAACGTGCAAACTCCGTACAGACAGCACCCATAGTCAGGGTCTGTGAGGAAGCAACTCTACTGCTGCGCCACCACGCCGGCCCTGGTTAGCAATCTGATCTGATAGCAAAACAAAGCTTTCCATTGTATCTCAGTACACGTGACAACATTCATCCTAAACCTAAACTTCATCAGCCTATTCCCTCCACAGATGCTGCCTGACCCGCTCAGTCCCTCCAGCAGTTTCTTTTAGGTTAACGACACAACAGAGAAACAGGCCCTTCGGCCCATTGAGTCCACACTGACCATCAGTCACCCCTTCACACCTGTTCTATGTTATCCCACCTTCTCACTCATTTCCTCTATCGACACTCGGGGGCCAATTTACAGAGGGCCAATTAACATACAAAACCCGCACGCCTTTAGGACGCAAGGAGGAATGTGGACCACCTGGAGGAAACCCCACCTGGTCATTGCAGGGAGAAGTTGCAAACTCCACACCGACAGCAGTGGAGGTCAGCATCCAACCTGGGTCACTGGCTTTGTGAGGCAGCAGTTCTACCAGCTGCGCCCCACTGTGTCGTACAGCATATGTATTGCTAAAAGCCAACTGGCCTTTCTAAAAGGGCGGATGCACTGCATTTACACCAGCTCATGGAGTCTGGTAATCACAACCATTGCCCCGGCACGCCAGGTACAAGTGTAACCACCGCAATGTTTTCCACACATTTCCCATAGGAATCGCAATGTGCTTCCCTCATATATCCCCACTATTTCACTCTACCAACTGTGTAATTATTATTTTATATCTTAACATTCTCTCTGTACGTATAAAGTTTACCGCTCACTCGCAGACTAGTGGAAGCTAGAAAGTTATTTTCTTTAACAATCAGTTCAGCGTAATGCTGCCCATATTGGAAACTGCAAGCCAGCCAGCCAGCCAGGCTTGGGAGGGTTGTTACAAAATTATATTAACAGGTTCACAATTGTTAAAACATGCCTGGAGATTCAATTACACAGCCAGGTTTTTTATTTTAAACACAGATTCTCGTACAGAGAAACCGGGTCAATATCTGCGATCATTTTCATTGCAAATTTTGCGAATTACAGAAAATTCAATTTAATGGTGCAAAAATATACCAAAGTAACCATGAGAATGTCCTTCAAAGTTAAATGTATGTTCATTTTTCTTTTCAAGGTAAACCTTATCATGTATACAAAACGACGGCACAATTTTGTTCAATTTCCATTTTATATTAGAGACAGAAAGTCAATATTTTATATTAAGGGTCATGTTTTTCACTTTATATATTACATGGAGACAACTGTTGCCTTTATTCTTAGACTAAATGAGGACTGGGATGAGGAAATACCTTTTCACCCAGAGAGTTGTGAGTCTGTGGAATTCTCTGCCACAGAAGGCAGTGGAGGCAGTCTGGAAAACACTGGATGTTTTCAAGTGAGAGTCAGATTTACCATATAACCATATAACAATTACAACACGGAAACAGGCCATCTCGGCCCTACAAGTCCATGCCGAACAACTTTTTTCCCCTTAGTCCCACCTGCCTGCACTCATACCATAACCCTCCATTCCCTTCTCAGCCATATGCCTATCCAATTTATTTTTAAATGATACCAACGAACCTGCCGTCACCACTTCCACTGGAAGCTCATTCCACACCGCTACCACTCTCTGAGTAAAGAGAGCACTTAGCACTTGGGGCTAAAGGAATCAAGGGATATTGGGGGAGAAAACAGGAACGGAATACTGATTTTGGATGATCAGCCATGATCATATTGAATGGCGGTGCTGGCTCAAAGGACCAAATGGCCTACTCCTGTACCTATTTTTCTCTGAAGAAGGGTTTCGGCCCGAAATGTTGCCTATTTCCTTCGTTCCATAGATGCTGCTGCACCCGTTGAGTTTCTCCAGCATTTTTCTGTACCTATTTTTCTCTGTTGCTGTAAATCTTCTACGATCTCTCTTTGATTTAAGAGGTGCACCATGTTGCATTAAAATGGCTTCAGGCTCCTACCTCGCGATGTTCTGCTCAGACAGGAGAAGATGTAATGGGTAACAGTACAATTGACTTAAGATCCTCAATGACTACAGATAGCAACCACTCTTATTTTACTGTGCGGATAACACAAGGATTTCTGCAAATGAGTTTGACCTACTCTGCAGACATGTCGTCAAAACATTCAGAGCTAGTTATCCATTTCACTTTTGTTTTTCTGAAGAGCTTACCTTACAATCGGTTTCTGGGAAAAGGAATTAGCCTTTTGCCCCAGTGAATTCTCCGCACAGCTTTTGCGAATTCCTGTCGGATTTAATGTTTCCATTGGACTGATAACACTGCCCATTGATGTACCAGAGGCTTTCTGGAGCAGTTTGTTATCTGTGTTTGACAATGTTCCTTCAGCTTGGGGTGTTTTTCAAAGGCTGGGATGAAACCCAAAGTCTGATCGAGGAAGAGAACAGGTTACGAGTTAATACTTTCAACAGTGGGAGAGTCTAGGACTAGAGGTCACAGCCTCAGAATTAAAGGACGTTCTTTTAGGAAGGAGATGAGGAGGAATTTCCTTAGTCAGTGGGTAGTGAATCTACGGAATTCGTTGCCACAGAAGGCTGTGGAAGCAAAGAGAGATAGATTCTTCATTCCCAATGTTGGGTGAGTCCAGAACCAGGGGCTACAGTCTTAGAATAAAGGGGAGGTCATTTAAGACTGAGGTGAGAAAACACCTTTTCACCCAGAGGGTTGTGAATTTATGGAATTCCCTGCGGCAGAGGGCAGTGGAGGCCAAATCACTGGATGGATTTAAGAGAGTTAGATAGAGCTCTAGGGGCTAGTGGAGTCAAGAGATATGGGGATAAAGCAGGCACGGGTTATTGATTGGGGACGATCAGCAATGATCACAATTAATGGCGGTTCTGGCTCGAAGGGCCGAATGGCCTCTCCTGCACCTATTTTCTATGTTTCTATGAATGGGTGTCAGAGGTTGTGGGGAGAAGGCAGGAGAATGGGGTTAGGAGGGAGAGAAAGATAAGCCATGATTGAATGGCAGAGTAGACTTGATGGGACGAATGGCCTAATTCTGCTCCCATCACTTAAGACTAATTTTCATTTTTCTAAACCTTAAATACGCTTCCTGTATCTTTTTCTCCAAATTTACAACCACTCTCATTATCCAAGGATCCCTTACCTGGCCATCCTTGTCCCCGCTAGTCCTGAATTCAGCTGGTGTTTAAACAAGTCTCACAAATGTTAGGGTTTCGGCCCGAAACGTCGCCTATTTCCTTCGCTCCATAGATGCTGCTGCACCCACTGAGTTTCTCCAGCAATTTTGTGTACCTTCACAAATGTTAGATATGGGCTTGCTTCCCAATTTACTTTACTTACTTGCCTAATAGAACCCTAATTATCCCTTCCCCAACTGATTACTTTCCACCAAGCAGTGGTGTTCGATGGTCAGTGTGGGCCAAAGGGCCTGTTTCCATGTTGTATCTCCAAACTAAAATAAACCAGAGCAGCAGGTCAGTAAGAGGGAGGAACGATGGGAAGGTAAAAGTTATGACCAGTACGTCCAAGGGGAAGGACAGGCAGTATTTGCACAGTCCAATGAGGGAAGGAATCATACTGGACCTTGTCTTGGCAAACGAGCCTGTATAACTCATTAGCACACAGCCAACAATGGACTATTTCCTTCATCATCGTTACGTCTACGCATATCTTTCATTCATTTGCTCCACATCTCTCTGTATCCCTGTCTATATCTCTCATTTCCCTTTAACTTTCCCCTGACTCTCAGGCTGACGAAGGGTCTCGACCCAAAACATCACCTATTCCTATTCCTTTTCTCCAGAGATGCTGCCTGACCCGCTGAGTTACTCCAGTATTTTGTGTCTATTTCTTGTCAGGAGACTGGTATTGCAGTGGGAGAGGATTTTGCGATTGGTGATTGTAATTACTTAAATTTTATGATAGTTAAGAACAAGGATTAGTCTGGTGTTTGGTGGGAAGTACTGAGTTGGGGAAGGGTTAATTACAATCTTATCAGGCAGGTACTAACGAGGGTAAATTGGGAGCAACTGTTATTGGGCAAGTCCACTCTTAACATGTGAGAGTTGTTTAAATACCAGCTGATTAGTGTTCAGGATTAGATTGAACAAGGATGGCAAGGTAAGGGATCGTTGGATAATGAGAGTGGCTATAAATTTGGTGAAAAAGATCCAGGAAGCATATTTAAGGTTTAGAAAGATGAAAATCAGTCTTAAGTGATGGGAGCAGAATTAGGCCATTCAATAGACAATAGGTGCAGGCGTAGGCCATTTGAACCTTTGAGCTAGCACCACCATTCAATATGATCATGGCTGATCATGTTTTGGAGTGCACTGTGATCGAACATACAACACCCAACCTTGTTCAGCATGATCCCACACATCTTAGTCAAGACCAATAGACAATAGGTGCAGGAGTAGGCCATTCGGTCCTTTGGGCCAGCACCGCCATTCAATGTGACCATGGCTGATCATCCCCAATCAGTACTCCGTTTCTGCCTTCTCCCCATATCCCCCGACTCTGCTATCTTTAAGAGCCCTATCTAGCTCTCTCTTGAAAGTATCCAGAGAACCGGCCTCCACCGCCCTGAGAATTCCACAGACTTACAACTCTCTGTGAGAAAAAGTGTTTCCTCGTCTCCGTTCTAAATGGCTCGCCCCTTATTCTGAAACTGTGGCCCCTGGTTCTGGACTCCCCCAACATCGGGAACATGTTTCCTGCCTCTAGCGTGTCCAAACTCTTAATAATCTTATGTTTCAATACGAAACCTCTCATCCTTCTAAACTCCAGAGTATACAAGCCCAGCCGCTCCATTCTCTCAGCATATGACAGTCCTGCTATCAATCAAGTCTGATCTATCTCTCCCTCCTAGCCCCATTCTCCTGCCTTCTCCCCATATCTCCTGATACCCGTGTTAATCAAGAATCTATCTATCTATCTGCCTTGGGGGGGAAAAAAAAATCCATTTTGACTTGGCCTTCACAGCCTTCTGTGGCAAAAAATTCAACAGATTCAGGGCCAGTGAGGAATATTAAGAAAGTAGGAAAGAACTCAAGGAGGTAATATGAAGGGTCAAAAGAATGTTAGGAAATGTCTGGCAAATTGGTTTGTGGAGAATGTCAAGGCACATTCAACACACCTTAAAACAAAAGGGAGACTCGTGAAAGGGCAGGGGAAAGGAAGGATATATGATTGGAGTAAAAAATTGTAGGGTGGCACAATGGTGCAATGGTAGAGTTGCTGCCTTACAGCACCAGGGACCTGGGTTTGTTCCTGACTACGGATGCTGTCTGTAGTTTGCTCGTTCTCCTGATGACCGCCTGGTTTTGTCTGTTGCGCTGTTTTGCCACCCTTTTTATTGAGATGACCAAATGATGTTGAGTAACTGTTCCTTCGTTGTCCCCCCATTAAATCTCCAACATGCCCTCGTCTTACCCCCCCCCCCCCCCCCCCCCCCCCCCCCCCCCCCCCCCCCCATGCTCTGTGACCCTTTAAGCGTATAAAATGTTGTGCTTTTAAAATTATCGCTCAAAGGGGAAAAATAATTTGGCGGCAATTTAAAGAATTACTGGCGTTTCAGTTTTGACAAAGGGTTATCAATTGAAAATGATAACTCTTCTTCACAGAAGCTACCTGGTTTGCTGAGTATTTCTAACACTTTCTGGTTTTTATTTCAGATTTCCAGCGTCTGCAGTATTTTGCAACTGTGAAACAAACTGTGTTGATGCTGGGGAACTTGTGGATAGAAACAAAGGCAAGAAGGTCGATGATTGAGTGAAAGCCAAAGATGGAACAGTTGAAGGTAGGAGATGGTCACCGTTAATAAGGTCATACGTGGCAGGTGTAGAGAATTAGGCCACGAAGTCCACTCCGCCATTCTATCATGGCTGATCTATCCTTCCCTCTTATCCCCATTCTCCTGCCTGCTCCCCATAGCCTCTGACACCCGTACTAATCAAGAATCTATCTATCTCTGCCTTCAAAATATCGACTGACTTGGCCTCCACAGCCCTTCTATGGCAAAGAATTTCACAGATTCACCACCCTCCGACTAAAGAAATTCCTGATCTCCTTCCTAAAAGAACGTCCTTTAATTCTGAGGCTGTGACCTCTAGTCCTAGACTCTCCCACTAAGATTAGATGATGGTGAGCAAGAATAAGTTTCTTCTTCTTCTTCCTGCATGTGGCGTGCACAGCCTAAAGTTGCAGGACAACTTGTTCTATTTGATTCTATTTGCATGCCGGGTTGATTGCATTCGTCGAAACAGGGCGGACCACGTGAAGATCTTCAACCCCAAAAATAAGCTTCAATTAATATATTTGATTGCATTATTATTAAATAAAGCATAACATTTATCCCATGGACTGCAATATTGCAATTTGCGTAATTGAGAAACAAAATTGACAGTTTAGGATGGCACGGTGGTGCAGCAGTAGAGATATTGACTTTCAGCAACAGAGACCTGGGTTCTCGGTAGGAAGGAACTGCAGGTGCTGGTTTACACCGATGATTTTTTTGAACATTTACCGCACGCTGACCTGAATGTATATGTAAGAAAATATTGTTGCATATTTTCACTCTCGCAGAGAAGTTTACTCGAAATTTCAATCAACACCTTTTGATAAGGAATGTCAGCTTGTGGTAAAGATGACATGGGCAGCCTCCATTCAGAAAGGATCAAGTTCTCAGCTTGACAAAATGCCTTGTATCGTATCAATTACCCTAATATTTATTTTACTGTGTTAATCTTTGCAGCTTACAATTGAAATTAAAACTCCACCCAGTCAAAAGTATACATTACTATCGCTTGAAGTGCTTTGGGAAAGTATAATTTTAGCATGTTGACAGAAAAATAAGTCTGTGTAATTTCTATTTAATTTTTCCATTTACGACAATATTGATGTGGTTTTGATTATGGCGCTGAAGTTATCTGAACATAGATGTGATATGCATATCATTGGAATTGCTGTCAGGAGGGTCTCGACCCATATCGTCACGCTGCCTGTTCTGCTGAGTTACTCCAGCATTTTGGGTCTATCTTCTATGGAACCTGCGGCCTTCCAGGCCATTGAATGCGGCCTTTTGAATGAATCCAAATTTTGTAGACCAAATCCTTTTATTTTTATTAATATGTTTTTCTTTGCCTTTTACTAGTTTTATTTTAATCTTAAAATGAATGCATTTAAAATACCAAAGAATAAAAGAAGATTCAACAAAATAATCCTATATCTAATTGAAGTTTCTTGGATACGACCTGATTAGATTAGAGCTAACTTAATGCGGCCTTCCAACATGAAAAGGTTCCCCACCCCTGTTCTATGGTGTTAGGATTGTTGCTCCTGGTGGCATGGTGAAAGGCAAATCATTTATTTATACAGGCAGAAGTATCTACAAGACTGCATGTTGTCACCTTGGCACTGGAAATAGTTCCTTTTGGCTCGGATCTTGCTTCTCCATGCCTGCTGCTTCAAACAGAAATGGCAGGATTTACCCCTGATAAAATGGTGTATGGATAAAATGGTGGCACAGCGGTTGAGCTGCTGCCTTAGTGCCAGAGACCCGGCTTCGATCCCCACTACGGGTACGAGTCTGTACGTTCTCCCCATAACCATGTGGGTTTTCCCCGGGTGCTCCGGTTTCCTTCCGCACTCCAAAGACGTGCAGGTTAGTAGGTTAGTTGACTTCGGTAATGATTGTAACTCATCCCTAGTGTGTAGGATAGTGCTAGCGTGCGGGGATCACTGGTTGGCATGGACCGTCTGAGCTGAAGGATCTGTTTCCGCGCTGTATTTCTAAACTGAACAAAGTTTGAAGGGAGACAAAAATGCTGGAGAATCTCAACAGGTGAGGCAGCATCTATGGAGCGAAGGAATGGGTGACGTTTCGGGTCGAGACCCTTCTTCAGTTCTTCAGTAAACAAAGATTGAGACGGCTATGCTCACTTCGTCAGATCGGCCATTTCAAAACCACACATTAGTTTGAGCAATGCACAGTGTTGGAGGAACTCGGTGGGTCAGGCAACATCTGTGGAGATAATGGACAGCTGACGTTTTGGGTTGGGACCCTTTTTCAGGTTCAATACCGGAGCTGTTGTTCCGTTACTGAGGAATTTATTCTGAAGAAGGGTCTCGACAGGAACCGTCGCCCATTCCTTTTCTCCAGACATGCCGCCTGTCCCGTCGAATTACACCAACATTTTGTGTCTATCTACAGACGAATTGAAATTGGAAGTCGGTCTGAAGAAGGACCCCGACCCCAAAATGTTGCGTCTCCGTTTCCCTCCACAGATGCTGACTGTCCTGCTGCGTTCCTCAGTGGGAAATAAATTCAGAATTAAGAAATGAGCAACTTTACTACGAATGTATCATTATTGGATATTTTGTAGGCAGAGACCGATAGATTCTTGATTAGTTTGTGTGCCCGCGGCTATGGGGAAAAGGCAGAAGAATGAGGTTTAGTTTTGATTTTAGTTTAGAGATACAGTGCGGAAACAGGCCCTTCGGCCCACCGATTCCGCACCGACCAGCCATCGCCGCACATTAACACCATCCCACACACACACGGGACAATTTACACATACACCAAGCCAATTAACCTGCAAACCTGCACGTCTTTGGAGTGTGGGAGGAAACCGATGATCTCGGAGAAAACCCACGCGGTCACGGGGAGGACGTACAAACTCCGTAGAGACAGCGTCCGTAGTCGGGATCGAACCCGGGTCTCCGGCGCTTCAAGTGCTGTAAAGCAGCAACTCTACCGCTGCGCCACCGTGTCGCTCCTTGGGAGCGAAAGGTAGATCAGCCATGGTTGAATGGCGGAGTAGACTTGATGGGCCGAATGGCCTCATTCTGCACCTATCGCTTAAGAAATGCAAAATAAAAAAGCAGCAAATCTGGGTAGAACTGAGCAAAATGGAACAATACTTCAGAGAGGTTGATCATCTTATCCAGTGGAAATTGTGAGCAGAAATGCAAGTTCACCATTTTCGTACACAATATCAGTATTGATTGATATTTAGTAAGTTGTTATATTTATTGAAATTGTGGTGACAAACAGGTCCCCGTGTAAGCATTTGCTTTTTGTATGAGGCTTGGTACAATTATGGTCAAATCACTCTGGCAAAAAGAAAGCAGATTGAGGAAAAGTAAATGCTGGTATTTTTCAATCCATGAATTGGATTCAGTTGCGTAGAATCCACAAGAAGATCATTTGCAAATAGAGACTCCTGATCGCTGCATTCTTTCTACTTGAACTTTGGCTAAGTGGACAACAAAGTATTCGATGACTCCTTCCAAAAGAAAAGACTCCTGGTGCACTGCACAAACAGAATGACTTTTGTTATATGTGAAGACTGTTCTTGTGAACTTTGTCATGTTATCTTATGACCTCTGGTGATTGTGTTGATAAATAACTTCACTGTACTGTTCTTGATTAGCAAGTACCGGGAAGAAATTTCATTGTGGGGGGGAAAAAAAATCTCGCTTCCACTATTTTTAGGAGACGTTTGTGCCAAATGCATAAGAGGCAAGTCGAGATCCCCGTCACCTGTTCTATTACGCTCGTGAACATCTGTCTGCGGCAGTCTTAGTGGATAATAACTTTACTCTGTGCTCTTGGGGGGGAAAAATACATTTCTTTGGATTTGGTATCAAGTATTTGGAAGCACTTTGCCAACTATTATAAGACTCTCGAGGAAAATATTGAATCCAGGAGTTCTTTGTTTCAATAAGTGACAGGTCACAAATGAGTGAGCATTATCGTGTCCACTGATGATGCTTCTTTGGGTTGAGATGTGAATATATTACTCCTAAAGTGTCGTACCACTGCAAAATGCTCTCTGGATGCGGGGATAAGAATTGTACAGGGTAGAGACAGCCCAACTTGCCCACGCCGATCAACATGCCCCATCTACAGTCGTCACGCCTGCCTGCGTTTGGCCTATATCTTTCTAAACCTATCCTATCCATGTACCTTCCCACGTGTTTGTAAACAATGTGATAGTCCCCACCTCAACTACCACCATATACTTACCACCCGTTTGTTTTTCAATGTTCAGAGGTTATAAACACAGAATTAGGCCATTTGGCGCATCTAGTCTACTCTGCCGTACAATCATGGCTGAATCTATCTTTCCTTCGCAATCCCACCTTCTCTCCATAACCCCAGATACCCGTACAAATCAAGATTCTGTCAATCTCCTCCCCATTTAATAAAAAAAAAAAATTAAAAAAAAATCCATTGACTTAGCCTCCACAGCAATCTGTGTCAATGAATTCCACAGATTCACCACCCTCTGACCAAAGAAATTCCTCCTCATCTCCACACTAAAGGTACAGCTTCTTATTCTGAGGCTATGGCCTCCGATCCTAGATTCTCCCACTAGTGGAAACGTCCTCTCCACATTCACTCTGTCCGGGCCAAAATCCCCCTCCGGTTCCTATTAAATCTCCCCCCCCCCCACCTCACCTTAAACCTATGTCCTCTGGTTCTTGATTAAACCTTTGGTTCTTGTCAGATAAATAGTCAAAAAAAATCCTAATCTTAGAATGGAAATGAAATTGAAATAAATTAATTTCCATCGATAATTCTCTGGAGAGATGGAATGGCAAGCGCTGTAAGGCAGCAACTCTACTGCTGCACCACCGTGGCCCGCTTTTGTACTGTGATAAAGAGGTTTACTGCATTGAAAAATATACTATGGTAAAGAGGACATGTGGTTTGTTTGCATTAAAGGTTGGGGCATTTAGTACAAGGGTCAGGATGTCGGGCTGCAGCATTAGCGGACTTCGGTTAGGCCGCACTTGGGGCATCACTTGCAATGCTGGTTGCCCGATGTGGGAGAGAAGTATTATTTTATTTTTACCAGAGGTTGGTGTGAGCCATGAATGCGTTGCCAGGCATGGTGGGTTTTATTTTAGAGATACTGCGCGGAAACAGGCCCCTGTGTCAGCTGGGACCAGAGTTCCCCGCACACTAACACTATCCTGCATACATTAGTTGGCACAATTTTAAAATTGGAGACAATTTACATTTACACCAAGCCAATGAACCTACAAACCTGTATGGCTGCGGAGTGCGGGAGGAAACCAGCGAAAACCCATGCAGGTCACTGGGAGAACGTGCAAACTCTACACAGACGGCACCCGTACTCGGGATCGAACCTGGGCCTCTGGCGCTGTGAGGCAGTAACTCCACCACACTGCCGCCCTTGAGGCAGGTTTGATAACTGCATTTGAGAGAATTTTGGACAGGCAGTGGAAGGATATGGATTGTGTGCAAGCAGATAAGAGCTGATCTTGCCATCATGCTCAGCACAGACATTGTGGGCCGAATGGCCTGTTCAGGTGCTGTACTGTTCTCTGTTCTGATATCTGTGTTTCCTCTGGCTGTATGTAACACTAAATTAATTCATATTTGCATTTTGAAGGCAGCATGTGTTTTTCATATGGGATTTTTTTTTTGGGGGGGGGGGGGGGAATCTGGATCTTGACACGTCTACCAGATGCTTTAGCATTATGGAACCTCCAGTGTATGCTGCTAGAATGCACACACTCTGTTCAATGCACTGTTTGTGGCTGTCCCCAAACATGCTGTGGTCAAAGCTAACCATGATTCAGACACGTTGTCAGTGAACTGAACCCACTAGCGCATTTTATGCTGACTCGGTCTATGGGATCTCCAGAAAAGTTCAAACATTACTGTTCATATCTGTGTCTTCATATCTTGCTTTCCATCTCGCTCTCTCCATCCCTCCCTATCCCAGTTTCACTGTCCTCCTGATGAGGTTTTCCTGATTGTATTCCTCGTTGTCACCTTCCCCCCCCAGCCGACAATGATCCATTTTTCTTGATCTTCTTCCCGTCTCCCCTTTGATCTCTCATTTTCACTCCTTACCCTTCCATATCTCTGTCACCCTCCCCCCTCCTGACTCTCAGTCTGAAGAAGGGTCAAGACCCGAAACATCACCCATTCCTTCCATCCAGAGATGCTGCCTGTCCCGCTGAGTTAATCCAGCATTTTTTGTCCATCTTCGGTGTTTGACCAGCATCTGCAGTTCCTTCTGCACATAGTAAGCAGATGAATGCAGAACAAAGTGCTGGAGTAACTCGGGGCTCCAAGCATCTCTGGAAGTCATGGATGGGTGACAGTATGGGTCGGGAACGTTCTTTAATCCCGACCTGAAACATCAACTGTACATGTCCTCCAGAGATGCTGCCTGACCAGCTGAGTACATCCAGCACTTTGTGTTCATTGCAAGATTCCATCATCTGCAGTTCCTTGTGTCACTAGACAGTCACATATATTTTTATGTGCTTCAGTTTAGGGTGAATGTACAATGTACAAGAATCTATCTATCTCTGACCTAGATGATTGAGGGGGGGATCTTGTAGAAACTTACAAAATTCTTAAGAGGTTGGACAGACTAGATGTTGAGGAAGTCCAGAACTAGGGGTCACAGTTTAAGGATAAGAGGGAAGTATTTTAGGATTGAGATGAGAAAATCGTTTTTTACACAGAGAGTGGTAAATCTGTGGAATTCTCTGCCACAGAAGGTAGTTAAGGCCAGTTAATTGGCTATATTTAAGAGTGAGTTAGATGTGGGCCTTGTGGCTAAAGGGATCAGGGGATATGGAGAGAAGGCAGGGATGGAATACTGAGTTAGGTGATCAGCCATGATCATATTGAATGGTGGTGGAGGTTCGAAGGGCTGAATGGCCTACTCCTGCACCTATTTTCTATGTTTCTATGTTAAAAATAGCCACTGACTTGGCCACCACAGCCGTCTGTGGCAAAGAATTCCACAGATTCACCGCCCTCTGACTAAAGAAATTTCCCCTCATCTCCAAGCAGCAGCCCAGCGTCAGAGACCCAGCCCAGAGTCAGAGATGTCGCCGAATGCAAAGCGGAGACTCTGATCGCGGTGGAGAATGACCAGCGACATGCGCCCGCTGTTCTATACCAGGATAACTGCATGGCCATGGGGCATGTTGTGCGGAGGAGGCAGGTTAATATGTCTGGAAATGAACAGCGTATAATAACATTATATCGGTGCATTTGAAGCATGCCAAGCAACACAGCCAGTAATACTTGTTTCACAGCTGGATTCGCAAAGCTTGACCAAGGAGATCTGCTTGAGCTGCTGTTACCAGCCCGTCCCAATGCTCAAATATCCATGGGGAGGGATTCAAGGCTGATCTATCTTTCCCTCAAAACCCCATTCTCCTGCCTTCTCCCCATAGCCTCCGACACCCGTACTAATCAAGAATCTATCCATCTATGCCTTGAAAATATCCGTGGCAATGAATTGCATAGATTCACTATGTTCTATGTTCCAAGATTCACTGAGGGTGACCTCATTAGGAGTGTGGTTCCATTATTTTGATATTTACCATTGTCAGCTAATTTATCTCGGAATCAATCTGTTGTTTTTCAACAGGTAGTTCCTGACATTAACCATGAAGATTCATGTTCAAGTCGGGCACTGTCTCAAACGCACACCATTACATAAACCCAACATTTATTGACTTGCTTGGAAAGACATTTTCAGTTTAGTTGAGAGATACAGCGTGGAAACAGGCCCATCGAGGCCCTGCCGACCAGCGATCGCCCATACATCCGTTCTATCCTACAGCTAGTGACAATTTATAGAAGCCAATTAATCTACAATCAGACCCATCAGTTTGAAGAAGGGTTTCGGCCCGAAACGTTGCCTATTTCCTTCGCTCCATAGATGCTGCCTCACCCGCTGAGTTTCTCCAGCATTTTTGTCAACCTACAAACCTGCAACTTCTTTCGAGTGTTGGAGGAAACCAGAACACACAGGGAGAGTGTGCAAACTCCGGACACTAAAATGCACAATATATCAGTGCTTTGTCTTCTGTCTGAAATTCAGGTTCTGTTACATTCAAGGATTATGTCCATGGTGCCCAATAGAACAATGTACCGCACAGGTGGATGTGTAGCTGTACTTTCTATTTCTAAGATCACATATAATGGAACTGCCAACTGGTCTCCTAATTCTGGATTTGGGCCATTTGGCAGCTTATATAGTCACCGAAATGCCACAAATGCTTCAATGACTTGGAGATTCATACAACACGGAAACGGGCCTCCCGGCCCAACATGTCCTAGTTGCACTAATCCCACCTGCCTGCATTCGGTCCATATCCCTCCAAACCTGTCCTACCCATGTACCTGTCTAAAGGGGCTGTCCCACTGTACGAGCTAATTCAAGAGCTCTCCCGAGTATTAAAAATTTTTTTTAAAATCGAACTCGTGGTAAGCACGTAGAATGTACGTAGCGGGTATGTCGGAGCCCGGGAAGTCTCTTAACGGCTCGTAACGTTAACAGCAGGTACTTGGGGAAATGAGGTAAGCTTATTGAAAAATCTTCACGAGTCTTCACAAGTTGAAAAATGTCCATGAGAGCCCAGAGTACCTACGAGCGGCTATTACTGTAATTCTCTGAGTTCGAATCGGAGGAAACTCGGGAGAACTGTTGAATTAGCTCGTACAGTGGCAGGCCCTTAAGTGTTTCTTAAAGTGGGGTAGTCCCAGCCTCGACTACCTTCTCTGGCGGCTTGTTCCATACACCCACCGCCCTTAGTGTGGAAAACAATGACCATCAGATTCCTCTAAAATCTTTATCCCTTTCACCTTAAACCAACGTCCTCTGGTCCTCGATTCACCTACTCTGGGCAAGAGACCCTGTGCATCGACCCGATCTATTCCTCTCATGATTTGTATACATTAGCTGCTTAATGCCTCTGCACCTAAGCTGCAGATAACGTTTTGCTGTTGTTACCCAGATTGTCTGCAACTTCAGGCTATTTTTGTTATTTTCCTTAATTGCATTTACACTCGCATATTTATGCAACTTGAGTGTTCCCGGCCTAGTAATTTATGACATTTGCTTGGATCATGAATCAGCCGCAGATGAGATATTCAAGGAACTCGGGTTTCCAAAATCTAATAAAAAGCAAGTATGTCCTCGATTGAGCTAATGGGGGCTGGTTAAACCACAAGAATACCTGGGCTACGCTGGGGAACTCAGTCTTGTTCGATCCTCTGTGGCTTAGGGTTGAATCTTACTTTTCTGTAAGCCTGGTTTTTATTATCCATGTAATTAATTTGCAGGAAGGAGGTAAAGTTGCCGATGCAAGCAGAGTTTTTGTCACTTATTTAATGTGCCTATGGATGGTTAATTAGCAATGGGGCGTAGTTCTGAGGACAAATGTAGCATTTTGGTGACCAGGTATCCTGCCACTAGGCCCGAATCCGAAAATTCAGAGTCCGAGCATCTAGGGGTGGGGTGGAGAAAGGACCTCCAGACAAGTTTGATCCTGAACTCATCCCTTCCGTCGGGAGGATAAACACAAAAAGCTGGAGTAAGTCGGTGGGACAGGCAGCATCTCTGGGAGAGAAGGAATGGGTGACGTTTCAGGTCGAGACCCTTCCATGAGGAATCTAGATGCAAAAAAAGTTAAGATAGAAACATAGAATATAGGTGCAGGAGGAGGCCATTTGGCCCTTCGAGCCAGCACCGCCATCCATTGTGTTAATGGCTGATCATCCACAATCGGTAACCCGTGCCTGCTTTCTCCCCATACCCCTTGATTCAGCTAGCCCATAGAGTTCTATATAACTCTCTTTTAAATTCCTCCACTGCTTTTCACGGAAAAAAAATCAACAAATTCACAACTCTCTGGGTGAAGAAGTTTTTTCTCATCTCAGTTTTAAATGGCCTCCCCTTTATTCTTGGACTGTGGCCCCTGGTTCTGGACTCCCCCAACATTGGGAATTTTTTTCCTGCAACTAGCTTGTCCAGTCCTTTTATAATTTTATATGTTTCTATAAGCTCCCTTCTCATCCTTCTAAACTCCAGTGAATACAAGCCCAGTCTTTCCAATCTTTCCTCGTATGACAGTCCCGCCATCCCAGGGATTGACCTCATGAACCTACGCTGCACTGCATGAATAGCAAGGACGTCCTTCCTCAAATTAGTTGTGAGAGTGCGGTTGGTATAGTCCGTACAGACAGCACCCAAGGACAGGATCGAACCCGGGTCTCTGACACTGTAAGGCAGCAACTCTACCGCTGCGCCACCGTGTTGCTCCTGTGTCTCCTATTTCCTGGTGTCCAGAATCTTTACTCTTCCGAACCTTTGGTTTGTGATGGGAATATTAAGAAAGGCAATTGTGCCCTCTGTCTATTATTTAAAAATTCAAATTTAGAAGAACTAAATTTTGGGGCAAGCATGTACCTTTCACAGTCACATTCCTGTTGAATAGATATTTTGCAATTCCAATTAAGTGCCAGTGGTGGACACAAAGTGCTGGAGTAACGCATTGGGTCAGGCAGCGACTCTGGAGAAAAAGGATGGGTGACATTTCGGGTTGAGACCCTTCTTCAGACCAAGTACCAGCGGAACACGGCAAGGGACTGTCCATACAGACAGCACCTGCAGTCAGGATTGAACCCGGGTCTCTGGCGCTGTAAGGCATCAACTCTACCGCTATACCACCATGCTGCCCTATTCTTGATGGTATTGGTGGGTATTTGTTACGCTATTCAAGGGAATCCTGGTTTCTTCTGAGATAAAACATTTGATAACAGCTCCTCTTCTGATGGTTAGAGTTTCTCAACTCCCAGATTTCCTAATCTTCCTTCTCTATCACCCAGTACATCGGACAATCGAGGCCATCTGGGCGATTGTGAAGTCACACGTTGAATGTAAATTTATCTGATGCTCTGACTAGCCTGGGTGGGTTTTCATTAAACCACATTGTCACCTTCTCTACACATCAAGGACCAACTCAATATTGGGGGAAAAAAGATTGAGAGGGGATCTTATAGAAACTTACAAAATTCTTAAGGGGTTGGACAGGCTAGATGCAGGAAGATTGTTCCCGATGTTGGGGAAGTCCAGGACAAGGGGTCACAGCTTAAGGATAAAGGGGAAATCCTTTAAAACCGAGATGAGAAGAACTTTTTTCACGCAGAGAGTGGTGAATCTCTGGAACTCTCTGCCACAGAGGGTAGTTGAGGCCAGTTCATTGTCTATATTAAGAGGGAGTTAGATGTGGCCCTTGTGGCTAAGGGGATCAGGGGGTATGGAGAGAAGGCAGGTACGGGATACTGAGTTGGATGATCAGCCATGATCATATTGAATGGCGGTGCAGGCTCGAAGGGCCGAATGGCCTACTCCTGCACCTAATTTCTATGTTTCTATGTTTCTAAAAGGAAGAAATTCCTCTGATCTATTTTGTAATGCCTAATATTGGCACGGTTATTTTGTGGTACAATTTGTCGACACAAATGTATCTGTCTGTTCTTCTTCGTGCATATGGCGTGCACAGCCTAAAGTTGTAAGACAACTTGTTATGTTTGATCTTCTGTTTGTGCAAGCCAGGTTGATTGCATTCGTCGAAACGGGGCAGACCACGTGAAGGTTGCAATCTCCCACCACAATGTATCAGTGAATTGACTGGAAGATGAAATTGCATCGTAGCATTTACAATAGGCAGCCCGGTGGCGTTTTGTTCGAGCAACTTGCTTACAGCGCCAGAGACCCGGGTTCAATCCTGACCACGGGTGCTGTCCGTATGGGGTTTGTACGTCCTCCCCGTGACCTGCGTCAGTTTTCTCCGGTTTCCTCCCACACTCCAAAGACGTGCCGGTTTGGAGGCTAATTGGCTTGGTGTGAAAATGTAAAATTGTCCCTAGTGTGTGTTTGTAGGGTGGTGCAAGTGTGCGGGGAGTCGATGGTCGGAGCGGACTAGGGGGGGCCGAGGGGCACGTTTCCGCGCTGTATCTCTAAACTACGCTACATCTCTCTGATACGACTATCCACTCTTATGTAAAGCATCCACAAATTATGCTGAGCTCTACAGCCTGACTGCATAGTTTAAGAATTCTGTACAACAGCTGTAAAAGTTTAAAATGAGACTGGTCATTTGGTTTTATTTTACCACAATGTAGCTTTAGGCAATCCCCATGGTGCAGAGGTTTTTTTCCTGCAGTCTATTGAACTTCCTGCCATTTCTGTGCATCCTATTTAGAACTTTGCCATGAGAGACACCAGCCACAACATCTGTGTATCTAACTTCAAAGCGTTTTAGCAGTTTGTTCTATTTCAAACAAACATATCTGTAGGAATGTGGACAAAAGGCTCGACATCTTGTGTTTCTGAGGGAATGATGTTAGGGGCACTAATTTTCCTGGATTGCGAATCTTGTGGATTCTACTTCGTTTTGTGTTCTGAAACTCCATTCAAAGCTGTCCAGAGTTCTATCATTCTAGCTCGACGCCCCCTCCAAATGGCAGAAGTGGGATTGCACGCGCCCCGTTGTAAGGTTCTCTTGTAGGAGAGTACAGCACCAGAATAGGCCCTTCTGCCCCGCAATGTCCATGACGAACATGATGCCAAGATCATCTCTGATTTAAGATAGACACAAAATGCTGGAGTAACTCAGCGGGTCAGGCAGCATCTCTGGAGAAAAGGAATAGGTGATGTTTCAAATCGAGACCCTTCTTCAGTCTAAAGAAAGGTCTCGACTTGAAACATCACCTATTCCTTTTCCCCGGAGATGCTGCCTGTCCCAATAGACAATCGGTGCAGGAGTAGGCCATTCGGCCCTTCAAGCCAGCACCGCCATTCAATGTGACCATGGCTGATCATCCCCAATCAGTATTCCGTTCCTGCCTTCTCCCCATATCCCCTGACTCCGCTATCTTTAAGAGCCCTTTCTAGCTATCTCTTGAAGGCATCCAGAGAACCTGCCTCCACCGCCCTCTGAGGCAGAGAATTCCACAGACTCGCCACTCTTTGTGAGAAAAAGTGTTTCCTTGTCTCCGTTGTAAATGGCTTACTCCTTCTTAAACTCTAACCCTGGGTCCCGCTGAGTTACTCCAGTATTTTGTGTATTTTTGGTACAAACCAGCCTCTGCAGTTCCTTGTGCATTATGTCCATATCCACTACATCCATCGCATTAGGGAATTTGAATAAGTTGTTTGAGGGGAGGGGGTGGCACGGTGGTGCAGCGGTAGAGTTGCTGCCTCACAGCGCCAGAGACCCGGGTTCGATCCTGACTCTGGGTGCTGTCTGTGTGGAGGTTGCATGTTCTCCCTGTGGCCACGTGGGTTTTCTCCGGGTGCTCCAGTTACCTCCCACACTCCAAAGTCGTACAGGTTGATTTGCCGCTGTAAACAGCCCCTCCTGTGTAGAATGTGAAAGTGGGAACATATAGAACTAGTATACGGGTGATCGTTGGGCCGAAGGGCCTGTTTCCACGCTGTGTCTCGGAACTAAACATAAGCACACCTTCATCAAAGTCCATTTATCCTGAGGTACATGCACTGCTGTTTACCCCTAGTAATATTTCTTCTATTTTAATTTTATCACACTTGTAGAAATAAGTACTTGTTAATTATCTTTACCTTTCTTCTCATGCCTTCACTTATCCACTATTTAATGTGCCTTGTTACTTAAAGTCTTACTTCAAAACATTATCACTTAGTTTAGTTTGGAGATACAGCGCAGAAGCAGGCCCTTCGGCCCTCCGAGTCCGGGCCGGCCAGCGATCCCCGCACACTAACACTATCCTACATGCGCCAGGGACAATTTACAATCCTTACTGAAGCCAATTAACCTATAAACCCACACGTCTTTGGAGTGTGGGGGGAATTCGGAAAAATCTCCTGGTCAGGGGGGGGGGAGGTGGGGGCGAACGTGCAAACTCCGTGCAGACAGCACCCGTAGTCAGGATTGAACCCGGGTCTCTGGCGCTGTGAGGCACCAACGCTGTCGCTGCGCCACCGTGCCAACCTTTAGAACTTGCTCAGTTTGGAGATGAGGGAAATAAAATCATTGGGTTCTGTTCTAGTGAATCTAACATCTAACACATCCTGGGATGTCAGGACTTTCACATGAAGAAAGACTGGATAGACTCGGCTTGTACTCGCTAGAATTTAGAAGATTGATGGGGGATCTTATAGAAACTTACAAAATTCTTAAGGGGTTGGACAGGCTAGATGCAGGAAGATTGTTCCCGATGTTGGGGAAGTCCAGAACAAGGGGTCACAGTTTAAGGATAAGGGGGACGTTTTTTAGGGCGGAGATGAGAAAAACATTTTTCACGCAGATAGCGGGGAAAATGTGGAATTCTCTGCCACAGAAGGTAGTTGAGGCCAGTTCATTGGCTATATTTAAGAGGGAGTTAGATGTGGCCCTTGTGGCTAAAAGGAGCAGGGGGTATGGAGAGAAGGCAGGTACAGGAAACTGAGTTGGATGATCAGCCACGATCATATTGAATGACGGTGCAGGCTCGAAGGGACGAATGGCCTACTCCTGCACCTATTTTCTATGTTTCTATGAGAACGATTCAATGGATATTTACGTTCACATATGCAATAAAACATTACACAGTGAAATTAATTTTGCACGAAATAATGGCGGAGCTGCCATGTGTGGCGCCATTTTATCGAGCTCAGTTCGGTTCTGTACTTGTAAATCCATTCACACGTGGGATTGCACGCGTACTGTAGCCAAGGCATTGGCCGTGATGCCCTCTCAGCGCAACAGCCCACCAATCCTGTTTCCACGCTGTATCTCTAAACTAAACTAGTTGTGATGTTTTTAATTTCTTATAATATCTATAGCAATTAGTTTATATCACCGCCGGAGGACAATTAGCAGCTGTTTTGAGGTTAAAATCATGATTTAATTCGGCTGTCTTGAACATATTGAATAAGTAACTTGTTGTCTTTTCAAAATTGAATCCTGGTGAATAATAGACATCTTTGAAAAAACGTATTCGAATAATTCAATTCAATTTTGTTGCAGGAAGAATCGACTTAAATGAAAATTTCTATCATTGTTATGAACTGAAATATGATCTGCTGTGTGCAAAATATATGGAGATTGCTTTAGTTTGAGCTTTTAATGCGCTTGTTGGAATTTATCAATAATTTTCAATGGGAAATATAATATACATGTATTACCCTTTTAAATAGCAACTTGAATGAGTTTATTCTCATTGTGATTGAGTAATATTTTATGATATTATGCAGGTGGAGGCCATTTAGCCCATCATGCTTGTGCAAGCCCTTTAAATAGCTCTCCAATTAGTCTATTATTCCTGAAATAGACACAAAATGCTGGAGTAACTCAGTGGGACGGGCAGCATCTCTGGGTAGAAGGAATGGGCGACTTTTCGGGGAGATGCTGCCTGTCCCGCTGAGTTACTCCAGCATTTTGTGTCTATCTTCAGTGTTAACCAGCATCTGCAGTTCCTTCTTACCTATAAGGTACATCCTTTTATTCTGGGGCTGTGCCCTCTGGTCCTAGACTCTCCCACTAGACGATACATCCTCTCCGCATCCACTGTATTCTGACCTTTCACTATTCGATAAGTTTCAATGAGGTTCCCCACCCCCCTCGTCCTTTCCCCACAGTTCATTAATCCTGCTTTTTTTTTTCCCCCCTAAAGCACTGCAGATCTTTCATTTTCAAGTAGGCATCTAATTTCCTCTTGAAATTTAGTATGGAACCTGCTCTCAAAAAGTTAAAGTGGAACCTCATCCATATGTTTTTAGCTCCAAATTTCACCTTGTGACCAAAAGGGATTAAGTTGCGGGTTCGAACTGGATGTTTAGTTCAGAGACACAGTGAAGATACAGGCCCTTTGGCCCACCGAGTCCGCGCCGACCAGCGATCCTCGCGCTCTCTCTCGCGCTCTCTCTCTCGGAAGCCAAATAGCCTCTACAAACCTATACGTTTTCGAAGTGTGGGAGGAAACCGGAGCACCCGGAGAAAATTCACACAGGTCACAGGGAGTTGGTACAAACACTGTACAGACATCACCTGTAGTCAGGATCGAACCCACGTGACTGGAGCTGTAAGGCAGCAACTCTACCGCTGCGCCACCGTGCTGCTGTGTTCCCTGGGGAAAAAATGCACATCATATCTCGTATCATTGTTGAGTAAAAAATAACGTGTCTAGAAAGATTCTGGATGATTTTGATAATACTGTCGGGTGAGTTTCAATAATGGGAAGGAATGCATGAACCAGAGATTGTTCTAGCTAAGGCATTTAATGTCATCAGGTGTTCATTATATGGTCTAGGATTTCATAAGTTGCTACAAATGTGAATGAGCAGCATGGCTTTGAGGGAAGACTGAGTAACTGAGACCTGAGGGAAGATATGACTCTTCGAGTTAAGAATAGCAAAATTAATAGCACCAAGACTGCGAAGGTTTTCTAAATAAGAGTGGGGCCACGAGAGACTGCAGATGCCGGTGTTTTGGTTTAGTTTGGTCTAGGGATTACAGCGTGGAAAGTGATACATTGGGTCCGTGCCGCCCAGCGATCGCCCACCAACGAGTTCTATCCTCTACACTGGGGGCAAGTTGCAGGAGCCGAATAACCTACAAACCTGCACGTCTTTGGAGTGCGGGAGGAAACCCATGCGGTCTCAGGGATGAGCGTACAGACTCCGCACAGACAGGATCGAGCCCGGGTCTCTGACGCTGTAAGGCAGCAACTCTGCCGCTGCGCCGCCTAATCTGAAGCAAAAACCAAACTGCTGGAGGATCTATATATTCTGTTTAGGATGTCCGTTATTCTTATTGCTCATTGAAAGGTTAAAGGGCCTGTCCCACTTGGCCGTCTCTTGCACGTCACGCAGAGAGCGCGCAAAGATTTTGTACATCACAAAATCCTGCGACGCCGCGCGTCACTGCCTATGTCACCACGCACCATGTTCGCGTAATGCGCACCATGCATGCGTCACGTGCATGTCACAACGCGCGCGTCGTGAAGCGTAAATGATGGCGCATAAATTACACGCCAAGTGGGACAGGCCCTTAAGCGCATGGCATTCAGTCTGAGGTAGAGTCCGGGGCCAAAACATCACCTATTGATGTCCTCCAGAACCTGACCCACTGAGTTACTCCAACACTTTCTGTCTTTTTTGTTGTTAACCAGGATCTGCAGTTCCCTTTGTCTCCATTCAGCTGGAGGGGCTCGGCAGGTAAAGCAACACCTGTGGAGGTAAAGGGATGGCCGATGATTCGGGTTGTGACTCTGTATCTGTACAACCTAGAGTGCAGATGGGAAGTTGGTCAGTGTAAAGAGGGAGAGGTGGGATAGGGACTGGTGGTGGTGATGGATGGAACCAGGTGGGCTGGGAGATGATGGGGAGGTGGAGCGAGGGTGGGGAAGGGGGAGATAGACACAGAATCCTGGTGTAACCCACACAGGTCACGGGGAGAATGTACAAACTCCGTACAGATAAGCACCCGAAGTCGGGATCGAACCCGGGACTCTGGCGCTGCTTTCGCTGCAAGACAGCAACTCTAGCGCTGAGCCACCATGACTGTGAATGTCACCATTTTGCCTGACAACCACTACCCCTAGCAGCTCATTCCAGGCATTCACCTCTCTCTGTTTTAAAAAAAAAACCTAACCTGTTTTAAACTTTGCCCCTCTTACCTTAAAGCTATGAATCTAGAAAATGATTAACTTGGCTTTAAGTCAGTTAAGAGACCGTGTCTTCACAGGTCACCAAAATGGAGAGTGTCGAAGGTTCACCGCCCTCAAAATGGAGGCAAATCTCGTCTCGGTTCCATTTTTTGTGAACCTGGTTTGTGACTTTACATCCAAGAGGAACATCACCTCTGCATCCACCCTCTTGTTGCCTTTAAGCAATTTTGTAAACTTCAAAGGAGATCATTTCTCATTCTTCTAAACTCGCCTTCCCTCTCAGAACCGTTACCACAGGATTCTGTCTTCACCATGGTATGCTACATCCAATGTTGGCCTTTGTCTGAAGAAGGGTTTCGGCCCGAAATGTCGCCTATTTCCTTCGCTCCATAGATGCTGCTGCACCCGCTGAGTTTCTCCAGCATTTTTGTGTACCTTGGTTAACTGCTGCTTTATCATCTGAAGGTCAGAGTCGGGCTCGCACTCATTCTCAGAAACTTTGACTCAACAACTTATGACCTGTAGATGCAAAGAACTGCAGATGCTGGTTTACTTAAAAAAACAAAAAACAAAATGCTGGAGCAACTCAGTGGGTCAGCTGAGCTGCATCCCTGAAGAACATGGTTCATTTCTCGAACCGAAACATCACTGACCCATGTTCTCCAGAGATGCTGCCCGACCCGTTGAGTTATTCCAGCTTTTTGTGTCTGTCTTCCCTCTAAACCTGTCCTATCCATGTGCCTATCTAAATGTGTCTTAAATCTTGCAGCAGTATCTGCCTCAATTACTTAATCGGCAACTCATTCCATACACCCACTATCCTTTGAGCATAAACTCTCTATTGCAATGTAAACGGCTCAATTGTAATCATGTTTAATTTCTAGATACAGCGCGGGAACAGGCCCTCTGGCCCACGGGGTCCCTGCCGACCAGCGATCCCCGCACATTAACACTATCCTACACCCACAATTTTTGTAACGTTTTACCAAGCCAATTAACCTACAAAACCTGTACGTCTTTGGAGTGTGGGAGGAAACCGAAGATGTCGGACAAAACCCACGCAGATCGCGGTGGGGAACGTACAGAATCCGTATGGACGGCGCCAGTAGTCGGGATCGAACCCCGGTCTCCGGCGCTGCTTTCGTTGTAAAGCAGTAACTCTACCGCTGCGCCATCGTGGCCGTGTTCTGCTGACAGGCCAGCACGCAACAAAAAGCTTTTCGGTCTACCTCGGCACACGTGACAGCAAACTGAATCTGGCATGTTTGCCGGCATTTACAAAATCGAAAAACGTTATCAAAATGTTTGTTCATCGCAGCAGATGTCCAACGCAAATGATGAGCAACAAAATGTGTACTGCTTGACTAGACTATAAGATTTTCACCACAAACCCCTCTCTCAATATCGTGTAGTGTTGATATCATTTAGATAGTGTATAATCATTCCCATCTGTCTTCCATAAACAGTATATGCTACTAAACTTAAAATCTTCATAAATTTTATTTAGCACCCGTATATAAGACAATACAAAATCCCAAGGCAGCTGTATCATTTTGTAGAATTAGACAGTTAAATACATGGGGGAATTAGCTTTCTAACCAGAAATGTTTTGTGGTTGGCTAATTCTATACAGTATTATCATGTTTTTTTTTTGTTTGTGTATATGCTTTGAAACCACTTTGCTCAGTAGGTTATTCGTCTCGTATCCGTCCTGTTTCAATGCTGCGACTATTTTATCTTCCTCTCCCCCTTTTTCTTTCTATCGTTAAGTTTAGTTTAGCGATACAGCACGGAAACAGGCCCTTCAGCCCACCAAGCCCACGCCGACCAGCGATCCCCGCACGCTAATGCTACCCTACATGCGCTAGGCAGAATTATACATTTACACCAAAGCCATTTAACCGACAAACCCGCACGTCTTTGGAGTGTGGGAGGAAGCTGAAAATCTCTGAGAAAACCCACGCAGGGCGAGAGGAGAACGTACATACGGGACATACGGGACCCGTAGTCGGGATCGAACCAGGGTCTCTGGCACTGTAAAGCAGCAACTGTACCGCTGCGCCACCGTGCCAGTCTTATTTTAGGCCAATAATTCTCTGCAAGGGCACTTTGGATATCTTTCTCTCTTGGGTGCTGTGCCCATGTGATTGCTTACATCCACATTTACACACTCAGCTGGAATTATTCATGCATAATGAGTTGTGCAAGTCACTGTGTCTGAGTCCGGGACAGCAAAGATTCTGTCATGTGTTTATCTGCATTCAAAGGTCCAGAGGATATTTGCGAGAATGATCCCTGGGGATCAGAGGGTTAATGTATGATGAGTGGTTGACGGCACTGGGCCGGTGCTCGCTGAAGTTTAGAAGGATGGGGGTGGGAAACCTCATTGAAACTTACCGAATGGTGAAAGGCCCAGATAGAGTGGATGTGGAGAGGATGTTTCCACTGGTTTAGTTTAGATATACAATGGAAACAGGCCCTTCAGCCCAACAATTCCACTCTGACCAACGATAGTTGTATCCTATCCTAGGGGCTATTTGCAGAAGCCAATTAACCTACAAACCTGCACTTCTTTAGGATGTGGGGGAAACCCATATGGTTGTAGGGGGAACGTGCAAACTCCACACAGACAGTACTTGAGATCAGGATTGAACCGGGGTCTCTGGTGCCCAAGGTGGCAGCTCTAACGCCGCGCTACCTTTCAAAGAGGGACACTGTTCCAAGTTCAGCAGATGAGAGATAAGATGGACAACCGAAGAAGCGGTCATGGGGTGAACGTACAAACTCCACACAGACAGTACCCGAGATCAGGATCAAACCGGTGTCCCTGGAGCTGGGGAAAAAGCAGGAACGGGGTACTGATTTGGGATGATCAGCCAAGATCATATTGAATGGCGGTGCTGGCTTGAAGGGCTGAATGGCCAACTCCTGCACCTATTGTCTATGTTTGGACAAGGCATTGACGTCCATCTCCAACCTTCCAAACAAGATTCAGCAGTCACAAAATGGGTGGTCTTTTTTATTCTGAGCGGCCCTGAGTCGCAGGACTGTTGCTCGCCTTTTCCTGTTGCCTTTTCTCTTTTTGTCATACCATGTTTTATTAATCATGGAGTGTTTCATTTCCCTTCTGGTTTCATAGCCTTTTATATAGGATTTTCTTGCTCAACATTTCTACAATCTCACCGTCTTGCAGCTTACTCCTCTGCTTTCCACCTCTTTCTTTCTTTCCCCCCCCCCCCCCCCCCCCCCCCCCCCCTCTCCCCCCCCCCCTCTCTCTCTCTCCCCCCCCTTGGCAAAATTATAACTTGTCCCTAGTGTGGGTAGGATAGTGTTGGTGTGTAGGGATCGCTGGTCGGCGCGGAATCGAGGGGCCTGTTTCCGCAACGTATCTCTAAACTAAGCAGAGATAATATGTACGTTCTGAGTCAAAAGACATGCAGGCTTGTAGGTTAATTGGCCTGGTATGAATTTTTTTTTAATTGTCCCCACTGTAGGAGAGTGCTAATGTGCGGGGATCGCTGGACGGCACGGGCCGCAGGGTCTGGTTCTGCGATGTATCTCTAAACTAAAACTGGGAAAAAATAACACAACAATGAGTCCACATTCCCAAGATAAGGGGAGGGTGCAAGGCTGCAATGGAATGCATCTCCAGTGCAGTGAGAATGCGGCAAGGTGGCAAGGAAATGGGGGGCCCATAAATACCGGGATGCTTCGTAATCAATGGCCAGATAAGAGTGCCTTGGGAACTGATGAGTTACAGCTCAAAGTACTTGCGTTCAAGCTCATTTTTCTGCCCAAGACTATGAGTGACCTTCACGAGAAATAAGATCATATTATCAGTTCTTTGGCAAATATGGATAAGAGTGATTCTTCAGTAAGGTGCCCCCCAACCCAATCACGCCCATCCTTCTAAACCCCAGCGAGCACAGGCCCGGAGCCTTCAAACGCTCATCATACATAGAAAATAGGCCCAGGAGTAGGCCATGTGGCCCTTCGAGTCAGCACCGCCATTCAATCTGATCTTGGCTGATCATCCAAAATCAGCAGGTACACATAAATGCTGGAGAAGCTCAGCGGGTGCAGCAGCATCTATGGAGCGAAGGAAATAGGCAAGGTTTCGGGCCGAAACCCTTCTGGATGCTGTTGCACCAGCTGAGTTTCTCCAGCATTTTTGTGTGCCTTCGATTTTCCAGCATCTGCAGTTCCTTCTTAATCCTGGTTCCTGCTGTCTCCCCAATCCTACTCTGCTTTTTCACTAGAGGTGTTAGAACAGGTTCAAGGCTAAGGAGGCACGGTGGCACAGCTGGTGGTGCTGCTGCATCACAGCGCCAGAGACCCCGGTTTGATCCTCGCCCCATGTTTCCTTTAGCCCTAAGAGCTTAATCTACAAGCCCTGTCCCACGGTTCGAGTTCATTCCAAGAGCTCTCCCAAGTTTAAAAAAAAAAAATCAAACTCATGGTAAGCACGGAGAATGAACATAGCAGGTACATCGGAGCTCAGGGACGCCTCTTAGCGGCTCGTAACGCTAACGGCAGGTACTCGGGAAGACTCGCTAATGGCAGGTAAGCTCGGGAAGACTCGTGAAGATTTTTCAACATGTTGAAAAATGTCCACGAGAGCCCCGAGTACCGACAAGTGGCCATTACCGTAAATCTCCGAGTTCGAATCGGGGCAAACTCGGGAGAGCTCTTGGATTGAACTCGTACCGTGAGACAGGGCTTTAACTCTCTCTTGAAAACATCCAGTGGATTGTCCTCCACTGCCTTCTGTGGCAGAGAATTCCACAGATTCACAACTCTCTGGGTGAAAATGGTTTTTCGTCATCTCACTCCTAAATGGCCTACCCCTGATTATTAACCTTTGACTTCCTGGTTCTGGAATCCCCCAACATCGGGGAACATTTTTCCTGCATCTACCCTGTCCAATCACTTAATGTTATATGTGTCTTTCAGATATCCTCTCATCCTTAATATTACTCAAACCATCCCAGAGATCATTCTATATTCCAAAATCTTCTGCATTCAGATCAAATGATGACGTGCAGAAATGCACTTTGCTTTTTATTCCATCCACGGCCCCTTAGTTTTATAAAGAGGGTGGAAAAGTCATTTTGATTTTCAATTGCTAATGCTAAAGGAACAGTTTAGTAACAGCTACTGTTTACCCGTCCTAATGTTTAGTTCCTTTGAAGTCTTCCAAAGTCCCTTGGGGAGGGAAAGGAAGAGACCAAGGAACGTCTGGATGTTTTACGGGTTCATTAAGGGCCTGTCCCACTTTCACCACCTAATTCAAGACCTCTGCCGAGTTTGCCCTCGACTCGTACTCGCAGCATGGTCGTCACCAGGTCGTCACCAGGTCGTAGGTAGGTCGTGATGCTAGTGGTAGATACTCGTGGCATCAAGTAGGTCGGGGCGATTTTTCTAGCATGACGAAAAATGTCCACGAGCAAAAAATGTCGTGAAAGTGGGGCAGGCCCTTTAACCATCAATGTGTTCCTTGTGTATTAGCATGGTCAGGACAGTGGCCATAATTTACAGGGGAGGCAGAGCAACTGATTACAACCTGGCTGCTTTAACATTCCTGGTAAGAGTGAATTTTGGAATAGTTAATTAAAGGTGAAATTACCATGGGTCTCGATAAATGAAGAGAGTTGAAAGCAGTAAAATAGATTACAAAGGGGGGGGGCTGCATCAACTCTCGTGAAACCTCATGGATTTCTTTGAAGAAGTAATTTCAGTTTTACTGAATACCATCTCCTCCTGCGTTCTACCTTCCAAAACATATTGCCGGCGTTGATTTAAAAAAAAAAATTTTTTTTTACCCTAGAATTATTTTCATGTTGTGTTTCTTCAGACATTGGCAGGACAGCATGGAACCTGCCCCGTCGGCTCACCGGGTCCGCACCGACTGGTGATCACCCCACACACTCGCACTCGCACTCGCTTACAATTTTACAGCAGCCAAAGGGGAGAAGATTTAAAAGGAATCTGGGGGGATACGTTTTCACATAAAGGGTGGTGGGTGTATGGGACAAGCTGCCAGATGAGATAGTTGAGGCTGGGACTATCCCAATGTTCAAGAAACAGTTAGACGGGTACATGGATAGGACAGGTTTGGAGATTTATGGACCAAATGCAGGCAGGCGTAGCTGGGACAAGTGTAGCTGGGACATGTTGGCAGGTGTGGGTAAGTTGGGCTGAAAATTCAGCGGTGACCAGAAAGACGCTATGACTCTTTGGGCGACTGAGGAGACGACTCACGACCGTACAGACGACACCCTGGCGACATGTCGCCAGTAGACGGCCAAAAAATCGTACCTTGTTCTGGTCGCCACTGGATTTTCAACATGTTGAAACATTTCGGCGACCTGCAACAACCTATGACGGGTGCTGGCAGTCGCCGAAAAAGTCGCGCAAGTGGGACAGGTCCATGTGTATTTCCATTTCCATGCTTAATGACTTGGTGACGCTAACGATTCAGTCAATTCGTACTACGATGCATTGTCTTCAAACATGTATTTTCCAATGAAACCTGTCCCATTATTACAATATGGTCTTAATATTATACTCTCGCTTAATCATAAGTTTGCTATGTCGCTCTTCGTTTGCTGTGTCGCTCTTCCAGGGAGATACTAAATGCATTTCGTTGTCTCTGTACTGTACACTGACAATGACAATTAAAATTGAATCTGATTGAATCTGAATCTGAAGTGACTGTATAACATTTTATTTTCTTCAAATCCATTGCTTTAGTGTAGTTTTGCAACTGGAGACAGGCCCACCCTATCCACGAGGGGCAATTTTACAGAGGTCAATTAACCAAAAACTTGTATGCGTTTGGAATTTGGGTGGAAACTGGAGGAAACCCACATGGTCACAGAGAAAACATGCAAACTCCACACAGACAGGACCCACAGTCGGGACTGAACCAGAGTCTCTTGTGCTATGAGGCAGCAGCTGTGCCGCTCTTAAAAGAACTCCTCTCTGCCCTGGGAAAGGGTAATGTCCCGAAACATCACCTATCCGTGCTCTCCACGGATGCTGCCTGACCCGCTGAATTACTGCGTTTCGAGATACAGCATGGAAACAGACACACCGAGTCCTACACACCCGGGACAACTTCCGGAAGTCACTTAACCTCCCACGTGTGTGGAAACTGGAGCACCTGTAGAAAAGCCACATGGTAACGGACAAACTCCACACAGACAGCAACGGTAGCCAGGATCGAACCCGGGTCTCTGATGCTGCAAGGCAGCAACTCTGCCCCTGCGCCACCGTGGTGCCTGGCGCCTTTCTTTACAGCTCTGGAATGTTTCCATTTCCGTGCTACAATGCTGTAAGCATTTGTACAGATCCCAGCTGGAATTTTCAATAGTTTCCTTGAGTATCGATTTTCCGACGAAACTTAAGCCCCCGTCCCACTTAGGAAACCTGAACGGAAACCTCTGGAGACTTTGCGCCCCACCCAAGGTTTCCGTGCGGTTCCCGGAGGTTGCAGGTGGTTGCTGGAGGTTGCAGGTAGTGGAAGCAGGTGGGGAGACTGACAAAAACCTCCGGGAACCGCACGGAAACCTTGGGTGGGGCGCAAAGTCTCCAGAGTTTCCGTTCAGGTTTCTTAAGTGGGACGGGGGCATTTTGCTTTTTCCTCGACCGTAAGCGACTGGATAACATTTTATGTGACGTTTCGGATCGAGACTGAAGAAGGGTCTCGACCCGAAACGTCACCTATTCCTTCGCTCCACAGACGCTGCCTCACCCGCTGAGTTTCTCCAGCATTTATGTCCGCCTTCGATTTTTTTTTCCAGCATCTGCAGTTCCTTCTTAAACAAAGGATAACGCTGTATACTATTCTTAGCCTCTGTGAAGAGCATTTGGATTGTGTCCACTTCCCCACATGTGTGGTTTTTGGTATTCACAGTGTGACTGAGTTCTCCTTGTTCTGAGCCAGATGACCACATCCATTACATCGTTTGGACTTACCGGGATCTTCACTTCAAAGTAACAGGAGGCCGTTTAAAAGGCTTTGGGGAATTTGAGCACGAGCTTTGATAACGGGGAATCTTACCGTTAACGGAGGCGCTCATTTTGAGACTTATCCAAACCAGGAAATTGAAACGCGGAAAAACCTCGCAGAAACTCGCCAAAAGTGAACCAGCGCTGCTCTACTTATTTTTAAATAAAATGTGGAATGACGCAGCAGTTTAGAAGTTTCAGATTTACAACTTTAATTAACTTGGATTCGATATTAAAACCAGCGGAGACGGGGAAAACATGAAATCTTGGTTTTATTGGATCTTTAAAATTATTCATTTGTTGTGATGCAGGAATAATGGATTTCCTTCTATTTACATCCGTGCATTTGGTTCAAAACATTATTAAAGAATGGTGCTATTTTAAGAATTAATTGCTTTGTCCAAGAGGTTTTCTTTACACGACTCTAATCACAGGCTATATTTTTTATACCTCTATACCTGTCAGAGGTTATGAGGAGAAGGCAGGAGAATGGGGATAGAAGGGAGAGATAGATCAGCCATAATTGAATGGCGGAGTAGACTTGATGGGCTGAATGGCCAACTTCTACTATTGCTTATTGCTTGATTCAAACAAGGGGACATGACATGAGAATTAAGGGACTGAAGTTTAGGGGTAACATGAGGGGGAACTTTTTTACTCAGAGAGTGGTAGCGGTGTGGAGAGCTTCCAGTGAAGGTGGTGGAGGCAGGTTCGTTTTTATCATTTAAAAAAAATTGGATAGTTATATGGATGGGAAGGGAATGGAGGGTTATGGTCTGAGCGCAGGTATATGGGACTAGGGGAGATTATGTGTTCGGCACGGACTAGAAGGGTCGAGATGGCCTACTGCTGTAATTGTTATATGGTTATATGGTTTAGAACTGATGACACCTTAGAGCAAGTGATTAAATGACTCGCTTGGAGTGAGATACCAATGTATAGAAACACACAGCCTTGAATTTACTTTCATTTGATGGACTAATGTGTGCACAGGGGTGTACGGTCTCAAGAAGGGTCTCGACCCGAAAAACATCACCCATTCCTTCTCTCCAGGGATGCGGCCTGTCCCGCTGAGTTACTCCAGCTTTCTATGGATACCAGATTTATTTATTTGTTGTCCAACGTTGCTGTTGCCGTGACATTTCTTTTAGGTGAAGCATCAACAAAAAGATCCATTCACTGGTTTATGACACGTATAGGTTTAGCGATACAGCACGGACACAGGCCCTTCGGCCCACAGTGTTTGGGCAGGCCACCATTTGCGCGTTATTTACGCAATATCATGTACGCATCACGAGGCATGTGTCGTGGCGCGCACGTGATGCGTGCATGGTGCGTATTACACGCACACGGTGCATGATGACGTAGGCAGCGACGCGCGGTTGCGCGCGGTGCCCCAGGATTTTGGGATGTACATAATCTTTGCACGCCATCTGTGTGATGTGCAAATTACGCCCAAGTGGGACAGGCCCTTTACTCCACCACTTGTCGATCTTCCAGCATAATCACATGGTTTTGGTCACAAAATTGATAACATTTCAGTGTCTTTTTAGTTTAGATACAGCTCGGAAACAGTCCCTTTGGCCCACCGAGTCCACACTAACCATCGATCACCCGTTCACACTCGTTCCATATAATTCCCAGTTTCGCATCCACTCCCTTCACACTGAGAGCAATTACTGAAACCCATTATAGAATTGGGGATATAAAATGATACGAGGCATGGATAGTGTAGACTGTCAGGACCTTATTCCCAAAGGTGGGAAAGGCAAAGACTAGTGGACATAGCTTTAAGGTAAGGGTACCCAACCTGGGGTACATTTCGCCTACCCAGGGAGTAAAGTTGTTCATTCTGGATTTGTACATATTTTTCCTCATTGACTGACTGCGTTTGGTTCTGGTAGCCACCGGTATCTGTTCATCATTAGTTGTTCATAAGTAAGTGAAATGACATTGTTATGTGCTGTTAAAGTTGCCAGGGGTAAACGGGACGAAAAAAGACTCTGAACCCCTGCTTTTAGGTGAGAGGGCCAAAGTCTAAAGGAGATGCACAAAGCAAGTTTATTTACACAGAGGGTGATGGGTGCCTGGAACCTGCTGCTGGAGGTTTCAGAGACTTTTGGAAAGGCAGAGGGATATGCAGCAAATGGAGGGATATGGATTATGTGCATGCAGAGTTTGTCTTGGCATTATGTTCAGCACAGACACTTGTGGGCTGAAGGGCCAGTTCTTCAGTCTTGTTCCATGTTAAACCACGTGACAGATGATAAATCCTACTCCAGACTAAACGGTTTAATAAACTGGCAACCAGTTTGCATCACCATCTGAACCTGATCCACCATTTTTAATCATCCTTGCTGGTATAGACTGGATGGGCCGAATGGCTCGTGAATTCTAGATGATCCTTTACGACCCGTTCCGTCTGTCCTGCCTAAGTTTATTATGTGTTTGGAAAGAGCATCTTATTCTTTTTAGATTTGTTCCCACTAGTTAAAAGCAGCTCGGGTTCCGTGATAAGCTAATTTAGTGAAGATTACAAATGTCGAACATGCCAAGCTATAAGCAATTTTAAAAGGTTTTGGACTTGGCTGCTCGGAGAATTTACGATGGGCGATCCAAGCTATAGCCCTTATCATTAAAATTCTGTCTCCATCCGTCTTTGGCTCTTATCTGTACAAGGCATCGGCCTTATAGAAAGACACAGATGGAATAAAGCCTGGATCAGAAGTGCTGCCCGAGACCAGGAATTGATTTAAGACCCAATGGCCATGTTCTCTAGGTCTCATGAGCCTTGAAGGACATGGGTGTGACGAGACTAATCCTGGGCAATGTGCCCATGTCGAACCCTGCCCGGTCCATCGCGGGTACCGACCTCCCCATCATTCTCTGCCACAGAAGGTAGTTGAGGCCAGTTCATTGGCGATATTTAAGAGGGAGTTAGATGTGGCCCTTGTGGCTAAAGGGATGGAGAGAATGCAGGTACAGGATACTGAGTTGGATGATCAGCCATGGCAGTGCAGGCTCGAAAGGCCGAATGTACCTATTTTCTATGTTTACAGGGGTTGCTGCCTCAAAAGGGCAGCCAGCATCATCAGAGACCCACACCATCCCAGGCCACGCTCTCACTTCACTCCTGCCATGGGTGGAGGAGGGGAGGGGGTTTACATGAGCCTGAAAACTGTAACATCCTGGTTCAGAAACAGCTTCTTCCCTGCATGTATCAAATAAATTTGAACGAACGTGAGCCATCTGGCTATTAAACACTACATGAATAGTCTTTCTGCTGACTGGTCAGCACGCAACAAAAGCTTTTCACTGTACCTCAGTACACGTGACAATAAACTAAACTGGAGTGAAGCTTATACAACCTCCAAATAGGCTGCAAACTACACGGACATTATTTTTTTACTTTGGACTCCTATTGCCTATTTTTGATATGTTGAACTTATTTTTGTTTACGATGGGTTTTACAAAGTGCTTCACATATCTGTTGTGCCGCTGCTAGCACGGATCTCAATGTTCTGTTTTGGGACATATGACAATAAAACACTTGACTCATGGTAGATCAGACCTCCTGCCAGTCAGTGCAACAATCCAGACTGAACCATGGACCATACTTCACATGCTGTCCATAATACCTTTGAAGTATGATCGAAAACCAAAGCCTCTATCATAATGTTGGTGTTCTGCAATGTTTCAACAAGCACGACCGGGCTAGGTGGTCAAATGTGTCACCTCTGGTGCAATGGTGGAGTTGCTGTCTCACAACAACAGATTCGGGGACAGTTTCTTCCCAGCTGTTATCGGGCAACTGAATTATCCTACCACGACTAGAGAGCGGGCAGCAGTGGTGAACTATATCATTCATTCATCGGCAGTCACTCTAAACGAGTACGACTGTCCTCTCCTCTCCATAGGGTCGTCTACTTGTAGGTCTGTAGAGGCTAATCCGTGATCCAGACACCTTGGTGCAACTTGGGCAGTGGGGACTGGCGGTGGTCAGTGGTCATTGAGCCCCCTTCTCTCTCTCTCCTTACGGTGCTGTCCCTTTGTCTCTGTGACACGGCGAGGTTCCATTTCGTGACGTGCAGCCCCTTCCTGCAACAAAAGCTTTTCACTGCACCTCGGTGCACGTGACTGTAAACTTATCTCAACTAAACGCGCTGACTGCTGGATCACAATCGCACCGCTTTCTTGATTGCACTTGGGAATTTTATTCAAGACGTGTAATAAATGGGAAATCAACAGCGCAATCTTATCTGGCAGCTCTGCGTAGGGCGCGGTGTTCCATGATATTTCTCTGCAAACGGTTTGAATGACTTTCTTCCTGATCGTATGTGAATGTTTGTGACTCGCAGCCGGGGGAAGAGGAAACTGAGGTAATTGCCGCTGAAATTTACTGTTCCCCACAGAACTCAAAAAGCAACGTGACTAACTATACATGTGGTTTCATTTCTTACCCCCCCAGCCTTTCACACTGACCGAACACAATGACTCTGGACTGTAATGTGGAAATAAAACGATTAGCATCAGGCATTTTCATGGCTCTTATTCTTCACCTGCTTTTTGCAGCTAAGACGCAATCATTTACACATTTTAAACAAACCGACCATTGTGTGTTGGAAAAACAGATAAATATTTCAATATTTGGATTAAAAATGTTCAACATTTTTTTCAAAAAATAAAAAACTTACAAAAGTGGAGCCATTAATTGATTTGTGGAAAAACTGAGACCCAGGTTCGATCCTGACCACGGGTGCTGTCTGCGTTGTCCCTGTCACCATGTGGGTTTGTATCCTCCAATTTCCTCCCACATCCCAAAAGTCGTGCCCCCAGTTGGTTACTCGGCCTCTATAAATTGCCCCCAGACTGTAGGGGGTGGGTGTGTAAATAGAATAACATAGAAAATGGGTGCAGGAGTAGGCCATTCGGCCCTTCGAGCCTGCACTGCCATTCAATATGATCATGGCTGATCATCCAACTCAGTATCCTGTTCCTGCCTTCTCTCCATACCCCCTGATCCCTTTAGCCACAAGGGCCACATCTAACTCCCTCGGGACACGGGGATAGTGTAAACGGGAGGAAGTGGCTCGACCTGAAACGTCACCCATTCCTTCTCTCCAGAGATGCTGCCTGACCCGCTGAGTTACTCCAGCATTTTGTGTCTATAGTCCTGAACTGCTATCTCCCTCATTGGTGATCCTCGGACTATCCTTGATCGGACTTTGCTGGCTTTACCTTGCACTAAACGTCATTCCCTTATCATGTATTTATACACTGTAAATGGCTCGATTGTGATCATGTATTGTCTTTCCGCTGACTGGTTAGCACGCAACAAAAGCGTTGCACTGTACCTCGGTACACCTGACAATAAACTAAACTGATATTTGTAAGTTGCCCAGAGTTTGGGCAGTCACGAAACACCACCAATCCTTCCCCTCTCCATTAATATCTTTAGTGTAAACGGGTGATGGATGGTCAGCATGGATTTGGTGGGCCGAAGGGCCTGTTTCCGTGCTGTATATTATAATCGGTCAGGGTGCCTTGTAGAGATACAGGGAATCAATGTGGATGGTCAGACCTAACTACACATATCTGTTTGAGATGTTGCTATCGACTTCAAGATGCAATAACAGCAAACATTAATGGTTTCATTAACGATTCACTTAAGAAAATCAGAGACCCTTTAAAATGAGGTGGAAGGCAAGACAAGGTTGTACAACTACCTCTATAAGATCACCCGTCATTCTCCAGTGCCTCAAGGAACCAACGGAGATGGAAGGGGGTGGGGAAGATTTTATAGGAACCTGAGGTTCCTGTATATAAAAATATATATATATATTTTGAACACAAAGGGTAGTGGGTATATGGAATGAGCTGCTGGAGAAGCTCCAAAGATGTACAGGTGTGTAGGTTCATTGGCTTGGTATAAGTGTAAATAGTCCGTAGTGTGTGGGATTGCTGGTCGGTGCGGACTCGGTTCTGTTTCTGCGCTGTATCTAGTAACTAATTTAAAGGAGGTAGTTGAGACGGGTGCTATCATAATGTCCTCTGGTTCTCGATTGATCTAACCGTGGGCAAAAAAAAAAGTCTGTAGGTTTGCCGGATTTATTCCTCTCATGATATTCCTGCTCACGTTCAAGTTCAAGTTCAAGTTTGCGGGTATTGTCACTTAACCAACGAAGGTACAGTGAAATTTGAGTTGCCATACTCATCATCATTGGCGGGTCATTCGAAACGAGTATGACTGTCTGCTCATGGAGGACGCCTGTGCGTGACTTTGTTTAACGTGGGGAGACTGGTGCACAGACAGCCACCCCACGGTCCTTGACAGATCTGGGTCAGGGTCCAGTGGCATGGAGTCCAAGACGACCGGAGACCCTTTTCTGCTGCAGCCTTCATCCGCCTTCCCAACCGTTGTGACGCTCCACTAAGAGACATTTGGACAGGGACGTGTTGCCGCTGTGTCCAGGTACAAGCGGCAATAAAATAGCGTTGTACTATTGAAAACATTACATGAAAAGGTGAGAGGAATTGATCGGGTAGATGCACCAAGTCTCTCGCCCAGAGTAGCCAAAGGGAGGACCAGAGGACATAGGTTCATAAGATGAAGGGCAAAAGATTTAATAGGAATCTGAAGGATGAC
The DNA here is from genome assembly GCF_028641065.1 of Leucoraja erinaceus. Classification (NCBI taxonomy): domain Eukaryota; kingdom Metazoa; phylum Chordata; class Chondrichthyes; order Rajiformes; family Rajidae; genus Leucoraja; species Leucoraja erinaceus. Next base: position 6,604,853 of record NC_073392.1, on the reverse strand, counting down.
TTTTTCACATAAAAGGTGGTGGGTGTATGGAACGAGCTGCTGATGGAGGTAGTTGAGGCTGGGACTATCCCAATGCTCCTCTAAGGTCAGCCAACGTCCTCCGCCTGTTTCACCGTTGAGGTCTTGGTTGGATTACCGCCATGGGTGGCCCTACCAGGAGCATAGCTCCAGAGGGCATTGCTCTCAGGATCTCGGGTCCACACAAGCCTCTCCACCACGACAAGGTGATAATCCACGGAGAAGTATACATGGAGAAGCCATACTAAATGAAAAGGACACAATACACACACAAAATAAATGTAACATAAACATCCACCACAGTGGAATCACCATTCCTCACTGTGATGGAAGGCAAGACAAGGTTGTACAACAACCTCTATAAGATCACCCCTCATCCTCCAGTGCTCAAGGAATCCATGGATATGGAAGGGGATGGATTTTCTGGAATGTGGCCTATTTTTGACGACTGACTTTATGAATGTTCTAACATTGAAGAATCTGTACCCTTTCTTACTTGCAGCCGCTGCTGCAGAAAAGTAATAACATTTTTCTAGCTGGTAAAACAGGAAAAAAATTGTCTTCAGCCATTTAATAATTTATTCTGGGATACACCTATTAATCACAAACTGGTAAGCCAGCATTCCCCTTTAAAATATTCAGCAGTAATTCTGTGAAATGATACCTGCATGATAATAAATTTGATGGAAGGGTGCGTATTCCCAGCATGGCCAGAGTGCAATTAGTTGGTGGTGGAAATGTATTGACTCTCACTATACGGTCAATATCTAATTTATCTGAGGAGTCGGGAGCATTGAAGAGTTTTGCAGTCAGAGCCTACGTGATATTCATGCTGAACAAGTTGTCAAATAGTTTTGTTTCTTATTCTGCTGACTTGAGTACCAAATCCTCCTCATTCCAAGCACCATTATTCATTCAGTGAAGGGCAAGGAACTGCAGATGCTGGTTTACACCGAAGACAGACACAAAATGCTGGAGTAACTCAGTGGGACAAGGCAGCATCTCTGGAGAGAAGGAATGGGTGACCTTTAGGGGCTGAGGAAGGGTCTCGACCCGAAACGTCATCCATTCCTTCTAACAGAGATGCTGCCTGTCCCGCTGATAATTTACCCTTTGCCTGTAGGGAAGACAATAGACAATAGGTGCAGGAGTAGGCCATTCGGCCCTTCGAGCCAGCACCGCCATTCAATGTAATCATGGCTGATCATCCCCAATCAGTACCCCGTTCCTGCCTTCTCCCCATGTCCCCTGACTCCACTATTTTTAAGAGCCCTATCTAGCTCTCTCTTGAAAGCATCCAGAGAACCGGCCTCCACCGCCCTCTAAGGCAGAGAATTCCACAGACTCACAACTCTCTGTGAGAAAAAGTGTTTCCTCGTCTCCGTTCTAAATGGCTTACTCCTTATTCTTAAACTGTGGCCCCTGGTTCTGGACTCCACCAACTTCGTGAACATGTTTCCTGCCTCTAGCGTGTCCAAGCCCTTAACAATCTTGTATGTTTCACTGAGAGTGTGTGTAGGGACCACCAAGTGGTCACAGGAGTGGAAGGCAACCTCATCTACATTACACAGCGATATCTCTTCATCAGATAGAAGCTGCCCAGAGCCTGACCTCCCCAGAGGAGCATGGGTGAAGCTCAACAGACTTGGTACTGGAGTTGGACGTTTCAATGCCAGCGTGTGGAGATGGGGGCTCCCTCCCCCAGAGCCCAGCCTGTGAGTGCAGAGCAGAACAACAGACGGCAAACCATGTCATCTCTGGGTGCCCGCTCTACCACCCACCAAATGGAGCTCAGGGCCTGGCAGACATTGACGCCAACAACCTGGCTGCTCAACACCCGGCTTGAGATCTAACTATTCCTTTGGTTTATTTATTATTCCTTCGCAAGAAGAAGGAGAGTGTATGACGAACTGTCGTGACTAGGTGGCAGGCGGAAGGGCTAGTTTCCATGCTGTATCTATAATCACCATCACCATTGTTGAAAACATCAAGGGGCACTGTGCCTTACAATGCTATGGACCATAGTAGTCGCAACTTCTACTAAAGTGTGGATGGCCAACAAGCTAAACAAAACGGCATGTAATAGTTGTGTAAGAAGGAACAACAGATGCTGGTTTAAACCAAAGATAGACACACACACACACAAAGTTGGAGTAACTCAGCGGGACAGGCAGCATCTCTGGCACCACCCATTCCTTCTCTCCAGAGATGCTGCCCGTCCCGCTGAGTTACTCCAGGTTTTTGTATCTATTTTCCATTTAATAGCTGCTGTATTCTGGGTCTCCGGCGCTGTGAGGCAGCATCTGTGCTGCTGTGCCAGCCCGTGAATTTCTCAAAGCTTAATTTTCAATTGAGGTTTGTTTCGATCTGAGATTCCAACTCGTCCTTTTGCATGGATTATGGATGAGATAGAATATAGAACAGAACAGCATTGTGGCAGGCCCTTTGGCCCACAATGTCCATGCCAAACATGATGCCAAGGTAAACAAATCTCCTCTGCCCGCACGTCACGGTGGCGCAGCGGTAGAGAGTTGCCGCTTTACAGTGAATGCAGCACCGGTGATCCGGGTTCGAGCCCGACTACGGGTGCTGTCTGTACGGAGTTTGTACGTTCTCCCCGTGACCAGCGTGGGTTTTGTCCGAGATCTCTGGTTTCCTCCCACACTCTAAAGACGTGCAGGTTTGTAGGTTAATTGGCTTGGTGTAAATGTAAAAATTGTCCCTAGTGGGTATAGGATAGTGTTAATGTGTGGGGATCGCTGGTCGGTGTGGACCCAGTGGGCCTGTTTCCGCGCTATATCTCTGAACTAAACTAAACTAAACGTGATCCACATCCCTTCATTCCCTGCATACCTACATATCTATTCAAATCCATTATTTAGACAATTCAACAAATGTTCTTAACTGCGATGGCAACTTTGCTTGTAGACAACACCAAGTGGTATTGCAGGCGGTTATATCCATCATCTTCTGCTATTGTTTACTTTAGAGATACAGCGCGGAAACAGGCCCTTCAGCCCGCCGAGTCCACACCGATCAGCGATCCCCGCACATTAACACCATCCTACACACACTAGGGACAATTTTACATTTTATACATTTTACACCAACCAATCAACCTACAGACCTGTACGTCTTTGTAGTCTTGTCGGCAGAAACCGAAGATCTCAGAGAAAAACTCACAAGGAGAAAGTACAAACTCCGTGCAGGCAGCACCCGTAGTCAGGATCGAACCTGGGTCTCTGGCACTGTGAGGCAGCAACTCTGCTGCTGTGCCTCCATGCCTGTGGGTTACACAGGGTCTGCTATGTAATAAGGAGCTGCAAATGCTGGTTTACACCAAAGATGGAACAAGAAACTGGGGAAACTCAGCGGGGAACAGGCAGCGTCTCTGGAGAAAAGAAATAGGTGACCTCGGGTCGAGACCCTTCTTCAGGCGTGATTCCTGACCTGCTGAGTTACTCCAGCACTTGGTGTCTATAAAATCAAGTTGTGCACACACACACACTCGCACACTCGCACACTGTCACACTCGCACACTGTCACACTTACACTCACACACACTCACACACAGACGCACACTCTCTCACACACACACTGTCACACTTACACACTGTCACACTTACACACTGTCACACACACACTGTCACACACACACTGTCACACACTCTCACACACTCTCTCACACTCTCTCTCTCACACACACTCTCACACACACACACACACACTCTCTCTCTCTCTCACACACACACACACACACACACACACACACACACACACACACACACACACACACACACACATGAAAGGGGGGTGTTTCTTCTTGAAATACACACAGATCTGAGAAACTCCCAGAAATGCTGGATTAAAAAACCACAAACTTCACTCTGAAGAAGGGGCTCGACCTGAAACATCACCCCTTCCTTCCCTCCAGAGATGCTGCCTGGCCCCCTGAGTTACTCCGGCACTGTGTGTTTCCCTATTGTTATAATCTAGACCTTTGGTAACTCTCCCACCCTCTCACCTGAGACTCTAGCTGTGTGGAGCTGGTTCAAGTTCAGGTGTGCCGCACTTAAAATTGAAATGTTGTATCTCGCCCCAGACTGACGGGATGTTTCAGTGGCAGGTATCAGTGACACGTAGTGTGGTCTTTTGTTATCAATGTGTGCCTTTGATGGTAATGCTTTCATCCTGTTTTATACAATGAGAAGAGAGGCAGGATATATCCATGTATCAGATACATTTGAGTGCGGATTATATCCTTGATCTCCAGCAGTTTAATAGCCGTGTACAAGATTGAGTCATTATTGGCCTAGTTACAGTACAAACCCCAATATCTGCTAATCCGCACAGTCTGTCAATAATAATGTCTTAGGAATTTAAAATTAGAACGTGGATTCGGGTACATCCTAACTTCAGCCCACGAGGACATCAAGAAACAAAAGGGTCACCTCTTCCTTTCCTCCAGAGATGCTGCCTGACCCGCTGAGTTGCTCCAGCTTTTTGTGTGTCATTCTTCGGTATAAACTAGCATCTGCAGTTCCTTTCTACATGTGCTACCTGACCCGCTGAGTTGCTCCAGCACGTTGTGTCGATTAAGTCATATTGGGGGCCACACACACACTCTCGCAACCAATGAATCTATGTTTTCAAAAAGGGAAAAAGATAGGATTTTAGTTTAGAGATACAGTGCGGAAACAGGCCCTTCGGCCCACCAGGTGCGTGCCGAGACAGTGATCCCCGCACATTCACACTATCCCGCACCCACTAGGGGCAATTTTTACATTTACCAAGCCGATTAATTAACCTACATAAGCCTGTACGTCTTTGTAGTGTGGGAGGAAACCGAAGATCTTGGAGAAAACCCACGCAGATCGCGGGGAGAACGTACAAACTCCGTACAGACAGCACCCGTAGTCGGGATCGAACCCGGGTCTCAGGTGCTGCATTGGCTGTGAGGCAGCAACTCTACCGCTGCGCCACCGTGAGCGCCCGTTAAAATGTGCACAGGTCTGAGAAAACCCAAGAAATGCTGGATAAGAGAAAAACACAAACTTTCTTAATTATGTTCAAATCAATAAATTCTGCTTGCGTTTCCCCTGGAATAATTTAGTGTAGAGCACAGGAGGCATGGGGAAAACATCTGAAGGTGAATGACTTGGGGAACTACAGCATGTTTTGGAGTGCACTGTGATCGAACATACGACACCCAACCTTGTTCAGCATGATCCCACACATCTTACGGTCAAGACCAATAGACAACAGGTGCAGGAGTAGGCCATTCGGTCCTTTGGGCCAGCACCGCCATTCAATGTGACCATGGCTGATCATCCCCAATCAGTACCCCGTTCCTGCCTTCTCCCCATCTCCCCTGACTCCGCTATCTTTAAGAGCCCTATCTGGCTCTCTCTTGAAATTATCCAGAGAACCAGCCTCCACTGCCCTCTGAGGCAGAGAAGGCCACACACTCACAACTCTCTGTGAGAAAAAGTGTTTCCTCGTCTCCGTTCTAAATGGTTTAGCCCTTATTCTTAAACTGTGGTGTGGCCCCTGGTTCTGGACTCCCCCAACATCGAGAACATGTCTCCTGCCTCTAGCGTGTCCAAACCCTTAATAATCTTATGTTTCAATAAGATCGCCTCTCATCCATCTCAACTCCTGAGTATACAAGCCCAGCTGCTCCATTTTCTCAGCATATGACCAGTTGTGTAGGAAGGAACTGCAGATGCTGGTTTACACTGAAGATAGACAAAATAATGCTGGAGTAACTCAGCAGGACAGGCAGCATCTCTGGAGAGAAGGAATGGGTGACGTTTTCGGTTGAGACCCTTCTCTTCCCTGACTCACAGTCTGAAGAAGGGTCCCGTTCCTTCTCTCCAGAGATGCTGCCTGTCCTGCTGAGTTGCCTCGGCATTTTGTGTCTATCTTCGGTGTAAACCAGCATCTGCAGTTCCTTCCTACACATTTGATGCATCAGATCTCTTGCATCCAGCTGAGAGAGGACTTGAGACGCCTGCTAGTCATCCACCACCTCTATCCGGGCAGAAGCTCCTCAGCCCACCACTAGATTTTTAGATTCTGTTTGTAGGCCCGACTCGCTGGAGTGAGATGGACATACAAACATTTGAGCTGGAAATCATACCCACTAAGTCAAAGCTGAGCCTCAGGCTAAGTTATCTGTCATTCTGTTGAACACATTTTAGTCAAAATATTATCTTACCTTCTAAGAGGAAGGTCTCGTATTTTACTGCCTAGCTCCCCTTTCAAACTGAGCTTCGAATATCACCTGTGGTCATATTCCATCCCCAACAACGACAGTACATTGGATTCAAAAGAAGATACACACAAAATGCTGAAGTAACTCAGCGGGACAGGCAGCATCTCTGGAGAGAAGGAATGGGTGATGTTTCGGGTCGAGTCCCTTCTTCAGACAGATATCAGGGGAGAGGGAGACACAGAGATATGGAAGGGTAAGGTGTGAAAACAACCGATCAAAGGGGATGTGGAGCAAGGAAATTGTAGAATAGATCATTGTTAGCTAGGGGAAGGTGACAAGGAAGCATGCAAAGATAAGATTTAATCAGGAGGACAGTCAGCCTGGTCGGAGAATTGGGATGTGGGAGGGATGGAGAGAGAGGGTTACTTTAAGGGCAAAGTATAAAGGAGGCGTGTGGGGGCGAGTTGTGCCTGGAACGCGCTGCCCAGGGTGGTGGTGGTGGTGGAGGCAGATACGATAGTGGTATTCAGTCTGGAGAAGGGTCTCGACCAGAAACGTCACCTATTCCTTCTATCCAGAGATGTTGCCTGACCCGCTGAGTTACTCCAGCATTTTGTGCCAATCGTCAGTTTAAACCAGCATCTGCAGTTCCTTCCTACAAATGTACAAAAGGCAGTGTGAAGAAAAACTTAGAATGCAGTCAAAATGGAGGAGGTCTAATTTTCGGAAGCGCTATAAGGCGCTGGTCAGACCACGTTTGGAGCGTTGTGAAAGCTATAGGGCCGCATATCTGTGGAGGGATGTGCTGGATGTGAGGAGGAAAGGCCTGTTTCCCCGCTGTATCTCTGAAACTAAAAACTAAATAAAACTAAATTGAACGCCATTTTGTTGCAGTGATATATGTGGACTAATGTTCTATCAGCAGTTTGACAAGTGTAAAGGGCCTGTGACTCCATGCGACAAACGTGACCTAACGTGGTCGCTTGAGCCGTACGGCCTCGTGGAGCCGGTCCCACCGATCGCCGGAGCCGTATGGAGTTGTGCGGAGCTGGTCCCGACATCGTGCGGGGTTCCGAAAAACTGACCATGTTCAAAAATTCCGCGCGACAACGGCCTGCCGGCCCGCAGCCACATTGAGGCCGTACGCACCGCCTCGACGCCGTACGCAGCGTCTTGAAGGCTTACGCCTAGCGCGAACTTCCCGCGGACTTCGCTCGAACTTCACGTCAATTCGTACGCAATCACTCGACCTCCGGGCGGCCCGCGCTTCCGGTTTGGTCACGCTTGCCGCATGCAGTCGCATGCTCGTGGGACAGGCCCTTAAGTTATCTCAAGATTGTTATAGCCCATTGGCGCAGTTGTAGAGCTACTGCCTTACCGCGCCAGAGACCCCGGGGTTCGATCCTGACTACGGGTGCTTGTCTGTACGGATTTTGTACCTTCTCCCCGTGACCTGCGTGGGTTTTCTCCGAGATCTTCAGTTTCCTCCCACACTCCAAAGACGTACAGGTCTGTAGGTTAATGTAAAATTGTCCCTAGTGTGTGTGGGATGGTGTTAATGTGCGGGGATCGCTGGTCGGCGCGGACTCGGTGGGCTGAAAGGCCTTTTTGCACGCGGTATCTCTAAACTAAACCACACAAAACTAAAATTCACGTGAAAATCATTTTATGTTGCCATAAGAAGATATTGCCTTCCTGTTGCCATTATCTAGATGGACATAGACTGCTAGTTAAATGTCCTGCTTTTCTCCCCCATCATAAATAATCTTAAGTAGAGTATATATCAGTACCTAATGATACCCATGTCATGACCTGTCCTGATACTGTGAACGAAACACAAAATGAATGATGCATCATGTTTTTAATTACTCTGAGCTGACAGGTTTATTTTGCTGCTGTTCCCTGGAAAAGTAAATGGTCCACTGTTCTATCAGCTTTTTATCTCTAAAACCAATTAAAAGTAAACTTTCAGTGAATCGATACTTTCATGGCTTCCCGACTACCGTGTGAAAATTATCTGGAATTTCGTGAATAATGTGCGCAGTTTGTACGTTCTCCCCGTGACCTGCGTGCGTGGGTTTTCTCTGAGATCTTCGGTTTCTTCCCACTGCTCCAAAGACGTACAGGTTTGTTGGCTTAGTGTTTAAGAAGGAACTGCAGATGCTGGAAAATGGAAAACTCTAAAGAAGGGTTTCGGTCCGAAACGTTGCCTATTTCCTTCGCTCCATAGACGCTGCTGCACCCGCTGAGTTTCTCCAGCATTTTTGTCTACCCTCAGGTTTGTAGGCTAATTGTCTTTGGTAAAGAATGTAAATTGTCCCCAGTAGGTGTAGGATAGCACTAGTGTACGTGGAGATCGCTGGTCGGCACGGACCTGTTGGGCCGAAGGGCCTGTTTCCACCCTGTATCTCCAAACTAAAACTAAACCCATGAAAAATACGTTTGTCTAATTTATTCCAATTTTAAATGATTTTCTTTGTAGGAGTGATTTTTACTTTGAATCTTTTAACTTGTATTGGGGAACTTGATTCCACTAATCCTGAACACTAAGTCAAAGTTTATCACACAGGCGGGCAATGCTATCGCAGGTTTGGAGAAAGAATTCAGACTGCCGATGTGTGGGGGCCATTATCTTGCTGGATAAGTACATCTGATCAATAAAGTACAATCCTCAGATCAGTTTAGTTAATTGCCATGTGTACCAGGCTACAGTGAAAAGCTTTTGTTGCGCGCTAACCAGTCAGCGGAAAGACAACACATGATTACAATGAACCCATTCACAGTGTACAGATACATGATAAGGGGATAGCGTTTAGTGCAAGGTAAAGCCAGCAAAGTCCGATCAAAGATAGGCCGAGGGTCACTGATGAGGCAGATAGTAGTTCAGTACTGTGTTTAAGAAGGAACTGCAGATGCTGGAAAATCGAAAGTACACAAAAATGCTATAGAAACTCAGCGGGTGCAGCAGCATCTATGGAGCGAAGGAAATAGGCAACGTTTCGGGACAAAACCCTTAAGGGTTTCGGCCCGAAACGTTGCCTATTTCCCTCGCTCCATAGATGCTGCTGCACCCGCTGAGTTTCTCCAGCATTTTTGCGTACCTAGTAGTTCAGGACTGCTCTCTGGTTGTGGTAGGATGATTCAGTAGCCTGATAACAGCTGGGAAGAAATTGTCCTTGAATCTGGAGGTGTGCGTTTTCACCGTCTTCTCGAAGCAATCCCCATGCGAAGGCAGCCAAGAAAGCTAAATGCATTTGTAGAACGCAACAGAGAACCGTACAGTGTGTAGGAAGGAACGCTGGTTTAAATCGAAGAGATCGACACAAAATGCTGGAGTAACTCAGCGGGACAGGCAGCATCTCTGGAGAGAAGGAATGGGTCGGTCTGATCTGAAGAAGGGTCTTATAACGATATAACATCACCCATATAACAATTACAGACACGGAAACAGGCCCGCTCGAGTTACCCAGCAATCTGTGGTGCCGAACAAATTTTTTTCCCCCTCACTCCCACAATGCCTGCACTCATACACATTGCCCTCCATTCCTAATCAGATGCCTATCCAATTTATTTTTAAATGATACCAATGAACCTGCCTACCACTTCCACTGGAAGCTCATTCCACACCGCTACCACTCTCTGAGTAAAGAAGTTCCCCCTCATATTACCCCTAAACTTCTGTCCCTTAATTCTGAAGTCATGTCCCCTTGTTTGAATCCTCCCTATTCTCAAAGGGAGAAGCTTGTCCACATCAACGCTGTCTATCCCTCTCATCATTTTAAAGACCTCTATCAAGTCCCCCCTTAACCTTCTGCGCTCCAGAGAATAAAGACCTAACTTATTCAACCTATCTCTTAGTTGTTGTTGTCTTGACCCGAAACATCACCCATTCCTTCTCTCCAAAGATGCTGCCTGTCCCGCTGAGCTACTCCAGCAATCTGTGGCCATACAGCACGATGGGAACATGCTCCTCACTCCCCAATGTCCGTGTCCAACACGTTGCCAACTTAAACTAATCTCCTCAGCCTGCATGTGACTCTTACCCCTCCATTTTCTGCATGGCCATGTGCCTACCTGAAAGCCGTTTCATAAATGATAGAAGCAGAATTAGGCCATTCAGCCCATCAAGTCTACTCCAAGTCACCAGCCCACCACTACACCCCCCACCCCCCCTGGACTGTCTCCCTCAGATGGTCACGTCACATGGCTTATTTATTTATTTTACTTTTCTCTTACATGGGTTGGAAGCTGCATACTAAATCTGGTTGCATTGACGTGCAATGACAATAAAATATATTATTATTATTATTATTATATCATGGCTGATCTATCTCTCCCTTCTAACCCCATTCTCCTGCCTTAGTTTAACCCCTGACGACCTGTACTAATCGAGAATCTGTCTATCTCTTCCTCTAACATATCCACTGACACAGGTTTCCAAAGACTTCTGAGGCAATGAATTCCACAGATTCATCGCTCTTAAATACTGCTGCCGTATCTGCCTCCACCACCACCCCCGACAGCGCGTTCCAGGCACCCACCACCCTCCATGTAAAATAATACTTGTCCTGCACATCTCCTTTAAACTTTGACCCTCTCAGTTTAAAACTACTCTCTCTTACTCTTTGACATTTCCACCCTGGGGAAAGTTTCGACTCTTGGTCATTTGGTCAAATTATATTTTTTAGCTATCTTGCGTTCAATGAATTGATAATTGCAGAATCGTTACATTACTAATACTATCAAAAGCAAACTAAAGCCTTGCAAAGATTGGTGTCCCTACTCATTGAATTGTATTCATTTAAGCTCATTCCAGAGGTTTTAGTATTTGTTGAATTTGCCTTTCAAGCACATCAAATTTATGAATGAATGAATGAATGAATGAATACGTTTATTGGCCAAGTATTCACATACAAGGAATTTGCCTTGATGCTCCGCCCGCAAGTGACAACATGACATACAATGACATACAGTTAGGAATGACACATAAAACATTAAACATTAATAATAAAACATTATAGATTAAACATGTGAATTAAATAAAGTACCAGAGCAAAAGGAGGCTACAGATTTTTGGTTATTGAGTAGAGCTACTAATGGAAAAAAGCTGTTTTTATGTCTGGCTGTGGCGGCTTTGACAGTCCGGAGTTGCCTTCCAGAGGGAAGTGATTCAAAGAATTTGTGGCCGGGGTGAGAGGGGTCAGAGATGATCTTACCCGCTCGCTTCCTGGCCCTTGCAGTGTACAGTTCGTCGGGGGGGGGGGGTTGCAACCAACAACCACCTTGTCACATCAGTAACAATTTGTCACATCAGTAAAGCTTCACTTTTCAATGGAATGAATCATTTGAATCTTGTTGTAAAGGACTGTCTGCCACCTCTCCATGTAATTAGTCTAACGTGTGTAAAAGCAGTAGATTTGCCACCTAACATAAGGGGCGATTTACAGAAGCCAATTAACCTGCACACCTGTCCGGCTTTGGAGTGTGGGAGGAAACCGGAACACCCGGAGAAAACCCACCTGGTTACGGGGAGAACGTACAAACTCCGTACAGACAGCACCCGTAGTCAGGATCGAACCCAGGTCTCTGGCGCTGTGAGGCAGCAACTCTACTGCTGGGCCACCTTGCAGCTGCCCCTTCTCCCCTTCTTGTCCTGTGTTGTCGATGTAAAATAAAATCCTGAGTGTCCTTTTGCACATTATTATTATTATTATTATTATTATTATTATTATTGTTAACATTATTTATATAAGCTCATAAGTGGAAAGAGCAGAATTAGCCCATTCTGCCCATCAAGTCTACTCCGCCATTCAACCATTGCTGATCTATCTTCTCCTCTCAACCCTATTCTCCTGCCATCTCCCCATAACCTCTGACACCCATACTAAGCAAAGAATCTGTCTATCTCTGCCTTAAGAATATCCATTGACTTGGCCTCCACAGATTCATCACCCTCTGACTAAATAAATTCTTCCTCATCTCCTTCCTAAAGGAACATCCTTTTAGTCTGAGGCTATGGACACTGGTCCTGGACTCTCCCACACGTGGAAACATCCTCTCCACATCCACTCTATCCGGGAATTTCAACTATTCGGTAAGTTTCAATGAGGTTTCCCCCTCATCCTTGTAAACTCCAGTGAGTACAGGCCCAATTCAGTCAAATATGTGGGCCTTGACTGTGAATGACAAGAGGCCATTTGAGGTGGAGGTTTGAGCTGTGCCTTATCTTGTTCTTATCTGACCTACGCACACTCACTTCAAGGAAAGGTTATTGGTCAGTGATCAGAGGCGAGAGACCCAGGTGAACTTCCATTCCCCCCCCCACGGACTGGGGCCCGCCAGCCTAATTGTAATGCCTCTGTCAGCATGGCGAATGTCACCAGTTCATTCAATACAAAGCTCGGGGCTTGGGAAGTCGGGCTCATTTACTGATTATCTCGTTGAAGCATCGGGTGAGCAAACCTCACATTAAAGGTCTTCTGTTGCAAAGTCATTTACAGAACTTTAGAGTAAATGATGTGTGTGGGAAGGAACTGCTGATGCCGGTCATACATGGCCAGCCATGATTGAATGGCAGAGTAGACTTGTTGGGCCAAATGACCTAATTCTACTCCTATCACTTATGACCTTATACACCGAAGATAGACATCAATGTACGCGACATGGTGGCACAGCGGTAGAGTTGCTACCTTGCAGCGCCAGAGACCCGGGTTCAATCGCGACTACGGGCGCTGTCTGTACGGAGTTCTCCCCCGTGACCTGCGTGGGCTTTCTCCGTGATCTTCGGTTTCCTCCCACACTCCAAAGACGTACAGTTCTGAAGGTGAATAGGCTTGGTATAAATGTAAAACTGTCCCTAGGGTGTGTAGGGTAGTGTTCGTGTGCGAAGATCGCTGGTCGGCGCGGACTCGGTGGGCCTAAGGGCCTGTTTCCGCGCTGTATCACTAAACTAAACTATAAAACGAAAAGGAACTACAGGTGCTGGGTTATACACCGAATGTAGACACAAAATGCTGGAGTAGCTCAGCTGGACAGGCAGCATCTCTGGAGAGAAGGAATGGGTGATGTTTCGGGTCGAGATCCCCCCTTAGAGTAAATTAACTGATTATCTCTGACTGAATTTGCAGAGTCCTAGAATAGTGACAGCAAATGATTTAGCCACTCTATGTGCACTGGCTCTCACAGACTCTCTGCAATAGCAGTCCCCTCATCCTATCTTCACCCCCTACCTCTGTAGCCCTCTCTAGCTTTTTTTTGCCTTTGATCATCTATCTAGATAGAGATAAACAGGCAGCTTCCACACCCTTCAAGGCAGCGTAATGCAGATTAAGATTAATCGCACAAAGAAGGCACAAAGGTCTTGCATCAGTCGGTGACTAAGGCATTAAGATGTGAGGGAAATGGGGGGGGGGGGGTGGGGGGGGTTTACAGGAGAGATTTTTTTGGTGAAGAAGGAAGGGAACATCTCTACCCCCCCCCCCCCCCCCCCCCCCCCCCCCCCCCCCCCCAATTCAACATCACCACTAATATAACATACATATATATCTATATATATATATATATATATATCTATCAACATATAACAATTACAGCATGGAAACATGCCATCTCGGCCCTTCTAGTCCATGCCGAACACTTACTCTCACCTAGTCTCACCCAGACCATAACCCTCCATTCCTTTCCCGTCCATATAACTATCCAATTTATTTTAAAATGATAAAATTGAACCTGCCTCCACCACTTCCACTAGAAGCTCATCCCACACAGCTACCAACCTCTGAGTAAAGAAGTTCCCCCTCATGTTACCCCTAAACCTTTGCCCCTCCCCAGGGTGAGGGGGGCCGCTGAGAACAAAGGGGGACCTGGTGTGTGGGGGAGGAGGGGGCGAGGGGGGAAGAGGTTGATTTGAAGAAACTGACCAACTTACTTCAAGAGTACTTATTATAACTTTGTTGTCCTCTGTAGCGAACTTTTTGTGCACTCTTAAGCAAAAACAAAAAGTTTTGCTGTACCTCGGTACGTAAAGTGCCGTCATCATCCGTGCTCTGTATCTGTCCACTACAAAAGATGTCCGTTGAGCCTGGTACCATGAAGAATTCGCCACACAAGGGAATTTGAAACTCAAGTTTTAGTTTTTGAGATGCAGCGCGGAAACAGGCGCTTCGGCCCGCCGAGTCCGTGCCGACCAGCGATCCCCGCGCACTAACACTATCCGACACACACTAGGGACAATTTACATTTACACCAAGCCAATTAACCTACCGACCTGCACGTCTTTGGAGTGCGGGAGGAAACTGAAGGTCTCAGAGAAAACCCACGCAGGTCACGGGGAGAACGGACAAACTCCGTACAGACAGCACCCGTAGTCGGGATCGAACCTGTGTCTCTGGCACTGTGAGGCAGCAACTCTACCGCTGTGCCACCCACAACCTTATCTTGCTGAGTGAATGACTTGCAGGGAGAGATTAGGGGCATGGACAAGCAACTGGAGTAAACACCAGCGGTGGAAGGATGGAGTTTTGGAATATTTCGCATTTTTAGAGTATATATGTTTTGAAGTAAACTGTTTACACATTTCCAATGGGTTTCTGTCGAGCTGTCAGGTTGTGGGAGCCAAACAGTGGCAGTGAAATAGAAGTGTCTGTTTGGTGAAGGCATTCATGGTTATTCTCACGAGGATGGGCCGTTGTGAAAATCCAGCGGCAAAAACCAACGCATTGGCAGCACGGTGGAGCCGTGGTAGAGTTGCTGCCTCACAGCGCCAGAGACACGGGTTCGATCCTGACTACGGTTGCTGCCGGCACCGAGTTTGTACCTTCTCCCCGTGACCTGCGTGGGTTTCCTCCGGGTGCTCCGGTTTTCACCTGCAGGTCAATGCAAGATGTGCATAGTGCACAGATATATTCGAGAGAGAGTTAGATTTAGCTCCCGGGGCTAACGGAATCGAGCGATATGGGGAGAAATCAGGAACGGGGATAGATTTTGGATGATCAGCCATGATCATCCAAACATGATCATTGGAACATACAAGATTGTTAAGGGTTTGGACACGCTAGAGGCAGGAAACATGTTCCCGATGTTGGGGGAGTCCAGAACCAGGGGCCACAGTTTAAGAATAAGGGGTAAGCAATTTAGAACGGAGACAAGGAAACACTTTTTCTCACGGAGAATGGAGAGTCTGTGGAATTCTCTGCCTCAGAGGGCGATGGAGGCAGGTTCTTTGGATGCTTTCAAGAGAGAGCTAGATGGGGCTCTTAAAGATAGCGGAGTCAGGGGATATGGGGAGAAGGCAGGAATGGCCTCCTCCTGAAGAAGATCATATTGAATGGCAGTGCTGGCTCCACTACCTTCCACTACCTGCAACCTCCGGCAACCACCTTCAACTAGCATTGCAACCAGCTTCGACTAAAAAATTACTGATTTTTAAAACGGCAACCTATTTTTAGTCGCGGCCAGTTTTGAATTTTTTGAAATAATCTCCGGAACATAGAAGAAGCGGAAAACCACTTTTGACCATTAGTTGTGGTCATGTTCACATGTGGCTTATGATCAAATCTGATATTCAAGTGAGCTAGTCATATTTGCATTTTTCCTATTTTGTGCATTATTTCACCCACTCTTAGGCCAATATAATCCATGCTACCTTATTTGCCCAACCCAGTGCTTACAATCCAATGGTATAAATATTGATTTCTCTAACTTCAAGTAACCCTTGCTTTCCCTCTCTCTCCGTCCCTACCCCACATTAGTCTGAAGAAATGTCTCGATCCGAAACGTTGTCCATTCCTTCTCTCCTGAGATGCTGCCTCGCCCGCTGAGTTACTCCAGTAGTTTGGGTCTACCCCTCACCTTAGTTCTCCGACTAGTTTCACTGTGTTCCTGATTAATGTTTCCAATTGTGTGTGTCGTTGTCACCTCCCCCCTGCCCCCCAGCTAACAACAAACCATTCTGCATGTCCTTGATCATCTTCCCCTTTGATCTGTCATTTTCACACCTTACTCTTCCATACCTCAAGTCCCCCCCCCCTCTCCCCTGACCTTTAGTCCGAAGGAGGGTCTCGACCCAAAACGCCGCCCATTCCTTCTCTCCAGAGATGCTGCCCGTCCCGCTGAGTTACTCCAGCATTTTGTGCCTATCTTCGGTGGAAACCAGAGTCTTCAGTTTCTTCCTGCACACAATGTGCGCTCGCACCAAGAAAACTCCATATTTTCCCAGTGAAATGTCCTCTCGGCAACCCTGGAAGTAAATCATGCATCTCTCAATCAAAATGATGTGGAAGTGGTTGGCAAGGACTTCATGTCATTTTCAATCTCACGGCGCAGAAATAAATATCATTCCACCACTAAATTTATAGGCAATGACTTTTATAGTCTCTCCTCGGGCTTTTCAACTCGAGGAATAACCGGCCAAGTTTATGTAACCCCTGTTCAACAAATGACCCCCCGAGGCTTTCAGTCACGCTGTTGAACGTACCCGGGGCTCCTATCAAAGCCCTTGTATCCTTCCTGCAGTGTTTTTGGGGCAGATCAGAGGAGAATGCTTCATACGTCCCAGCCTCACCCACTGCCCAGGGCAATACTCGACTCTGCGGTATATTTCAGAGAGCCACAGCGAGCCATGTTATCATCAGTCTGTCACTTAATGTTTCAATCGTACATACATCATACAACATACTTTTATTATTCTCTCTTCCCCCCCCCACCCCCAATTCAAAGGTGGAAGCACTTTGAGTCCAATATAAACATGGGTGGTGATTAGCGTTGGTTTTTTTTGACAATATTTCAATCTCGTATTATTTTGTCACGGTGATTTATGCTTCTGTCAAAATGACGCCACTCTCCCTGACGATTAGGACCAGAAATATCCTTTAACTTTCTATTGTCATTTAAGTTTATTTCTTCCCCATGTACTCCTTTTTTTTCTTCTTCCGTAGAACTCATTTCAGCTGTGTCTTGTTACTAGCAAACTAAATGTTTGCCTTTATGTCTGATTTAGTTTAGTTTATTGTCACGTGTACAGAAGTACAGTGAAAAGCTGTTTAGTGTAGAGGAACAGTGCGGAAACACCGAGTCCGCACCGACCAGCGATCCTCACACACTAACACTATCCTACACACACACTGGGGATAATTTACACCAACACCAATCCAATTAATCTAAAAACCTGTACGTCTTTGGAGTGTGGGAGGAAACCGAAGATCTCGGAGAAAACCCACGCAGGTCACGGGGAGAACGTACAAACTCCATACAGACAGCACGCGTAGTCGGGATCGGACCTGTGTCTCTGGCGCTGTGAAGCAGCAACTCTACCGCTGCACCACCGTGCTGCACGTATATTTCTACACCAAGTGTTCTGTATTATTTTTTGAAGAATTTTTTTCAGCTGTATCTCGTTTCTAACCGACCAAATGTTTGCCTTTATGTCTTATTTGGGTTTGTTTTTCACCGCGGTACGGTGAAAAGCTTTGGGAGAGTCTTGGACCAGAGGTCATAGCCTCAGAATTAAAGGGCGCTCTTTTGGAAACGAGGTGAGGAGACATTAATTTAGTCAGAGGGTAGTTAATCTGTTGAACAGAAGGCTGTGGAGGCCACGTCAGTGGATATTTTTAAGGCAGAGGTAGATAGATTCTTGACTGGAACGGGTGTCAAGGTTTATGGGGAGAAGGCAGGAAAATGGGATTAGGAGGCAGAGATCAGCCATGATTGAATGGCGGAGTAGACTCGATGGGCCGAATGGCCTAATTCTACTCCTATAACTTGTGAACCTGCATATCTTAGGAACATGAAAGGAAACCGGATCACCCGGAGATACCCCACGCGGTCAAACGGAAAACGTACAAACTTGGTGAGCAGCCGTAGTCAAAGTCAAACCTGGGCCACGGCACTGTGAGGAGGCAACCCTATCGCTGCACCACTGTGCTGGGCAAAGGTTAATAGTAGCATCTTTCCTCACCATTTCCAGATAGCATCAAGCAAGCTTGGGGACATTGCATGTTAATTTTAATTTCTTAAAAAACAAAAGTAATTCTTCAAGGAGCGGTATGGATTTCCTTGGACAAGTGTTTTGACGAGTAAAGATGGCAGCTCAGTGGTAGAGCTGCCTGCTCAGAGCACCAGAGACGGAGGTTCGATCCTGACCTTGGATATTGCCTGTGTGGAATCAACGCATTCCCCCTACGACCAGGTATTATATCTTGTATTGTATTGTATTTTAATGACCACACAGCCAGGCTGGTGGAATTTTGGGTTGTCAGCAGCGATACAATAATAAAGAACACACAACCACAATAAAAAAATGTAACGCAAACATCCATCACAGCATTCATCACTGTGGTGGAAGGCACAAAAATTTGGCCAGTCCTCCTCCATTTTCCCCCCGTGGACCGGACCAGAGTCCAGAGTCAGTCCAGGATCGGCTCTTCCTCACCGGAGACCGCGGCTTTAAGTTGTTGTAGGCCGCAGGCCGGCGGTCGAGATTTAAAGTCTCCGCCGCAGCCAGAAGCATCGTAGGCTGCAGGGCCGGCGGTCGAAGCTCCCCTCCAGGGGTGTTGGTAAGTCCATGCCGGCCCTGCGGTAGCAGTTGGCCGCGGGCCGGCAGTGATGGCTTCTTCTTCCCCCGGGTCCCCCACGAGGGATCCCGGGCTGTAGACGCCGCACCAGCTGGAGCTCTGCAGACCGCGACTTCAGGCTGCCGGCTGCCCCGGACCAGCGAAACGGAGCGCTCCCCTCCAGCGAGCCCCAACGAGGGCTCACCCGCTCCATGCCGAGAGTCCACGCTGCGCCTGCCGCTGAAGCTCCGGGAAAGGCCGCGCCGATCCTTGATATTAGGCCACGGGGGAGGCAACCTGGAAAAAAAAAAAAAGTCGCCTCTCCATGGAGGAGGCGACCAAAGCAGTTTCTTTACACACTTTAAAACATACTAAAAAATAATAAAAAGTTGGGGGGGAAAAAAAAAACAAAAAAAACTGACGCGCTGCTGACATGGTTGCTGCCAGAGCAGTGCCCCCTACCCCCCTGGTTTCCTCCGGGTGCTCTGGTTTCTCCCCACATCCCAAAGACGTGCGGGTTTGCAGGTTAATTGGCCCCTCTGTGAAATTGCCCCGAATGTGGCGGGAATAGATGAGAAAGTGGGATGAGGTAGAACTGGTCTGAATGGGTGATCGCTGGTCAGCCTGGGGCTTGGTGGGCCGAAGGGCCTGTTTCTATGCTGTATCAGTAGACTCTCAACTAGACTATAAACTAGACTCTAGAGTAGACTAAACTAGACTCTTTAACTAAACAAAATAAAATGTTGCTCTGACCTTGTCCAAGGCTGTCAAAGTCACAGCATCATTGCATGAGGTTGCTTTGAATGAACTGACATCTTATTTGGATCTATAATACAACAGGCTATTTTAGCTTTGGAGAACCCCTGGGATATGCAAAGTGGATTACATTACTCTGCTGCAAAGTCTATTATGCTTTCTTGAGATGTTTTATGCTTTCAGGAGGATGTATTATGTAGCAATGTTCAAAGAGGTTGAGGATTGCCTTTTGTTTGCGTGCCTGCTGTCGAAAATCCAACATGTGGTGGAAGTAAGGATTGATGTTTTTGGAAAAGGCACAAAGTGCTAGTGCAACTCCATGGGTCAGGCAGCATCTCCTGGAGTAATTCACATCTGGGCATTTTCTGTAAACCAGTCTCTGCAGTTAGTTGGATAGACACAAAATACTGGAGGCAACATCTCCATAGAGAAGGAATGGGAGATGTTTCGGGTCGAGACCCTTCTTCAGCCTAAGAGTCAGGGGAAAGGGGAGACGAGAGATATGATTATAGAGAGATGTAGATCAAATGAATGGGAAATAATGAAAGAAAATACTGTTGCTACGTTGTCCATGTCAGGTGGGAGGAAGGAGGTCGATTTTTGAACATTAATTTCCTCGTGTAGCCAAACGTGGTGCTGGGACAGACAAGATGGTGATACATTTTGTCATTCATATCTACATTCATTGAGAAATCACATCCAAGACCAAGCCCTAGTGAGACCACACCTGGAGTATTGTGTGCAGTTTTGGCCTCCAAAGTTGAGGAAGGACATTCTTGCTATTGAGGGAGTGCAGCGTAGGTTCATCAGGTTGATTCCCCGGATGGTGGGACTGTCATATGTTGATAGATTGGAGCAGCTGTGCTTGTACACTCTGGAGTTTAGAAGGATGAGAGGGAATCTTATTGAAACATATAAGACTGTTAAGGGTTACACGCTAGAGGCAGGAAACATGTTCCCGATGTTGTGGGAGTCCAGAACCAGGGGCCACAGTTTAAGAATAAGGGGTAAGCCATTTAGAACGGAGACGAGGAAACACATTTTCTCACTGAGAGTTGTGAGTCTGTGGAATTCTCTGCCTCAGAGGGCGGTGGAGGCCGGTTCTCTGGATGCTTTCAAGAGAGAGCTAGATAGGGCTCTTAAAGATAGCGGAGTCAGGGGATATGGGGAGAAGGCAGGAACGGGGTACTGTTTGGGGATGTTCAGCCATGATCACATTGAATGGCAATGCTGGCTCGAAGGGCCGAATGGCCTACTCCTGCACCTATTGTCTATTGCCCCGCTGAGTTACTCTGGCATTTTGTGTCCACATTCTGTATGAAGCTGATTTGGTTGTGCTAGCCTTTACCAAGGCCACGTGAATTAGTATCAATTTATTCTGGAGAGCCTCACTTTATGGGAGAAGTGATTGTCTCAAACATATCACATTCTCTCCTCCGTGTTAGCTGATAATAAATTAGACGTTCTGCATTTCCTGAAGTGGATCAACACTGCTCTGAATGCCAAGTTAGACGGTGTGCCAACTGCAAAGTTTTTAAATGCAGGACTCTTTCCTCTGTCTTGGCCTCAGTTGTGCTTTGCATCAAAATCATTCTCTTCCTTGTCTACAAATTCAAGATGTGATCCAAACTTCACAGGGAGTAGTGAACAGTTCCACTTCCTGTAACTGTCAAAGGGTCTCTTAACAGACAGCATCTCTTATCCTTTAACTGCAAGAGTTAAATAACGTTCAAGATTCTTTTGTTATGAAGTCCGATGGTAAATTGGGTGTCACGGTGGCGTAGCGGTAGATTCGATGTCTTACAGCGTTTACGGTGCCAGAGTCCCGGGTTCGATCCCGGCTACAGGCGCTGTCTGTACTGAGTTTGCACGTTCTCCCTGTGACCTGCGCGGGTTTTCTGCGAGATCTTCGGTTTCCTCCCACACCACAAAGACGTGCAGGTTTGTAGGTTAACTGGCATGCTATAAAATGTAAGATTGTCCCTGGTATAGGATAGTGTTAGTGTGTGCAGGGATCGCTGGCCAGCACGTACTCGGTGGGCCGAAGGGCCTGTTTCCGCGCTGTATCTCTGAACGACACTAAACTTAATCTCCATTTCGTGAACAATTATTGAAAGAAAGTCACAATGATGCCACCTTCTGTGTGAAGGATACGGGGCAAAACAAAGCGTTTCTGCGGCAGAATGCTTTTCAAAACAGACGAAATACTGCCCGATTCTCTATTTAAAAAATGGAGGTCATTGATCTTGCTGCCTCAGCGGGCAAAGAAATCGGAGATAGAGATGAGTTTAAGGCCGGTTTGAAGTCTGAACAATTACTTGATATTTAGCAAGCGATCCTGAATATCTTCAAAAATATTACTTTACACTCTTGTGAGATCGGGAATATTGAAAAGAACAAAGATCGTCATTCTTTTCTTTTCAGTAGGAGAAACATTGATCCAACAATGGAAACAATTGTGAGAATTATTATGTTTAAAGTGGGGAGGTGAGGAAAGGCCGAGCCTTTATTGTAGAGGACACCTGCGTGGCTGGTGGGAAAGTAGTGGTGTGAAACTAAACACAGTTTGGTTTTCTAAGGCAGAGCCAGGTAGGTTTTTGATTAGTACAGGTTAGTCAGTCAGAGGTTATGGGGAGAAGGCAGGAGAATGGGGTTAGGAGGGAGAGATAGATCAGCCATGATTGAATGACGGAGTAGACTGGATGGGCTGAGCAACCTAATTCTGCTCCTTTGACCTCGTTCGTTGGAAGGAAGTCTTCGTTTGTGGTGGTGAGGTGGGAAAATATACCTTTTCCTATCGACCCTTCCTTCATCCGTATCCATCTATCACTTGGTAGACAAAATTGCTGGAAAATTGTGTAGGAGGTGGACAAAATTGCTGGAGAAACTCAGCGGGTGAGGCAGCATCTAAGGAGCGAAGGAAATAGGCAACGTTTCAGGCCGAAACCCTTCTTCAGACCGATTCAGGGTGGGGGGGGGAAGAAGAAAGGAAGAGGAGGAGCCAGAAGGCTGAGGGAGAGCTGAGAAGGGGAGGAGACAGCAAGGGCTACAGGGAATTGGAGAAGTCAATGTTCAGGCCACCGGGATGCAGACTGCCCAAGCGGAATATGAGGTGCTGCTCCTCCAGTTTCCGGTGGTGCTCACTCTGGCCATGGAGGAGGCCCAGGACAGAAAGGTCGGATTCGGAATGGGAGGGGGAGTTGAAGTGCTGAGCCACCGGGAGATCAGGTTGGTTAATGCGGACCGAGCGGAGGTGTTGGGCGAAACGATCGCCAAGCCTACGCTTGGTCTCACCGATGTAGATCAGCTGAAATCTAGAGCTGACATCTAGAGCAATAGATGACTATCACTTGCCAATCCCCTCCGCCAAGTCTCTTTCTCCCCCATAATCCTACCGCAACCAGACAGCATCCCTGAACTATGATCTGCCTCAGCGTGGACCCTCGCACTATCTTTGACCGGATGTTACCAGCTTTATCCTGCGCTCAACGTTATTCCCTTGTGTTATCTGTACACTGTGAAAGGCTCGAATGTAATCGTGTATTGTTTTTCTGCTGGCAGACACAATATGCCGGAGGAACTCAGCGGGACAGGCAGCATCTCTGGAGAGAAGGAATGGGTGATGTTTTTCGTGTCGAGACCCTTCTTCAGACTGTCTTTCCGCTGTCTGGTTAGTGTGCAACAAAAGCTTTTCACTGTACCTCGGTGCACGTGATAATAATCTAAAACTAAACTAAAAATCAGTCTGAAAATGGATCCCGACCTGAAACATGGTCAATCCATGTTCCCCAGCGATGCTGCCTTCCCCCGCTGTGTTACTCCAGCACTTTGTGTATTTTTTTTTAAACAGCAACTGCAGTTCTTTGTTTCCGCACGAGTTCCATGTTACTCCATCTGATGATGAATACAGGCACGAGTCTAATAAGTGAGTTCGGTATTCCGAAAAACGCAAGGAATCATGGGATTTGTCAAAGGTCACTGGCGATAAGCACTCTCGGCAACCGTGCTGCTGCATGCACACAGACCTGCGCCTCATCCGTAGCCGGGATTGAACCTGGGTCCCCAGCGCCGCAAGCGCTGCCGTACCGCCACTGGACCGTCCCAGTCCCCGGCCCTTCCCGAGCGCCCCATCCCCATCCGGGGCAGCCCATGTCCCAGGCCCACAGCCAGCGCGGACAAGAAGCGCCAACTCCACTGCTCCGGGCCGGTGTCCCGTCAGTCCAGTGCCCCTCCACGCTGGCTGCAAGTCTGGGCCGCCACTACCGTCCGACTCCCGCCAGCCCAGGGCCACCCCGGACATCCCCGGACAGGGACGGGACACTCGGGAGGGGACAGGGACGGACCAGCAGCAACTCAACAGAGCCGGACACCCCGGCCCAACCCCGACCACGGACGAAATGCAGGTCTGCACCCATGCAGCAGCACAGCCGGCGAGAGTGTCTATCGCGACCTATGACCTGGGCATGCGTAGTCGGAATACCAAACTCACTCATAGTCCACAAGAACCGTGAGGGAAAGTTAAAAAATACTTTGAAAGAACTGTCGCCTACACTCATGAAACACTGGGGGCAATTATTCTACAAACCCGCACGTCTTTGGGATGTAGGAGAAACAGGAGCACACAGAGGAAAGCCATGCAGTCATAAGTTCATAAGGTCTCGGAGCAGATTTAGACCATTCGGCCCATCAAGTCTACTCCGCCTTTCAATCGGTGCTGATCTATCTTTCCCTCTCAACCCCATTCTCCTGCCTTCTCCCCATAACCTCTGACAGCTGTACTAATCAAGAATCCATCTATCTCTGCCTTAAAAATATCCAGGGACTTGGCTTCCACAGTCTTCTGTCACAGGAAAAAGGAACAAACTCCACTCCGGCAGCACCCGAGGTCAGGATCGAACCGGGTGTCTGGCGCTGTGAGGCAGCAGCTCCAACTGCTGAGCCGTTCCAAGGCTCTTCTGGATCTTCGCTCCGTGACCCGACCACAACTTGTTCCATCAGTAGCAGAGAAGATGCCTTTTACCCAGGTTTATTAAAAATTCGAAGATAGACACAAAATGTAGGAGTAACTCAGCGGGACAGGCAACATCTCTGGATAGAAGGAACGGGTGACCTCACACCGCCCAAACCAGGATAAGGTCATAAGTGGTAGGAGCAGAATTCAGCCATTCGGCCCATCAAGTCTACTCCACCATTCAATCATGGCTGATTTATCTCTCCCTCCTAACCCCATTCTCCTGCCGTCTCCCCATAACCCCAGTCTGTGGAATTCTCTGCCTCAGAGGGCGCTGGAGGCGGGTTCTCTGGATGCTTTCAAGAGAGAGTTAGATAGGGCTCTTAAAAATAGCAGAGTCAGGGGATATGGGGAGAAGGCAGGAACGGGGTACTGATTGGGGATGATCAGCCATGATCACATTGAGTGGCGGTGCTGGCTCGAAGGGCCGAATGGCCTACTCCTGCAGCTATTCAATAATCAATACTAATCAATAATCAATAACTACTCGCTCTCCTCTCCCTGACCACAACCCAGGTTACATTTACAGCAGAGAAATAGTAAATTAACAGATTTTAATAAGGTTCAGCGCGTGTAAAAATGGAAGGCAATGATGATTAAATTGATGGGGGAGAAAAAAACAAAGCTGTTTACGAGGGCAACTGGAGATTAGTTTTAAGAGCAAGTCATAATTAAAAATAACATGTTGATATATGGATAATGTTTCAGGAGGCCAGTGTAGAGGTGAATATTGTCAGAGCACAAGTAACTAGACTTTGTTTCTGCTCCGAAATAATGATTGCTTTATGTTATGTTTGCAACAGTGGAAGGTGATATTTAAAATGACAAATGGACTTACAATAGTCCCAAGTGTGTAATTTGTAAGAAGACTGTAATTACTCTGCTACCCTTCATTATAAAAGTTGCTGTTTCGTTTTTAGTAAGTGAATGTAACGCAATGCTATCCAAAATTTGGAAGGGAGACATCATTTGTCAGCATTAATTAAACCAGCGCCTGGATGCAAGTAAATTAAACTATTTGGTTCTCTTTAGAGATACAGCGTGGAAACAGGCCCTTCAGCCCATCGAGTCCAGGCCGACCATTGATCACCTGTTCACACTATAGACAATAGACAATAGGTGCAGGAGTAGGCCATTCAGCCCTCTGAGCCAGCACCACCATTCAATGTGATCATGGCTGATCATCCCCAATCAGTACCCCGTTCCTGCCTTCTCCCCTTATCCCCTGACTCCGCTATCTTTAAGAACCCTATCTAGCTCTCTCTCTTGAAAGAATCCAGGGAACCGGCCTCCACCGTCCTCTGAGGCAGAGAATTCCACAGACTCAACAACTCTCTGTGTGATAAAGTGTTTCCTCGTCTCCGTTCTAAATGGCTTACTCCTTATTCTTAAACTGCGGCCCCTGGTTCTGGACTCCCCCAACATCGGGAACTATCTGAGATATAACTCTGGTCTGGAAAACAGTAAATGATTCCGGCATTTTACTGTAAACAGGAAGCAAAAAGTCAGTGACTTGACCAAACACAATTGCCTTCCTTCCACACTTTGAAAATAAGTTATTTATTAAAAAGAAAATTGTACATTACAATATGCATTTCCTTTGACTTATTCTATTGATTCCCTTTCAAATGCTTTACCTTTTTCACATCTTTTTGCGTTTCAGGCCATGAGTTTTACTCTCTTAAAAACCCGAGTGTCACTTAGACAATGTGCAGACGGCAACTGAGTTTGAGAAAACATTCTGCTGTTTCATTTCCAACTCCCTTCCATATTAACAGTTCGTTCTCTCTATACAATGCATCATTCATGAGACGAATGTGTGGGTGATCTATCAGCTCGCCTTCCAGACCCACCGTCTGCTCCAGCGGCCAGCTCAGGACCCTGGAGGAGAATGATGAAATTTGGGGACCAGTAATATGATAAAAGCAACAATCTTCTTCTTGCATATGGCGTGCACAGCCTAAAGTTGTAGGACAACTTGTTCTATTTGATCTTATTTGATTGTGCATGCCGGGTTGATTGCACAAGAGTAAATATCCATGTCATCACGTGTGCATCAAGTCATACAGTGTGGAAACGGGCCCTTCTGCCCGACTTGCCCATTCTGACCCATCTACACTAGTCCCGCACTCCCCACACTCCAAACATGTGCAGGTTTGTATGGTTAATTGGCTTCCGTAAAATAGTAAAATTTCCCCACTGTGTGTAGGGTAGTGTTAATGTGCGGGGATCGCTGGTCGGGGCGGACTCAGTGGATCGAAGGGTCTTTTTCAATGCTGTATCTCTAAACTAAATTAAAAAAAAAAAGAATTGCCAACTCAGCACTAAATCCTGGCAGAGTGTCTGTGACAATTCTGCCAATTAACATGTAGAATGCAGAGTGGGGGTATGTGACTGTGCTCATGTCTAACCAGTCCATTGAGGAACCAACAAAGTCAGTTTACTGAGGAAGTATAAGAGAGCTCATTACAGAAGCTGAATCACCGTCGAATCAATGCAGTGTAATATTGCAAGAAAGATGCGGTTTGCGGAGAATGGCGAATTGCACGGTTGCGTTTTGCCATAATGTCCTGTTGCAGAACATCAGCAATGATAGACCTTTGACTTTGTCTTGGTTTGGCGCCAGCTCTGTCCAAGACTGATGGACCATTGCGAAGAGCTGTGAACGTAGCCCAGTCCGTCACACACACACACGCACACACACACACACACACGCGCGCACACACAGACACACACACACACACACACACACACACACACACACACACACACACACACACACACACACACACACACACACACACACGCACACACGCGCACGCACACACACGCACACACACGCACACACACGCACACACACACACATGCGCGCGCACGCGCGTACACACACGCACACACACACATACAGGCACACACACACACACATGCGCGCACACACACGCACACACACACACACACGCACACACACGCACACACACACACACACGCACACACACACACACACACACACGCACGCATGCATGCGCGCACACACACACACACACACACACACACACACACACACACACACACACACACACACACACACACACACACACACACACACACACACACACACACACACCCACACACACACACACACACACACACACACACCCACACACACACACACACACCACACACACCAGACTCCTCCACCATTGTCCCCATCTTTACCTCACGCTGCCTCGTAAAAGCAGCTGACGGAACCAAAGACTTGTCCCACCCCTTGGACATCCCATCTTCTCCCCGCTCCCGTCCGGCAGAAGGTACAGAAGCTTGAAAGCGAGCACCACCAGACTCAGGAACAGCCTGAAGAACAGTCTCGACCCGAAACGTCACCCATTCCTACTCTCCATAAATGCTGCCTCACCCGCTGAGTTACTCTAACATTTTGTGTCTACCAACAGCTTCTTCCCCTCTGTTATCAGGCTTCTGAATGGTCCTTCCATAAGCTAGGGTACTGTATGATTCACCTCCACCCCCATTGCGGACATTGGACTGTCCATGGAACTGGTGGTCTACAATGCTGAGAACTATATTCTGCACTCTGTATCTTCCCCTTTGCTCCACCTATCGTAACTGTTTATCTTGATTGCATTTATACCTGGTGTTATCTGATTTGATTGAACAGAATACACCACCAAGCCTTTCACTGTACACTGTTGACTCCAGCTGGAAACAACAAAAGTTGAAGAGATTGGGGAAATTGGGGGTGTGCTGGGATAACTCAGCGGGTCAGGCAGCATCTCTGGGGGAAAAAGGATAGATGACGTTTCGGGTCAGGACCCTTCTTCACACCTGCAACTGGCTTCAGCGCTGTTCATAAGTTATAGGAGTGTAATTATGGTAGCTCTAAACAGACCAAAGTGGAAGTGATCGGGGAAATCCTCTGTCTATGAGGCTTGGTGTTTATCCTGCTGTAAGCGACACCGATAAGAATATTAATTGAATGACTTGCGATAACTCGGCAAGTTTATTCTGTGAGCAGTCGAGATAAATGGAATCACAAATGAAACTGCTGCAGCTCATCTTAAATCCAGAGCCAACTCCACAACATTGGATTGCTGCGCTAGCTTTACTTCCACTGCAGGTAGAGGCGCTAATTGCATTCAGTTTCAACTGCGATGGCATTAATTTAATAACGTAATCGGGACGGCACAGTGGCGCAGCGGTAGAGTTGTTGCCTCATAGCGCCAGAGACCCGGGTTCAATCCTGACTACAGGGGTGCCGTCTGTACTGAGTTTGTACCTTCTCCCTGTGACCATGTGGGTTTTCTCCGGGTGCTCTGGTTTTCTCCAATATTGCAAAAGATGTACAGGTTTGTAGGTTAATTGGCTTGCGTGAACTGTGTCCATCGCGTGTAGGGTAGAACTAGCGAATGGCCGGTCATTGGTCGGCGAGTCAGTGGCTCCTGTTTCAATGCTGTATCCAAACTAAACTAAACTAGTTAGTTGAGAAAAGCAGATATGCGTGCATATGGATATTGGAGCAAGTAAGACTGTTGTAGACCTGGATGTACACCTGTAAAGGGGCTGTCCTGCTTGGGCGACCTAATTGGCAAGTTTAGAAGAGTTTGAAAGACCAGCTTCGACTAGCTATGACTAATTTTGGTAAATTGGACACCAAATAGTGGAGAGTGAAGCCAACCTCCTTTGATCTCCATCGACCTCCCTTCGACTATGATGAAGACTATCTACGATTACCTTCGCCTACCCTCGATTACCTACGACTAACATGCCGATCTACTACGACCTACTGCGACTAAACCTACGAATAAAAAAACTATACATTTTTTCCATGGCGACCTTTGTTTACTCACGGGCATTTTGTAACATATTGGGGAAAAAACGCCGCGACCTAGCTGAGGCCTCGAGTACGCGGAGATCACTCTCGAGCATGAAGGAGAGTTACGAAGACCTCCTACAACCTCGTGTCCACCATGCTGCGCGTATGAGTTGAGGGCAAACTCGCGGATTAGGTCACCCAAGTGGGACAACCCCCTTAATACTAAAGAAAAATAAATAATAAAGCAAAAATTGAGTCTGAAGTTCCCACTGAGTTACTCCAGCATTTTGAAAATAAGTTACACCTTTGGTGTAAACTTGTCTGTTGCTGAAGGTGCTCCTCAGGTTGACCAGCGTGTCATGGAGGGGGTGATCTGTGTTGTATTTGCTGTTCGTAGCTGGAGTAAGGTTCGATTTAGTTGCAGAGTTTGGCTGTTGACTCCTTCACTTTCAACCATAACATTGCGCCAGAGGGAAAACTAGCAGAGAATTGGCCATCATGACCAAGGCTGTTCCCCTGACAGCTACCAGTTGCACATCACTCAATAACACTTGCAGAGACACAGATAGCATGAGAATTTATTGGCCCGTTGTAAACTCTCAGACCTATTTGTAGACAGACCGATAAGCAAAACCATTCCCCGCTGTAATCCACCTCAGTTTGTTTACACAACCATTTTAGTTTAGTTTAGAGATATAGCGTGGATACAGGCCCTTCGGCCCACCCAGTCCGTGCCGACCATCGATCACCCGTTCACACTAGATCTGTGTCATCCCACTTTCTCATCCACTACCTGCACACGAAGGACAATTTACAGCAGCCAATTAAAGCCCCTGTCCCACTGTACGAGGTAAATCACGAGTTCTCCCGAGTTTTCCCCTGATTCGAACTCGGAGAATGTCCGTAGCGGGTCCGTGGGAGTTCGTGGATGTCTCATAGCGGTTCGTACGAGTAAAAAGTAACAATTTTTTTCATCACGAGTATTTTTTTACTCGTGGACATTTTTCGCAGTGTTGAAAAAAACGTCACGAGTTTACTGGATGTCCCGAGTACCTACCATTACTTGTACGAGCGCTACGGGACATCCACGAGCCCCTACGGACCCACTACGGACATTCTCCGAGTTAAAATCAGGGGAAAACACGGGAGAACTCTTGATTTACCTCGTAAAGTGGGACAGGCCCTTAACCTGGCACCATCGTGCCAACTACCGATCGCCTACACACTAGGATTTTGTGTTGTCCCAGATTTGCATTCCACACACTAGGGGAAATCTTGGAAATGTGGGAGGAGACTGGAGAACCCGGAGAAAAACACAAGCGGTCACAGGTAGAACGTGCAAACTCCACACAGACTGCACCCCCTATGCCCTGTCCCACTTACGAAACCTGAACGGAAACCTCTGGAGACTTTGCGCCCCACCCAAGGTTTCCGTGAGGTTCCCGGAGGTTTTTGTCAGTCTCCCTAGCTGCTTCCACTACCTGCAACCTCCGGCAACCACCTGCAACCTCCAGGAACCGCACGGAAACCTTGGGTGGGGCGCAAAGTCTCCAGAGGTTTCCGTTCAGGTTTCCTAAGTGGGACAGGGGCAAAAGTCAGGATCGAACATTGGTGTCTCCCACACTCGAAAGATGTACAGGTGTGTAGATTAATTGGCTTCAGTACGTTGAAAAATAGTCCCCAGTGCGTAGGCTAGCATATGGGGGTGATCGCTGGTCGGCTAACTAAACTTAGACTCTTGATATTTTTGATGCATTTACATGTGCCCCAATATCTCAGCAGAGAACTGTTCACCAACTTTTTAACACTTACCAGTGATCAGTTGTAAGGAAAATTAACTTTAATTGGCTTTGGTGTGTATGTGTGTAAATTGTCCCCAGCGTGTAGGATAGTGTTAATGTGTGGGGATCGCTGGTCGGCACGGACTCGGTGGGTCGATGGGCACTATTTCTGCGCTGTATCTCTAAACTAAACTGAACTTGAGATGAGTTGTTCACGGCTGGTGTTTATGGCTGAGTTACTGGGCCAAGCAGCTTTTACATTTGCAAGCTCGCTGTGAGTTGGCTGGGCTCGTACATTCTGTCAGTACTAACGATACTTAAGACAAATTTTGCGAATCGGCTTATCGTCTTAGAATAATACCAATCTTGTATCTACACTGGTCAGAATTTTAATCACCACATTCGAAGTAAAAATGATAAAGGAGTGAATCTAGTAAAGTCACATTGACATGCAACATACATAATAGCCTTGAGTTCATCTTGACCTCCATGCATTTTACAGTATACTCGTAACAAACTATTTATTTCTGTTCAAGTTTAAAGTCACATGTTAGTCCCATTATCTTGCACCTTAGAAACATAGAAACATAGAAATTAGGTGCAGGAGTAGGCCATTCGGCCCTTCGAGCCTGCACCGCCATTCAATATGATCATGGCTGATCATCCAACTCAGTATCCCGTACCTGCCTTCTCTCCATACCCCCTGATCTCCTTAGCCACAAGGGCCACATCTAACTCCCTCTTAAATATAGCCAATGAACTGGCCTCAACTACCCTCTGTGGCAGAGAGTTCCAGAGATTCACCACTCTCTGTGTGAAAAAAGTTCTTCTCAGGAACCTTTGAGGAAGGACATTCTTGCTATTGAGGGAGTGCAGCGTAGGTTTACCAGGTTAATTCCCGGAATGGGCTTGTATACTCTGGAGTTTAGAAGGATGAGAGGGCATCTTATTGAAACACATAAGATTATTCAGTGTTTGGACACGCTAGAGGCAGGAAACATGTTCCCGATGTTGGCGGAGTCCAGAGCCAGGGGCCACAGTTTGAGAATAAGGGGTAAGCCATTTAGAACGGAGATGAGGAAACACTTTTTCACACAGAGAGTGGTGAGTCTGGAATTCTCTGCCTCAGAGGGCGGTGGAGGCCGGTTCTCTGGATGCTTTCAAGAGAGGGTTAGATAGAGCTCTTAAAGATAGCGGTGTCAGGGGATATGGGGAGAAGGCAGGAACGGGGTACTGATTGGGGATGATCTGCCATTGAATGGCGGTGCTAGCTCGAAGGGCCGAATGGTCTACTCCTGCACCTATTGTCTATTGTCTTCCAGTTTGCTCTGCTGTACTGCCAGTTTAGTCGATTTAACAGATTGTATAATTAAAAATTAAACTATCAAACAGATTCTATTTGTCTAAATAAGACTGTCATTCACAAATTGCTCGTAAGGTCAGAAGTGATAAGAGCACAATTAGTCCATTCAGCCCATCAAGTCAACTCCGCTATTCAAGCATGGCTGATCTATCTCTCCCTCTCAACCCGATTCTCCTGCCTTCTCCCCATAATCTCTGACATCATTGTAATTGTAAGAGAACTGGCAAAAATGAATATTCAGCTGCAGGATATAAATAACAATGCAACTGGAAATATGATGATAAATCACGGCAAAAGTTGAAACAAAGAACTGCAGATGCTGGTTAATGCACAAAAGACACAAAGTGCTGGAGTAACTCAGCAGGTCAGGCAGCATCCCTGTAGTCTGAAGAAGGGTCTTGAGCCAAAACGTCACCTATTCCTTTTCTCCAGAGATGCTGTCTGACCCGCTGAGTTACTCCAGCTTAGAGACATAAAACAATAGGTGCAGGAGTAGGCCATTCAGCCCTTCGAGCCAGCACTGCCATTGAATATGATCATGGCTGATCATCTACAATCAGTACCCCGTTCCTGTTTTTTCCCCCATATCCCTTGATCCCGTTAGCCTTAAGAGCTAAATCTAACTCTCTCTTGAAAACATCCAGTGAATTGGCCTCCACTGTCTTCTGTGGCAGAGAATTCCACAGATTCACATCTCTCTGGGTGAAAAAGTTTTTCCTCATCTCAGTCCTAAATGGTCTACCCCTCATTCTTAAACTGTGACCCCTTGTTATGGACTCTCCCTCCCCCCCCCCCCCCCCGGGGAACATGTGTCCTGCCCTTATGGAGAATGTGGAGAATGGGTGACGTTTCGGGTTGAGACCCTTCTTTGGACCCTGGCAAAAATAATCTGTGGAGATGTGAAAGGAATAACAATTTTAATTCTGCTCGAGTGTACTCGTGAAGTGAGTGCTAAAGATGGAGCCATTTAAAACCTGGCGTTGAGATGAGTAATTGAATGGGAATGTAACCGTAAGACTGCAAGAATTGAACCGTGTTCATTTATGGCATTGTTCCTGTGTGTTGCAAATGACCCTCAACCAGGATTCCTGCGCTGAAAGACCTCTTGGCTAAAACAAAAAAAGAAGAAGAAGAAAAAAACCCAGTCCTCTAATGGGCTCTTGGTGTAGTTGAGTTGCTGCTGTGAGAATGTCATCTGCACAAGTACGCAGGAAGTGCGCTACTGCCAAGTACATCGTCAGTGGTGCCAGCAAGATTGACTCCAGCGCTGTTCTTCGCCAAGGACCTCTGACAACAAACGAATAGCAATTGTGACCCAGAACTGAAAAGTAAACACAATGTCACACAGAACGAACAAGAGGTTTTCCACCACTGACAGAATGATAAATCGGACTCCACAATTCGCAAAGAAAGAAAGAGAGTTAGTCTTTGTACGCTGAACACACATTTACGTTTCCTGCGAGCATTCGGTCTTTTTGTACAAACGGGGGGGTAAAAAATTAAATACATCCCTCAGCTTTGCTGTAACTCAAAGTCATTTCTGTTGTCGAAGCCTTCAAAAACTTCAGTGTCATCGTGACATTTTTCTCTCTGGTCTATAGCTGGATGATATATCATTTAAGGCCATGTAATAGATGGCATTTTGACTGGTTCGAACGCTTATTTACATAGTTTTAAAACAATCCAGTCACATCTGTTGATCATTTTTACTGTAACGTGCACTGCAAGCCATCAATTAATGTTGCAAACATTATTATCCTTTTAGGCAAGTCGCTGTTAGAAGCAGCAAGGTGTGACGATTACATCAGGAGTCCATAAGTAAGGGTTATATTGAATGGTTTCCTTATTGCAAATCTCTTTCAATAAGGGTTACAGTGAATGAGTCATGGAGTGATACAGTGTGGAAACGGGTCCTTCAGCCCAACTTGCCCACACCGACCAACATGTCCCAGATACACCAGTGTCATAGTCCTGTCCCACGGTACGAGTTCATTCCAAGAGCTCTCCCGAGTTTAAAAAAAAAAATCAAACTCATGGTAAGCACAGAGAATGAACATAGCGGGTACGTCGGAGCTCGGGGACGTCTCTCCGCAGCTCGTAACGCTAACGGCAGGTACTCAGGAAGACTCGCTAACGGCAGGTAAGCACGGGAAGACTCGTGAAGATTTTTCAGCATTGTTGAAAAATGTCCACGAGAGCCCCGAGTACCGACGAGTGGCCATCACCGTAAATCTCCGAGTTCGAATCAGGGCAAACGCGGGAGAACTCTTGGAATGAACTCGTACCATGGGACAGGGCTTTTAACCAGCCTGCGTTTGGTTCATACCCCACTCAACCTGTCCTATCTATGAACCCGTCTAAATGTTTCGTAAACATTGCGATAGTACCTGCTCGTGGTTTAGTTTAGTTCAGAGATACAGTGCGGAAACAGGCCCTTTGGCCCACCGAGTCCGCACCGACCAGCGATCCCTACACACACTAGGGTCAATTAACAATTTTATCAAGTCAATTAACGTACAAACCTGCACGTCTTTGGAGTGTGGGAGGAAACCGGAGTACCCGGAGAAATCCCCACGCAACTCATGGGGAGAACGTACAAACTCTGAACGTCCAAACTCAGCATCTGTAGTCGGGATCAAACCCATGACCCAGCATCTGCAGTCAGGATCGAACCCATGCAGCTACTCTACCGCTGCACCACCGTGCCATCCTATCCTTTAAGATATCTTTAATTAAAAGTGGAGAATCCCTATTATATTGCAAATTAACAATTTTCTTGTTGATTACGATGAGAGCATTAGCTTAACACTTTTATTCTGATGGATTCACATTGTTCTCACATATTCCCAATGTTTTTTATTTATTTCCACCCAACATGGACTAGGGAATATTTAATTCTCAGTTTTTTCCATTGGTAACAATGTTTGTTTTCGTTCAATCCAACATTTTCCAAGAAACTGCTGTTTACTTTAAAAGTTTGTAGATTAGCTGTATTCCATAAAAATGTTACCAGGCTGTAACTGAACCTCACGATTTCAAGATCTTGGGGGGCCGGGATTCCAGCCTGGAAAGTCAGCAATGGGAACGGATCTGCCGGCTCCGGCTGGGCCGATTTCCCAGACCCCGGACGCAGGGGGACAAATTTGACCCGCAGATCGGCCACGGAAGTCCCGATGAGCTCGAGATCGGACGCCTCACCCGGTCTGGGAGACACATTTTCGAGGGACCTTCCGGGGTGGGAAGGGGAGGGGGAGGGGGGGGGGGGATGTCATGTGGACTCTCGTAATTTTGTCCTGATGAAAGGAGGTGTCAGACCACCGGTGGTGGACCCATGCGTGGTGAAAGTTGGATGCCAACTCTGGCCACCACAGAACTAGCTTTAAGGGGCTGTCCCACTTGGGCGACCTAATCCGCGAGTTCTGGCGAGTCGACACGAGGTTGTAGGAGGAGGTCTTCGTAACTCTCCTTCCTGCTCGAGAGTGGTCTCCGCATACTCGATGCCTCAGCTAGGTTGCGGCGTTTTTTTCAACATGTTGGAAAATGCCCGCGGGTAAAAAAAGGTCGCCATGGAAAAAATCGATACTTTTTTTACTCGTAGGTTTAGTCGTAGTAGGTCGGCATGTTGGTTGTAGGTAATCAAGGGTAGTCGAAGGTAATCGTAGATAGTCTTCATCATAGTCGAAGGGAGGTCGAAGGAGGTCGCCTTCACTCTCCACTATTCAGTATCCAATTTTCCCGAAGTTAGTCGTGGCTAGTCGAAGCTGGTGTTCAACATGTCATTTTTTCAAACTCGCCAATTAGGTCGCCCAAGTGGGACAGCCCCTTTAAGCTTTAGTCACAGTGGGGACTTCCGGGAGGGGATTTTGTCCGGATTTGGGGGCCCAGACCAAAGATTGCCGGATAATCGGTGTTAAAAATGCCGGCTAGTTACGTTGAAAGGGAATGAAGTAGTGGGATATCTTGCCTCTACCCTATAATTCGCACCTGACCCTCCGCCATCAAATTTACCGTAACATTTCCCTTTCCCACCACTCTTTTGCCTTTTCTCTTGAGCTGTAGAGAAATTTACACTTTAGTCTTCAGGGAGGCAGCGCAGAATCAGGCCCTTCAGCCCATCAAGTCCATGCTGCCCAGCTATCAACCCATGCACTAATCAACACACACTAGGGACGTCTTTAAAAAAAAAACTTAACAAAGCCAATTGACCTACAAACCTGTCCGTCTTTGGAGGATGGGAGAAAACCGGAGCACCCGGAGAAAACCTACGCGGTCACAGGGAGAAGTACAAACTCCATACAGACAGCACCCGTAGTCGGGATGGAACCCGGGTCTCTGGCGCTGTGAGGCAGCAACTCCACTGCTACACCACCGTGCCGCCCTTGAAATTCACAACTCCTTATCACAGTGCTAAAATAGTTCAATTCATCAAGGAAATGTTTCTATTGCGTTAAATACACCACAAACTATTTTCCAGTAAATTGAAATAAATAGTGTGATTACACTACAGTCTAATCAACTTGTGCTAAAGGTTTTGACAAGTTCAATTGAAGATAAATAAACATTAGTATTTCGGAGAAAAAACACACACACACACAGCACAGGAGGCCGCGGAGGCCAAGTCAATGGATATTGTTAAGGCAGAGATAGTACGGGTGTCAGGGGTTATGGAGAGAGGGCAGGAGAATGGGTAAGAAGGAACTGCAGAAGATAGACCACCGAAGTTAGACACAAAAAGCTGGGGTAACTCAGCGGGACAGGCAGCATCTCTGGTGAGAAGGAATGGGTGACGTTTTGGGCTGAGACCGTTCTTCAGACTCAGTCCCACTGTCTGAAGAAGGGTCTTGACCTGAAACATCACCCATTCCTTCTCTCCAGAGATGCTGCCTGTCTATGTACAATAATTACAATAATATTTAGCCTAATTGTGG
Source organism: Leucoraja erinaceus (assembly GCF_028641065.1). NCBI lineage: Eukaryota > Metazoa > Chordata > Chondrichthyes > Rajiformes > Rajidae > Leucoraja > Leucoraja erinaceus. The sequence continues at coordinate 6,567,403 of NC_073392.1, read as the reverse complement.
CAAACTGATGTGGGGGATCTGTTTACTGGTGGGTTTTTTTTCGTATGTCTTTGTAAATTACACACAGACTGAGAGGAAAGAGATCTTTTCAACTGGGGAACCGGCCCCCCGTTTGAGAGGCCTTGTATGTCTCTCTCAGATATCGCTGGCACTTCCAAACAAAACCGCTCTGCTTCATCCCGCAATTACTCCACAAATCCCCCAGAGAGACGATTGTTTGAAACGGGGCTCTGGTAAAGCGGTAGAATGATTTCTGTACAAATGTCAAAAGCAGTCTAACGAAAGCCATGAGCTGAAATGAATCACAAACGGTCTTTCGCATTTCACTGATCAGCGTTACTTGGGCCCCGCAGCTCTGAAGAAGGCCTCAATGAAATGTTCCACGGATAAAGTTTCGGAGATATTAAAAGCTATTTAGTAATGACTGAGTACAACTTTGATTGGGGAGTAATCTCATGAATGAGTTCAGTTTAGTTTATTGTCACATGTACAGTGAAGGTCATAAGGTCATATGTGATAGGAGCAGAATTAGGCCATTCGGCCCATCAAGTCTATTCTGCCATTCAATCAAGACTGACCTATCTCTCCTAACCGCATTCTCCTGCCTTCTCTCCGTAACCTCTGACACCCGTACTAATCAAGAATCTATCTATCTCTGCCTTAAAAATATCCATTGACTTGGCCTCCACAGCCTGGCAAAGAAATCCACAGATTCACCACCCTCTGACTTAAGAAATTCCCACTCATCTCCTTCCTAACGTAACACCCTTTCATTCTTGAGGCTATGATCTCTAGTCCCAGACTCTCCCACTAGTGGAACCATCATTTCCAAATCCACTCGATCCAAGCCTTTAACTATTCGGTAAGTTTCAATGATGTTCCTCCTCATTCGTCTAAACTCAGTGGAAACCTTTTGTTTGAGTAAGTAAGTAAGTAAGTTAATTGGCCAATTATTCAAATACAAGGAATTTGCCTTGGTGCTCCGCCCACAAGTAACAACATGACATGCAGTGACAGTTACGAATGACTCAGAAAACACTAAACATTAATAATAATAGGACATTAAGACATTAATAAGACATTTTGTTGCCTGCTAACCAGCCAGCAGAAAGGCAATACAAGATAGCAATCCAGTGTACAGATACATGATAATGAGATAACATTTAGTTCAAGTTAAAGCCAGCAAAGTCCAATCAAGGATAGTCCGAGGGTCCCCGCTAAGCTAGATAGTAGTTCAGGATTGCTCTCTGGTTGCGGTAAGATGCTTCAGTTGCCTGATAAATAGAGTGTATTTAGGCTGATAAATGTCTTTCTTCAATTGAATAACTGAAACTTCCACAATCAACGGCGGCACGGTGGCGCTGTGGTAGAGTTGCTGCCTTACAGCGGCAGAGACCTGAGTTAGATCCTAGCGGGTGCTGCCTGCTTGGAGTTTGAGACCACGAAGGTTTTCTCCAGGTGCACTGGTTTCCTCCCACACTCCAAAGACGTACAGATTTGTCTGAAGAAGGGTTTCGGCCCGAAACGTTGCCTATTTCCTTCGCTCCATGGATGCTGTCTCACCAGCACTTTTGTCTACCTTTGATTTTCCAGCATCTGCAGTTCCTTCTTAAACGGGTTTGTAGGTTAATTTGGTTTAGGTACAAATAGTAAATCGTCCCTAGTGTGTAGGATAGTGTTAGTGTATCTAGGTGAATATGGACTGGTGGATATGGACTTGCAGACTGAAGGCCCTGTTTCCATGCTGAACACAACAATGACCCCACAACGTCTATACTCAATACAGTAGAGTCCGTGAGGAATCTACATTTAATAGTTTCAATGTAGTCTGCTTGAAGTTATTTTTGGTTGGATATACTGTATGAATGCTTTTGTTGGAAAGCTATAAATAAGCTCTGGGGATGATCATTATAGAGTACCAGCAGGAAGTTTTTAGACTACAACATCAATTTGGTAAATTAGTGAACTAGATACAGGAAGCATTTAATTTAAGGAAATATCATACAGTTTAATATGGGTAGCAAAGAATGTTCTGTGATTGAGTGAAGGCACAAATTGCACCCAGCGCACAATTTAAACTGCACGTCCACAATTATGGTAGCAAAATTAAATTGAGGTGACAGGTTAGAAAATAGAGAATGGGAGGTCACGGTGGCGCAGCGGTAGAGTTGCTGCCTTACAACGAATGCAGCGCCGGAGACCCGGGTTCAATCCCGACTACGGTTTCTGTCTGTACGTTCTCCCCGTGACCTGCGTGGGTTTTCTCCGAGAACTTTGGTTTCCTTCCACACTCCAAAGACGTACCTGTACTGTTTGTAGGTTAATTGGCTTGGTGTAAATGCAAAAATTGTCCCTAGTGTGTGTAGGATAGTGTTAGTGTGCGAGGATCGCTGGTCAAAGCCGAAGGGCCTGTTTCCGCACTGTATCTCTAAACTAAACTAAACAATATATTTTTTGATTTATACATGTATTAGAGTAGGAACTGTACTAGCAGTAGATTCCAAGGTGACCTGATTATTGTTTTATTTGTGCAGGAATGATGAGGAATTTGTATTATTGAAGTGTTCAAGTGTAGTATTTAGGGTCATAGAGACAAAGAGCAGGGAAACAGGCCCTTCAGCCCATCTTGTCTGTACTGACCGCATGGAGAAAGTGAGATTCCACATATTGGAGTGCAGCAGCATCTATGGAGCGAAGGAAATAGGCGATGTTTCGGGCCAAAACCCTTCTTCAGGCTTATTGAAGGTTCAAGTGTAGTATTTAGGGTCATAGAGACAAAGAGCAGGGAAACAGGCCCTTCAGCCCATCTTGTCTGTACTGACCGCATGGGCAGCTGAGGGAGATTCAATTGGTATTGGAGTGGTGGGAAAGTGTAGCGAAGCAGGGGTTAGGGGTGAAGGCAACTAAAGAAGGGGTTTTGGAGGGAGAGGGTCAGATCAGTCCTTCTTGAGTCCAGAGATGCTGCCCGCCGAATGGCCACTTCAGCATTTCACTTATGACCTTCTGAGAATAAGTACTTGCAGTTTCACTCCGACTACGCACACCTGTCATTTGCCGCGTCGGGAGCAGCTGAGGGAGTACAGGATGGAGGGGGTCAGCGGTGGGATGGAGTGTACAAAGGGTCAGGGAGATGGGGTGAAGGGGGGGGAATGGGGTTCGAGGGAGAGATAGATCAGTCATGATTGAGTGGGAGGACCCCCCCACAAGGGCTGAAGAGGACCAGGCGAGGAGAGGCACGACGGTTCGTGGGACGACTGGAATGGAGATGACTGCTGCAACAGGCCCTTGTTGCCAACTGCAGCCTGTACTGTAAAATGGCAGCAAAATGGCGCCTCTCACTTGAAGACTCAGGGGGCGGCTCTGCGCATTCTCATAAGGTCATTAGGAATAAAATTAGGCCATTCGGCCCATCAAGTCGACTCCGCCATTCAATCATGGCTGGCCCGTCTCTCCCTCCTAACCCCATTCTCCCGCCTTCTCCCTACAACCTCTGACACCCACTCTAATCAAAAATCTATCTGTCTCCGCCTTAAAAATATTTTGTGTCAGCCTTCTGTGTCAAAGAATTCCACAGATCCACCACCCTCTGACTAAAGAAATGTCTGCACATCTCCTTCCTAAAAGACCATCCTTTAATTCTGAGGCTGTGACCTCTAGGCCTAGACTCTCCCACTGGTGGAAACATCCTCTCCACATCCACTCTATCCAAGCACTTTCACTATTCTGTACGTTTCAATTAGGTCCCCCTCGTTCTTCTAGACTCTAAACTCTGTAGCAACCAGGCGATTGTAGACATGTACGGTGGCCTGTGTGCAAAAAATAAAGTATTTCTCCGTACCTTGGTGCACATGATAATAAAGATATCATTGGCAACGGTAAGCTGAGTGGAAAGGACCCTGCATTAAGAGGCAATGGATCAGCATTCTCGTCGCACCCAGGCTCGCCTGGGGAAGCCAATGATCCTCCCAGCAGACTAAATCCTACAAGACGACACCTGAGAGCCAAGTCAAAGAATCCTAGTCATTATCCCAAAGCAACAACGACCAGCCTCAAGAGCACCTAGCAGTTGGACCTGCTCTCCGAATACTACAACTGAATGTTGAAGGCCTCTCTGCAGCCAAACGACGCCTCATCGAAGTCCTCGCCCACCAACACTCCATTGACGTCATCAGTCTCCAAGAGACTCGCGTTGGGCACAGAGGAAGCGGGCCGTTACACCATCTTTGATCTTCTTTGCTATTCAGGACTGGACATGGCCCCTGCTTGTGCAGCCTTCACAAATGGGGCAGCAGCCCAACCCCACGGTGTGCTTGTGGAGAGCAGCAAACAATGCAACACATCATTGAAGCATGCCCTCAACAAAGACTCAAAGGAGGACTTGTCACCCTTCATACAGTTTCATGAGTTTTTCACACAGAGAGTGGTGAATCTCTGGAACTCTCTGCCACAGAGGGTAGTTGAGGCCAGTTCATTGGCTATATTTAAGAGGGAGTTAGATGTGGCCCTTGTGGCTAAAGGGATCAGGGGGTATGGAGAGAAGGCAGGTACGGGATACTGAGTTGGATGATCAGCCATGATCAATTGAATGGCGGTGCAGGCTCGAAGGGCTGAATGGCCTACTCCTGCACCTAATTTCTATGTTTCTATGTTTCTATACAGCAGATCAAGAGGCAACTGCTTGGCTAAAGGACTTTGCATTCGCTAAATAAATTAAGAGGCAAAGCAACACTAATCTGAATGTAGCCAGCATGTCTGAATGACATGGTTGGGTGCTCAGAGGATGTTGAATATCATCACATCACTGTTGGCCTTCCAGTGGAACAAGTGATTCATTAAAATTGTCCCCAACTACATCATCAAAAGTTAAAAAAAAATTGAAAAGGAACTCTAGATTACGGAGCGGAACGGAGAGACAGACGAAGTTTGTACGTTCTCCCCGTGGGTTTTCTCCAAGATCTGCGGTATCCTCCCACGCTCCAAAGACGTGCAGGTTTTCAAGTTAATTGGCTTGGCATAAGTGCCATTTGTCCCCAGTGTGTGTAGGATAGTGTTAGTGTGCAGGGCTCGTTGGTCGGCGCGGACTCGGTGGGCTGACGTGGGCCTGTTTCCGCGCTGTATCTCCGAACTGAAAACTAAACGAAAATAAACTAAACTGCGGCACCCAATCTGCAAACGTACCCCTGACCTCACGCGCCCACCCCCCCGCTCAACAGCCAAAGATCAGCGCCTTTCCCCATGAACACGGCAACTAACTGTCCGTGACTGTTTCCCCTCTCCAATTCACAACCCCCATCAAACCCTCTCGTCTTTACTTCAGCAACCTCCTGTCCCCCCCAACAACCCCCCCTCTCCCACTGAATGGGCTGACATCTCAACCTATTTAGTTTTTCTCACTAACCAACCTGATCTCCCGGTGGCTCAGCAGTTCCACATCCATTCCGAATCCGATCTTTCTGTGTCGTGGGCCTCCTCCATGGCCAGAGTGAGGCCCACCGTGAATTAGAGGAGCAGAGCCTCATATTTTGCTTGGATAGTTTACACCCCAGCGGTATGAACATTGACTTCTCCAGTTTTAGGTAGTCCTTGCTTTCTCCCTCTTTCCCCTCCCCTTCCCAGCTCTCCCACAAGCCCACTGCCTTCGCCTCTTCCTTTCTTCTTCCCGCCCCCTCGTAGGTAGGTCGTAGCAGGTCGTGATGCTAGTTGTAGGCACTCGTGGCATCAAGTAGGTCGGGCGTTTTTCTAGCCTGATGACAAATGTCCACGAGTAAAAAATGTCGTGAATTAGGTCATGAAAGTGGGACAGGCCCTTCAGTGTGCGGGGATCGCTGGTTGCAGCGGACTCGGTGGGTCGAGAGGCATGTTTCCGCGCTGTGTCTCTAAACTAAACTAAACTAAGATGAGGTAAGAATCCTTCCCTTGTGTAAAACCAGTTGAGTTGCTCTGAAGTCTTGCACTCTATGCAGCGTTGACTATCAGATTGGGGAGCTTCCAAGCATAACATTCATTGGCATGCCTTGTTGTTGGAATGCATATGATTTGTGCAATATTACATATAATTGAATGTATGCTGTTGATCGCTGTTGTTCCTCAAGCCAAAAGCCCTCGTGGTGTTTGAGAGGCTTATCTTCCGCGCCGTTTTGATCTTGGGCAGATGCCATTTTGGTTCATGTCTTCACGGTCTGCCGGCTCAGCAGTCTTCGGGAAAATTAATAGCTTCGTGAAGGATGAGAGATGGGGCTGAGTTTAATACGTGCAGCAGCAATTTTAAGTGGTCATAAGGGAAAGGAGTAAGATTAGGCCATTCGGCCCATCAGGTCCACTCCACCATTCAATCGTGGCTGATCTATCTCTCCCTCCTAACCCCATTCTCCTGCCTTCTCCCCATAACCTCTGACAACCTCAAGAATCTATCTTAGGTAGACAAAAGTGCTGGAGAAACTCAGCGGGTGGGGCAGCATCTATGGAGCGAAGGAAATAGGCAACGTTTCGGGCCGAAACCCTTCCTCAGGCCCTATTTCCCTCGCTCCGTAGATGCTGCCGCACCCGCTGAGTTTCTCCAGCACTTTTGCCTACCTTCGATTTTCCAGCATCTGCAGTTCCTTCTTAAACAAGAATCTATCTATCTCTGCCTTAAACATATCCACTGACTTGGCCTCCACAGCCTTCTCTGGCAAAGAATTCCACAGATTCACCACCCTCTGGCTAAAGAAATCCCTCCTCATCTCCTTCCTCAAGGAACGTCCTTTAATTCTGAGGCTGTGCCCTCTGATTCTAGACTCTCCAACTTGTGGGAACATCCTCTCCACATCCACTCTATCCAGGCCGTTTAATGTTCGTTACTGGTATCCAGAAGCCGCATCTTCAATTCAGAGATATCAACGTTCACATCCTGCAGAGACTTGCAGTCCAAGAGCATTTTAAGATCATCTTGGATAGTAATTATCACAATGTACCACTGAATGTCAGCCAATGGACACTCTACAACCATTAGAGTAGGAACACAAGGTCAAGAAAAGGTACATGGCATAACAGAGTTTGGCCCGATGGGCTTCCACAATCCATTAGCTTCAATCTCAGTGTTATTGATACCAGCTATTTTGTTCCAGGTTTATTTAATTACTTAAATTAAAATTCCCCAGTTGCCCTGGTGGGATTTGAACTTGTGTCTTTGAATCAATGGTCCAGAACTTTGCATACTCATAACTTAACCACCACTGCTGTAATTGTTTTCATTTAACTACATCAAAGGACGATATGGAAATGACAGATGTTAATACTTTAACGTAGTCACTGACATTTGCATAACCTCGCTTAATTGCTCCGACTCTCTGTTAAAGACTGCACTTGGTCTGAAGTTTGAGCATAGTTTAGAGATACTGATCACCCGTAGACTGGCTCAGTGTAGTTTTAGAGATACAGCATGGAAACAGGCCCTTCGGCCCACCGAGTCAGGGGTTATGGGGAGAAGGCAGGAGAATGGCGATAGGAGGGAGAGATAGATCAGCCATGATTGAATGGTGGAGTGGACCTGATGGGCCGAATGGCCTAATGCTGCTCCTATCATTTATGGCCTTATGGTCCGCGCTGACCAATGATCACCAATACACTGGTTTAGTTTAGAGATGCAGTGTGTGAACAGGCCCTTCGACCCATCGAGCCTGCATCGCCCGTGCCCCAGTTCTATCCTATACGCCAAGGATAATTTGCAGAAAGCAATTAACCCCCAAAAATTGTATTTTGTTGTAATGTGGAGGGAACAAGTTAGGTCTTTATTCTTTGGAGCGCAGAAGGTTAAGGGGGGACTTGATAGAGGTCTTTAAAATGATGAGAGGGATAGACAGAGTTGACGTGGACCAGCTTTTCCCACTGAGAGTAGGCAAGATTCAAACAAGAGGACATGACTTGAGAATTAAGGGACAGAAGTTTAGGGGTAACATGAGGGGCAACTTCTTTACTCGGAGAGTGGTAGCTGTGTGGAATGAGCTTCTAGTGGAAGTGGTGGAGGCAGGTTCGATTTTATCATTTAAAAATAAATTAGATAGGTATATGGACGGGAAAGGAATGGAGGGTTATGGTCTGAGCGCAGGTAGATGGGACTAAGTGAGAATAAGTGTTCGGCACAGACTTGAAGGGCCGAGATGGCCTACTTTCCGTGCTGTAATTGTTATATGGTTATATGGAAACTGGAGCACCAGGAGAAAACCCACCAGGTTCCCTGGAACGACTGGGATGGGAGGTGACCTTTGTGGCCAGCTGCAGCTCGGACTGTAAAATGGCTCAAATGGCAACTCTTGCATATGGACACGGTGGGCAGTTCTGTACATTCAGCGGCAGATTGTGCTTATGTATGGTATTAAGTATGCAAAAAAAGTATTTCACTGAACCTGGGTACACACACACACAAAAATAAAGGGAGTTGAGGCTGGGACTATCCCAACATTTGGGAAGCAGTTAGACAGGTACATGGATAGGACAGGTTTGGAGGGATATGGACCAAATGCTGGCAGGTGAGGCTAGGATAGCCGGGACATGTTGACCAGTGTGGGCAAGTTGGGCTGAATGGCCTGTTTCCCTGCCAGATCACTCTATGACAATGAATTGTTTGAGAGAAACAGGCAACTTCTTCCTTAAAACTAATTGGAGATAATTCACTTGCCATATTACACTATTTGTGGATAGTAAATTAAATATAATTTTTCAGGGATTATCTATGTAAACCTTAAAATATTTCAGAAGGCTTTGGAAAAACAATGCAATGACCATATCCTTAAAATTTCCATGCTCACGGTATTTAGTTTAGTTTATTCTAGTTCAGAGATACAGCGTGGAAACAGGCCTTTCAGCCCACCGAGTCCGCAGCAACCAACGATCCCGGCACACTAACACTATCCGACACACACTAGGGACAATTTACTATTCTACCAAGCCAATTAAAGTACAAGGCTGGAGAAACTCAGCGGGTGCAGCAGCATCTATGGAGCGAAGGAAATAGGCAACGTTTCGGGACGAAACGTTGCCTATTTCCTTTGCTCCATAGATGCTGCTGCACCCGCTGAGTTTCTCCAGCTTTTTTGTGTACCTTCGATTTTCCAGCATCTGCAGTTCCTTCTTAAACAATTGAAGTGCAAACCTGAAATGTCTTTGGAGTGTGGGAGGAAAGCGGAGATCCTGGAGAAAACCCACGCGGTCACGGGGAGAACGTACAGACAAGCGCCCGTGGTGAGGATTGAACCGGGGGTCTCCGGCACAGTAAGGCAGCCGCTGTGCCACCGTGCTGCCCCACGCATTTAAGCCACACGGTTTCAAATAAATCACGTTGCCAGCATAATGCCTTATCGCCCTTGTGGAAAAATAATGAAAGTAAATGGAATCGAGCATTGACTTCATCTGTTACAATCCACAGTTCCATGCCTTGTGACCATGGGGAATGAACATATTTCATTTGCAATAGTTTCCAATGTTAAACCAAACACAGACTTTAATATCAGTTTAATCACCCTGTTCCTTGCTCTGATTGTTTGTGGTTTAGCTAGGAAATACTCCAGCTGCTTTGGCGGCACTGCATTAAGAATTAAAAGGATTTCCTTCTCCTGGCCTGGCACCCAGGTAGGTAGATTTAGTTTAGTTTCGAGGTACAGCGCGGAAACAGGCCCGTCGACCAGCGATCCCCACACAGAAACGCTATCCTACACACACTGGGGACAATTTACACTTTTATTTTTTAACCAACAACCAATTCACATCCAAACGTGTACAAATGTTTGGCGTGTGGGAGGAAACTGGAGCACCCAGAGGAAACCCACGCAGGTCTCCGGGAGAACGTACAAACTCCGGGCAGACAGCGCCCGTAGTGGGGATCGATCCGGGAACTCTGGCGCTGGAGGTGTTCGTCACTCGGGTCTTCGGATACTGACTGTACAGTTCTGGTGGCCGCGTTGTTGGAAGGATGAGGAGGCTCGGGCGAGGGAATGGGAGAGGTAGGGCCAGGGATTAGAGTGTGTTAACGGTAAGGAAAGGTTGGGAAAACTTGGATTATCAGAGACTGAGGGGGGACCAAATAATAGACAATAGGTGCAGGAGTAGGCCATTCGGCCCTTCGAGCCAGCACCACCATTCAATGTGATCATGGCTGATCATCCCCAATCAGTACCCCGTTCCTGCCTTCTCTCCATATCCCCTGACTCCGCTATTTTTAAGAGCCCTATCTAGCTCTCTCTTGAAAGCATCCAGAGAACCTGCCTCCACCACCCTCTGAGGCAGAGAATTCCACAGAAATGTTTTGTTTTTAGATGAGCTGGATTACCAAGAAAATTAAATTAATTGTCTAGTCTTTTGTTATCCAAGGTGCAAGCTATAGATGCACACCCACTCTCGAAAACTGTCAAACAGTAAAATATAGTACACTGGTGGAACCATTCATTCCAGCCAAGCCATTCACTATTCGGATACAGCGCGGAAATAGGCCCTTCGGCCCACTGAGTCTGCACTGACCAGCGAGAGATCCCCGCACTCTACCCAAACACACACTGGGGACAATTTTACATTTATATATAACCAAGCCAATTAACCTACAAGTCTGAACATCTTTGGAGTGTGGGAGGAAACTGAAGATCTCGGAGAAAACCCATGCAGGTCACAGGGAGAACGTACAAACTCTGTACAGACAGCACCCGTAGTGGGGATCGATCCGGGGTCTCTGGCGCTGTGAGGCAGCAACTCTACCGCTGCGCCACCGTGCTGCCCAATAAGAAAGGAATATTGCACCAGGCTGCATACATGATTGGAGGCAATGTTTTCCCCATTTGAGAAAGGTTACAGAGAAAGGTTGAACAAGTTAGGGCTTTATTCTTTGGAGCGCAGAAGGTTAAGGGGGGACTTGATAGAGGTTTTTTAAATGATGAGAGGGATAGACAGAGTTGACGTGGAAAAGCTTTTCCCACTGAGAGTACGGAAGATTCAAACAAGGGGACATGACTTGAGAATTAAGGGACTGAAGTTTAGGGGTAACATGAGGGGGAACTTCTTTACTCAGAGAGTGGTGCTGTGTGGAATGAGCTTCCAGTGAAGGTGGTGGAGGCAGGTTCGATTTTATCATTTAAAAATAAATTGGATAGTTATATGGACGGGAAGGGAATGGAGGGTTATGGTCTGAGCGCAGGTATATGGGACTAGGGGAGAATATGTGTTCGGCACGGACTAGAAGGGTCGAGATGGCCTGTTTCCGTGCTGTAAATTATTATATGATTATTTGCTACAATCCCTTTCTGACTTTATTTCTGTTGATGAATGGGTAAAATAACATGAATGTGCTCCAAATTCTGCGTCCAGATTTGTGACTGGACTGCAAATGCTTTTAGATAAGGGTTGTCATCTCATGAGAGCTGTTTGTGCCATGATCTCAGAAAGATTGAATCATCTCTGGCCTTTTGGCAAAGGCGATCAAATTAGGATATTTTTTCCATCCTGTACAGATGTATTCTTACAAGATTGATAGAGACAAGGAGCAAACAAACGCACCCGCTCGCAACACACCAAATATCTGCCGACCATCAACAACTAATCCTGCGTTAAATCCTATTTTCTTTCATGTTTTCCAACCTCATCAACTTGCTCCAAATCCTACACGCATCTGCACACAAGACACAATGTACACTGGCCAATTATCCTCAACTTAATGGAGATGGGAAGTAATTCCTGATAAATCAGACCCTTCCCACGGAGCAGCTGATGTGATGTGACCTGTTACAATGCTGTCGAAACAAATGTCGCTTAAAAGGATTTTATGTGGAATAAAAGGGCATGTGATTGAGGATTATTTATTACCACTGAGGGAAGATTGATTTAAGGACAGGGAAGTAATGTCAAGGGGCATGGGCCAAATGTCTGTACGGAGTTTGTACCTTCTCCCCGTGACCTGCGTGGGTTTTCTCCGAGATCTTCGGCTTCTTCCCACACTCCAAAGACGCGCAGGTTTGTAGGTTAATTGGGGCTTGGTATGAATGTGAAGTTGTCCTTGGTGTGTTAATGTGCGGGGATCGCTGGTCGGTGCGGACTCGATGGGCCGAAGGACCCGTTTACGCGCTGTATCTCTAAGCTAAACTAAACTAAAATACGGAGAGGTGCGACTAGTATAGATGGGGTATCTTGGTCAGCGGGGGCAAGTGGGGCCGAAGGGCCTGTTTCCTTGCTGTATATGGCTGGCTCTATGTCAACTATCTGCACAGCCCTGCATGCCCCGAAGCATTTAAATCACTCTTGTGATCAATGAACAATAAAGGTTCATTTGGCATTGAAATGTGCTTTTCAGAATCCTCCAGGAATCTCTCTCCAGGAGGATGAAGAGAATTAGAGAGAGCCAAGATGTATCTGAAAGGTGACCAAAGAAAAGGAAATCTCTTTGGACGAATCCATGCCCTATCTCGAAATGGAATGGCAATGCATGGAACTGCAGATGCTGGAATCTTGAATCAAGCACAAAGTGCTGGAGTAACTCAACGGGCCAGGCAGCATCTCTGGAGGACAGGGATAGGTGACGTTTCTATAAAAAGGTCGGAACCCCTTTTGTAGCCCGAACATGAAAATGGTTTGGAGCCCTTCCACATTTCTGCTCCATTAAAAGATAAACCTAATAATAAGATATGCAGAAGCTGTAGATGGATAACACATTCCTTTAATAATCATCAAAATCATATTATTAATTTCAATGAAACAGATTCAGCAATGATAGTGCTGGAGGAACTCAGCGGGTCAGGCATCATCTCTGGAGATGCTACAGATATTCTTCCGCTGAGTTCAGTTTCTGTCCAGTTTAGTTTAGAGACACAGCGCAGAAACAGGCCCTTCGGCCCACCGAGTTCGCACCACCCAGCCATCCACCACATTAACACTATCCCACACTAACTAAAAGCCCTGTCCCACGTTACGAGTTCATTCCAAGAGCTCTCCCAAGTTTTTAAAAAATCAAACTCGTGGTAAGTACGGAGAATGAACGTAGCGGGTACGTCGGAGCTCGGGGACGTCTCCTAGCGGTAACGGCAGGTACTCGGGAAGACTCGCTAACGGCAGGTAAGCACGGGAAGACTCATGAAGATTTTTCAACATGATGAGAAATGTCCACGAGAGCCCCGAGTACCGACGAGTGGCCATTACCGTAAATCTCCGAGTTCGAATCCGGGCAAACTCGGGAGAGCTCTTGGAATGAACTCGTACAGTGGGACAGGGCTTTAAGGACAATGTACATTTACACCAAGTCAATCATTCTACAAACCTGTACGTCTTTGGAGTACGGGAGGAAACCGAAGATCTCAGAGAAAGCCCACGTGGTCACAGGGAGAACGTGCAAACTCTGTACAGAGTCGGGATTGAAACCGGGTCTCTGGCACTGCAAGCGCTGTAAGGCAGCAACTCTACCCCTTCGCCATCATGCTGCCATTAACTCCAGTTACTCCAGCACTTTGTGTCATTGTTTTGTAAGCCAGCACCTGCAGTTTGACACAAAAACTGGAGTAACTCAGCGGGACAGGCAGCATCTCTGGAGAGAAGCAATGGGTGACGTTTCGGGTCGAGACCCTTCTTCAGGCTGGTCAGGGATAAGGTAAATGAGAAATATAGACGGTGATATGGAGAGATGAAGAACAATGAATGAAAGAGATGCCAAAAAAGTAATGATGATAAAGGAAACAGGCCATTGTTACCTGTTTGTAGGGTGAAAATGAGGACCTATTGCGACTTGGGTGGGGGAGGGATAGAGAGAGAGAGGGAATGCCAGGGCTACTTGAAGTGAGAGAAATCAATATTCATACCACTGGGCTGTACCTTGTTTCTCCTGCAAATATCTGCATTTTCAGGGCTTGACTCAAAGACTTTGGCTCCGTAGATGGAATTGCTAGATCACACAGTTCCTTCTGAAGATCATTGATATAGAATTATAAAGCTGCAGTTCCTAGAGGGCGGTCACGGTGGCGTAGCGGTAGAGTTGCTGCCTGGCAGCGAATGCAGCGCCGGAGACCCGGGTTCGATCCCGACTCCAGGTGCTGTCTGTGTGGAGTTTGTACCTCGTGACCTGCGTGGGTTTTCTCCGAAATCTTCGGTTTCCGCCCACACTCCACAGACGTGCAGTTTTGTACAGGGTCCCACAACCTGGAGTATTGTACAGACATCTGATCCAAATTGATGGCGATGGAGGATCGAAGGCGGCGCGGTTCTACTCCTGATTCCTAAGGGCCTAGGATGTTTGTAGGTTAATTGGTTGGTTTCATTAAAAATTGCCATAGAGTGCGGGGAAGTGGTCGGCGCGGACTCGGTGGGCCAAGACCTTTTCCTGGGATGCTGTATCTCTAGGACTAAGGTCTTATGAATGAGAAAACTGTTTAGACTAGAGAGGTTTATACTCTCTAGAACTTAGGAGATTGATGACCGATCCACTTATAGAAACTTACAAATTCTTAAGGGGTTTAGACAGGACCCATGGGGACTTTTTCCGATCTAGAAGAACTTTTTCACGACCTGGGGTGTCAAAGTCACAGGTAAGGGAAAATCTATTTAAAACCGAGATGAAGAGAACTTTTTTTTCACGCAGAGAGTGGTGAATTTCTGGAACTCTCTGCCACAGAGGGTAGTTGAGGCCACTTCATTGGCTATATTTAAGAGGGAGTTAGATGTGGCCCTTGTGGCTAAGGGGATCAGGGGGTATGGAGAGAAGGCAGGTACGGGATACTGAGTTGGATGATCAGCCATGATCATATTGAATGGCGGTGCAGGCTCGAAGGGCCGAATGGCCTACTCCTGCACCTAATTTCTATGTTTCTATGTTTCTATGTAGGTTAATTGGCTTGGTAAATGTAAAAATTGTCCCTGGTGGGTGTCGGATAGCGTTGATGTGCGGGGATCGCTGGTCGGCGCGGACTCGGTGGGCCGAAGGGCCGGTTTCCACGCTGTATCTCTAAAACTAAAGAAAAAAATGCAATCCCTCATAACCACGCAACTTTGAAAAAAATGTTTAGACTACCAGGACCATTTCCGACATCTCCCTGCCGTTTCTTGACCTCACTATCTCCATCACAGGTAACAGACTACTGACCGACATCCACTGTCTCCCATGGCTATCTGGACTACACTTCTTCCCACCCTGCTTCCGGTAAGGACTCCGTATCTGCATCCAGGATGTGGTGTTCCAAACCAGGGCATCGGAGATGTCCTCATTCTTCAGGGAACTGGGGCTCTCCTCTTTGACTATAGATGAGGCTCTCACCAGGGTCTCTTCTATATCCCGTAGCTCCGTTCTCACTCCCCATCCTTCCCACTCGTAACAAGGACAGAGTCCCCGTTGTCCTCACCTTCCGCCCTACCAGCCGTCGCATAAAGCAGATAATCCTCCGACATTTTCGCCACCTCCAACGGGACCCCACCACTGGCAACATCTACCCATCTCCTCCCCTTTCCGCAGAGACTGCTCCCTCCGTAACTCCCTGGTCAATTCGTCCCTTCCCACCCAAACCACTCCCTCCCCTTGTACTTTCCCTTGCAACCGCAGGAAATGCTACACTTGTCGCTTTACCTCCCCCCTCGACTACATCCAAGCACCCTAGCTGTCTTTCCAGGTGTGGCAGAGGTTCCCCTGCCCCTCCTCCAACCTCATCTATTGCATCCGCTGCTCTAGTTGTCAACTGCTCTACATCGGTGAGACCAAGCGCAGGCTTGGCGATCGCTTCGCCCAACACCTCCGCACAGTTCGCATTAACAAACCCGATCTCCCGGTGGCTCAGCACTTCAACTCCCCCTCCCATTCCGTATCCAACCTTTCTGAACTGGGCCTCCTCCATGGCCAGAGTGAATCCCACCCCAAATTGGAGGAGCAGCACCTCACATTTCGCTTGTGTAGTTTACACCCCAGCTGTATGAACATTGACTTCTCCAATTTCAGTTAGTCCTTGCTTTCTCTCTCCTTCCCCTCCCCTTCCCAGCTCTCCCACAGCCCACTGTCTCCGCCTCTTCCTTTCTTTTTCCCGCCCCCCCCACCCCCACATCAGTCTGAAGAAGGGTCTCGACCCAAAACGTCCCCTATACCTTTGCTCCGTTGATGCTGCCTCACCCGCTGAGTTTCTCCAGCATTATCGTCTACTTTAGACTACCGATATCTCTTTCCCCAGTTCACTGTGTGTGACTTGTTTGGTGTCAACTAACAAGTACTCACATGTTATATGTGATGAGCCTGCTTACCACTGCCACCCTTTTCAGCAATAAATGTCAGATGCCTCTCGCATTGATAAGAGGTTTACGAGAATGCTGCCTGGATCAGAGGTTATTAGCAAATAAGGAGAGTTTCGACAGATTAGGAATGTTTTCCCTGAAGTGTCAGTTATTGATGGCAGACCTGATAGAAGTGTATAAAATGATGAGGGGCATTGTGAAGGGTTTGTCCCACTTGCCGATTTTTTCCGGCGACTGTCGGCATCATTGACTTACGTATCAGGTCACCGGAGAATTTGTGGCGTGACGTGACGCGACGCGACCACGGATTGACGCGCGGTGTCTCCTCAAGAGTCGCAACATTTTTCTTGTCGGCGCTGGATTTTGAAATGTTCAAAATCTTTTGGCGACCCTGATTCGCCAGTCAATGACGCTGGCAGTCGCCGATAAAAATCGCCAAGTGGGACAGGCCCTTTACGGTGGACAGTCAGAACCTTTCTGCGAATTGATCAGTCTGAAGAAGGGTCTCGACCCGAAACGTCACCTATTCCTTCGCTCCATAGATGCCGCCTCATCCGCTGAGTTTCTCCAGCATTTTTGTCTACCTTCAAAAAGATGCCAAAAGTGTTTCAATGTCATATCTCCTGAAACGGAACAATGAAATTCATTAAAATTATTGAACATTAAAATAGGTTCATTAAATTATTGAACATTAAAATAGGGGGGGGGAAATAATCACAAATTCTGCTTACCGCTTGGGAAATTACTTTCAAATGTAATCCTGTGTTAAAAGTTAGAAACTGTTTAGTTTAGTTTGGTTTAGTTTAGAGATACAGCATGGAAACAGGGCCTTTGGTTCACTGAGTCCACACCGACCAACGATCACCTGTTCACGCTGGTCATGCAGGAAGGAACTGCAGATGCTGATTTAAACCAAAGATAGACACAAAATGCTGGAGTAACTCAGCGGGAAAGGCGGCATCTCTGGAGAGAAGGAATGGGTGACGTTTCGGGTCGAGACCCTTCTTCAGTCTAAAGAACCGGCAGTCTGAAGAAGGATCTCGACCCGAAACGTCACCCATTCCTTTTCTCCAGAGATGCTGCCTGTCCCGCTGAGTTACTCCAGCATTTTGTGTCACACTAGTTCTATGTTATCCCACATTCTCATGCACTCTAGGGGCAACTTACTGAAGCCAATTAACCGACAAACCGTGCGCGTCTTTGGCGTGTGGGAGGAAACCGGAGCACCCGGAGAAAACCCACGCGGTCCCAGGGTCTCTCCACACGAGGTCAGGATCGAACCCGGGATCTTTGGCTGCGCAATTGTGCCGCCGCTGTCTGTGAAGCAGTTTTTACTCCTCAAATGTACAAACTAATGTTTGTGAACGCACATACGGGCGACAGGAACAGGAGCTAACTACCCATTTTGGGGAGAAAATTGCCGGGTGTAAGTACTGCAGTGACTTCGAAGGTAATTTGAAAACTGTAAAATATCAAGTTCTTAAGCTGACAAATTACACGTTGGTAAATTGAAGGAATCAGCAACCCGTATTCCATTCATTCCACCAATTTGATCAAATTGTCTGATTATTAAAAACAGATGTTGTGTAGGTTTACAAAAATATTTGGATTTTCAAAAAAAAAAATAATAATAGCTTGCAGTATGAAAATTGCCAAATCCCAATTGTATTGCAGCTGTTAGTATTGCAGTCTGTCTCATGAAACCAGAACATGCTATCCTATATCTTTAATTCTCTTAAACATGCCTGCGAGTTTTTAACTCTGTCGTTTTGGGGCCAGGGTACTGGAGCTGCCGCCATTAAGTTTAATGTGACTATAATTTTTTGACTGTTTATTCAATTAGTGCTTGAATTACCAACTGACTGCACACACAGTGAATTACAAGACCAGGGGCTCGCAAAGTCCCAAGTATTTTTAGTTTTGTTTCAGTTTATTGTCACGTGTACCGATGTTGAGTGAAAAGCTTTTTGCTACGTGCTCTCCAGTCAGCGGAAAGGCTATACCCAATATCAATATCAATATCAGTTTTATTCGTCAATTGCACATAAAGTGCAAGTGAAATGAATTTGCCAGCAGCGGTACAATGAGAAAGAACACACAAAAACACAATCAAAAATTTAGCACAAACATCCACCACAGCATTCCTCACTGTGGTGGAAGGCACAAGAATTTGGCCAGTCCTCCTCCATTTTCCCCCGTGGTCGGGACCTCAACCCTCCGCAGCCGCCACTGCGGGCGTCCAGATGAGTCGACAAGGGAAAGTCCCGGTAAGTCCAGAATCGGTGATTCCCCACCGGACACCGCGGTTTCAGGCTGGTGTAGGCCACAGGCCGGCGGTTGAAGATCTAAAGTCCCCGCCGCGTTGCAGCCGGATGCAACGCAGAGCGTAGGGCCGGCGGTCAGAGCTACTCTCCAGGGGTCCCCGGCAAGGGACCCCGCTCCGGATGGTAAGTCTATCATGATTACAATCGAGTCGTCCAGAGTGTACAGGTGCAAGATAAAGGGAATAACGTTTACTCGCACATAGAAACATAGAAACATAGAAATTAGGTGCAGGAGTAGGCCATTCGGCTCTTCGAGCCTGCACCGCCATTCAATATGATCATGGCTGATCATCCAACTCAGTATCCCGTACCTGCCTTCTCTCCATACCCCCTGATCCCCTTAGCCAGAAGGGCCACATCTAACTCCCTCTTAAATATAGCCAATGAACTGGCCTCAACTACCCTCTGTGGCAGAGAGTTCCAGAGATTCACCACTCTCTGTGTCAAAAAAGTTCTTCTCATCTTGGTTTTAAAGGATTTCCCCCTTATCCTTAAGCTGTGACCCCTTGTCCTGGACTTCCCCAACATCGGGAACAATCTTCCTGCATCTAGCCTGTCCAACCCCTTAAGAATTTTGTAAGTTTCTATAAGATCCCCTCTCAATCTCCTAAATTCTAGAGAGTATAAACCAAGTCTATCCAGTCTTTCTTCATAAGACAGTCCTGACGTCCCAGGAATCAGTCTGGTGAACCGTCTCTGCACTCCCTCTATGGCAATAATGTCCTTCCTCAGATTTGGAGACCAAAACTGTACACAATACTCCAGGTGTGGTCTCACCAAGACCCTGTACAACTGCAGTAGAACCTCCCTGCTCCTATACTCAAATCCTTTTGCAATGAAAGCTAACATACCATTCGCACCTATTGTCGATTGTCACGCTCCAAAGATGTTTCAGTTTGGTTCGGTGTATAGATACAGCACGGAAACAGGCCCCATGTCCCACCAAGTCGCACCATCCCACACACTAGGGACAGGTTATAATATCGTCATGGCAATTAATCTGCAAATCCACACGTCTTTGGAATGTGGGAGGAAACAGGAGCGCCCGGGGATAATCCACGTGGTCACGGGGAGAACAGACAAACTTCATACAGACAGCACCCGTAGTCAGGATCGAACCTGGTTCTTTGGTGCTGTGAGGCAGCAACTCTACCGTTGTGCCACTGTGCCCCACACATCTCCTTTTAAACATTGCCCTCCCCTCTCCTTTACTCTTCTTACGCTTTGAACCTTCCTTTCTTTCCCTTTAGTTGCATGTAATCCAAAATCCTGGATAATTCATAATATTTTGGGTTAACTCAACCGACAACTTAGGGGTGGCACGGTGGCATAGCCGTTGAGCTGCTGCCTTACATCGCCAGAGAATCGGGTTCAAGTTGAAGTTCAAGTTCAAGTGAGTTTATTGTCATGTCTCCCTGTATAGGACAATGAAATTCTTGCTTTGCTTCAGCACACAGAACATAGTAGGCATTTACTACATTCAGTAAAGGCATTTACTAGGCGTTTCCATCCTGACCACGGGTGCTGTCTGTAGGGAGTTTGCCCGTTCACTCTGTGACCCACGTGGGTTTTCTCCAAGATCTTCGGTTTCCTCCCACACTCCAAAGACACACAGGTCTGTAGGTTAATTGGCTTCTGTATATTGTGCATACAAGCAAAGTGTTTGACTGTGACTTGTCACGAGTGACAAAAAGTATTCAACTCAACTCAAGGATTCAATTCAGTGTAGGTTCGTGATAGTGTGCGGGGATCGCTGGTCAGCATGGACTCGGTGGGCCGAAGGGCCTGTTTCCGCGCTGTATCTCGACACTAAACCGAACGAGACTAAGGTAGATGTGTAATTTACTGAAGGTATTTTCATATTTATCGACATTTATTAATTGTGGTTCAGTCAGATAAATCTTTTACGTTAACCAGCCAATTCGTGGACGTATTCACGGTCTGTAGTGTTCTGTTACTTGTTACGATGTGGAATTTGTGAGAGTTTCCTGCACGTGTTGGCATAGTTAGTGGAATCATTCTGCTGCATATTTTGCTTTTGCCCTGGTTTACTGCTGTAGCAAATCACGATCCACTGTAATACATCTGTGGCTAAGTTCAGCACGAGTTCAAGTTTCTAGTGCATTTGTGAGACTTCCTCTAGGACCTAATCTCACACCTCCCGGTCTTAACAGATGCTGTGGAATAACTGTAACTTGTTTAGTTTTAGCTTTTTATAGTTTAGTTTAGAGATACAACGCGGAAACAGCCCCTTCGGCCCACCGAGTCTGCGCCGCGCCGACCAGCAATCCCCGCACACTAACACCATCCTACACACACTCGGGACATTTACATTTACGCCAAGCCAATTAATCTACATGTTTGGCGGGTGGACGGTAACCGAAGATCTCCGGTCACGGGGAGGACGTACAAACTCCGTACAGACAAGCTCCCGTAGCCGGGATCGAACACGGGTCTCTGGCGCTGTAAAGCAGCAACTCTACCGCTGCGCCCATACCAGTAAAAAGACAGTTTATTAAAAGCAAAAAAATTGTGTTCCCCCAGTTTTGCATTGTAAGTATAAGTAACGGGTGCTGCCTGTACGGAGTTTGTACGTTCTCTCCGTGACCGTGAGGGTTTTCTCCGGGTGCTCCGGTTTCCTCCCACACTCCCAAAGACGTGCAGGTTTGTAGCTTAATTTGCATTTGTAAAGATAGCAAATTGTTTCTAGTGTGTAGGATCGTGCTAGTGTGCAGGGACCACTGGTCGGCACTGACTCGGTGACCAAGTTACTTTAACTATGCTCTTCTTAATCCCCTTTCAGATCTGACAATTGCAAACATTATTCCCTTATCATGTATCTGTACACTGTGGACGGCTCGCAGGTAATTGAATGTGGTTGCCGGAGGTTGCAGGTAGTGGATTCCACCTTCAACTAGCATCGCAACCGACTTCGACTAAAAAATTACCGATTTTTAAAACGCCAACCTATTTTTAGTCGCAGCCGGTTTTGAATCTTTTGAAATAATCGTCGGAACGTACAAGAAGCGGAAACCACTTTCGACCTTTAGGGAGACTGACAAAAACCTCCGGGAACCGCACGGAAACCTTGGATGGGGCGCAAAGTCTCCAGAGGTTTCCGTTCAGGTTTCCTAAGTGGGACAGGGGCATAACTCTCTCTTGAAAGCATCCAGACAACCAGCATCCACCGCTCTCTGAGGCAGAGAATTCCACACACTCACACAACTCTCTGTGTGAAAAAGTGACTGTGTGAAGAACCTTACAGGAATTACTGAACTGATGAGAAGAACAGAGTGTGATTGATCAACACAGTCAGTGGTATTGCCATCCTAACTATTCATTCCTATCATATTGTTAAGCTGGCACGGGAACAGAAAAGATTTACAAGGATGTTGCCAGGACAAGGGCATGAGTTATAGGGAGAGGTTGAGCAGGCTAGGATTTTATTCTTTGGAGTGCAGGAGGATGAGGGGCCATCTTATAGAGATGTATAAAATCATGAGAGGAATAGCTAGGATAAATGCACAGTCTCTTGCCCAGAGTAGGGAAATCGAGAACCGGAGTACATAGGTTTAAGGTGAGAGGGGGAAAGATTTAATAAGAACCTGAGGGGCAACTTTTTTGACACAATGGTGGTAGGTTTATGGAGCGAGCTGCCAGAGGAGGTAGTTAAGGCAGGTACTATCGCCAAGTTTAAAAAACATTTAGACAGGTACATGGATAGGACAGGTTTCGAGGGATTTGGGCCTAACGCAGGCAGGTGGGTCTAGTTTAGATGGGGCATGTTGGTTGGCGTGGGCAAGTTGAGCTGAAGGGCCTGTTTCCACACTGTATGACTCTGGAGAGGTTAAAAAATAGGCTAACGAAGTAAATGTTAACATAATTATCTACAGCCGTTTACTTTTAAATAATCTACCAACTACAACTTCTCCATAAAAGGTTACAAGAGAGATGCATTTGTAAGGAGATCTCCTTAATGTATTTAGAATTTACAACTGAATAAATAACAAAGGGCTTGCTCAGCTTTTAATAGTACGTTAAAATGAAGCATTTTTGGATTTAGGCCAAACATCATTTTGTTTTAAACAAAAATCGCCTCTTCCCTTATGTAAGTGGGTTGATTTTGTTGAGTTTTGATGTGCTCCTAATGAAAACTCTGGACTGAAAACATAAAATGTTACACAAAGTGCTGGAGTAACTCAGCCAGTTAATCAGTATCTCTGGAGAAAAAGGAATAGGTGACGTTTCGGGTCGGGAACCTTCTTCAATTCCCATGTCTGAAGAAGGGTCCCGACCCAAAACGTCACCTATCCTATCTACGTCACCCATCTGCCGAGATGCTGCCTGACCCACTGAGTCACTCCAGCACTTTGTGTCTATCTTCGGTGTAAACCAGCATCTGCAGTTCCTTCCTGCACAGACATAAACATTTGAAGAAGGATCAGCCATGATCAAATTGAATGGCGGTGCTGGCTCGAAGGGCCGAATGGCCTACGCCTGCACCTATTGTCTATTGACCCGAAATTCCACCCATTCCTTCACACTGGAGAGGCTACCTGTCCCCTCTGAGTTACTCCAGCATTTTGTGTCTATCTTCGGTGTAAACCGGCATCTGCAGTTCCGTCCGGCCTAGTTCCTTGTGTCTGAAACTGGATTTTGGTGGCTGTGAGGCCTGCAAGCTCTTGGCAAGGAGATGGAGCCACTTCTGTCCAGGAGCCCACCCCAGCCCCTTCAGATGTTCCCTCTTCACATATTTGCTCGTTGCTGCTTCACTAATCCGCAGGCAACAACAGCTGTCTAGGATTGCATCCAAGTTGTGCTCTTTGTGTCCAGGCCAAGTGGCAGGATGCCAGGCAGCTATTTATTGGAGGTGTCGTCCTTATCGAGTCCAATACATATCCGTGCTGAAGGAGGGGGTTGCTGGAAACACAGGCCGGTTTATTTTCCTCTAGTCCACCCAATCCTAGGATGTGGCCCGGTGCGGCACGGTGGCGCGGCGGTAGAATTGCTGCCTCACAGCGCCAGAGGCCCCAGTTCGATCCCGACCACAGGGGCGTTTTTTTTTTTAATACCTTCTCCCCGTGACCTGCGTGGGTTTTCTCTGGGTGCTCCAGGCTTCCAACCACACTCCAAAGACGTGCAGGTTTGTAGGTTAACTGGCTGTGGTAACATTGTAACAAACCAGTCCTTAATGTGTGTATTATTGTTAAATTGTTGAAAACACTAGCAACGCAGTGGGGCTGGTTTTGGACGGGCGAGTGTGTGTAGGATAGGGTTAATGCGCGGGGATCGCTGGTCGGTGCGGACACGGTGGACCGAAGGGCCTGTTCCCACGGTAACTAAACTAAACTAAAACTAACGTGCAGACCAACATGTTTAAGAAGGAACATTTGCATTTCGTTGTCTCTGTACTGTACACTGACAATGACAATTAAAATTGAATCTGAATCTGAATCTGAATCTGAACTGCAGATGCTGGAAAATCGAAGGTAGACACAAAAATGCTGGAGAAACTCAGCGGGTGCAGCAGCATCTATGGAGCGAAGGAAATAGGCAACGTTTCGGGACGAAACGTTGCCTATTTCCTTCGCTCCATAGATGCTGCTGCACCCACTGAGTTTCTCCAGCATTTTTGTGCGCGGACCAACATGTCGGCCTCACTGTTACCCAGACTGCGATGGGTTAACTGAACGCAGGCCAGCAACCGAAGCTGAGCTCTTCCTGGTCGAAATGGTTCACTGCTGTTCAGGTCAGTTCATTTGTTCACTGCATCAGATCAAGTCATTGAGAGAGTTCACAAAGTATATTAGTTTTTCCAACAACGACGATATTTTATTCCCCAACAACAGTCATTGCCAGTAAATTCATCGCCACTTCCGACGTTCACCTCCAGCCATTAGACCGTGATTCTAAAGCTGGAGATTCCTGATTAGTGCAGGATTAGCCAGGGGCTGTGGGGAGAAGGCAGGAGAGTGGGGTTAGGAGGGAGAGAGGGATCAGCCGTGATTGAATGATCAGCCATGATCACAATGAATGGGTCGAAGGGCCGAATGGCCTCCTCCTACACCTATTTTCTATGTTTCTATGAATGGTGGAGTAGACTTGATGGGCCGAATGGCCTAATTCTGCTCCCATCACTTATGACCTCATGACCTACCTTCTGTGCACGGTGGCGCAGCGGTAGAGCTTGCAGCGCCGGAGACCCGGGTTCGATCCCGACTACGGGTGCTTGTCGGTACGGAGTTTGCACGCTCTCCCCGTGACCTGCGTGGGATTTCTCCGAGATCTTCGGTTTCCTCCCGCACTCGAAAGACGTGCAGGGTTTGCAGTTGAACTGACTTGGTAGTAATGTAAACGTCCCAAGTGTGTGTGGGGTAGTGTTAATGTGTGGGGATATTTGGTCGGTAGCGACTCGGTGGGCCGAAGGGCCTGTTTTCGCACTGTATCTCAAAGCTAAAAAACTAAACTAAATTGGAAATAAAGTCACTCAATAACCTCACTCTAAATTTCTCTATTTCCATTTCACGAATGGAGGGAGAGGGGAGATGACTTTAAGGTGGCATCATGTCCAGCATGGACATTGTGGACCGAAGGGCCTGTTCCTGTGCTGTTCTGTTCTATGTTATTACCTCACCCTTCCACATGAGGCAGAGTCTGTGGAATTCTCTGCCTCAGAGGGCGGTGGAGGCAGGTTCTCTGGATGCTTTCAAGAGGGAGCTAGGTAGGGCTCTTAAAAATAGCGGAGTCAGGGGATATGGGGAGAAGGCAGGAACGGGGTACTGATTGGGGATGATCTGCCATGATCACATTGAATGGTGGTACTGACTCGAAGGGCCGAATGGCCTATTCCTGCATCTATTGTCTATTGTCTATCACCATCAGACCCGGGAGATAATGTATTACAATTTATTTTCTCCTGGTATTTTTAATGTAATGGCAAAATTCAAACGTTTCCATTGTCATTCCTATGCTGTCAGGGAGGAGTGGATTGGATTTATTCAGGAGGATAACTAAATCCAAACTTCCCATCCTTGTTTCCAGTTGATTTGATTCTTGTTTGAAGTTGTTGTAAATACAAAGACGCATCTCATACAAATTGTAGCTTTCGTTCTAACTATCTCAACTGGTAAAAACCGCGTCTTCTCTCCAGTGCCAGCTCTCGTCTGACCTGACCAACCCTGTAGTATCGCTTAGTTCTATGTAAGTCACGCCCATCTATATAAATCCACGCCTATCCGTATCAAAATCCCACCCACAAGCTTACCAAAAGAAAAAATTAGAAATATCTAGACATGGCTATAATATACTAACAGTAACTAACTTAAGCAGAATAGCTCCTACAATCAGTCTCAAGATGCCACGGCAATCACAAACATAGTATTAGAGTTATACAGTCATAGTCATAGAGTGATACAGTGTGGAAACTGGCCCTTCAGCCCAACTTCCCCACACTGTCTAACATGTCCCAGCTACACTAGGCACACCTGCCTGCGCTTAGTCCATATCCCTCCATACCTGTCTTAACCATGCACACTTCCTCAACTACCTCCTCAGACAGCTCGTTCCATTCACCCACCACCCTCTGTGTGAAAAAGTTACCCCTTAGATTCCTATTAAATCTTTTCCCCTTCACCTTGAACCTGTGTGCTGTGTTCTCATTTTGCCTACTCTGGGCAAGAACTGATTTATTCATCTCATGATTTTATACACAAGATAGAGAAGTAGAAACAAAGAACTGCAGGTGTTGGTTTATACCGAAGATAGACACAAAGTGCTGGAGTAACTCAGCGGGTCAGGCAGCGTCTCTGGAGAAAAGGGAATAGATGTCATTTGGAGACATCTGGAGTCAAAGGAGGTTCCCGACCTGAAACGTTGCCCATCCCGTCTCTCCAGAGACGCTGCCTGTCTGTCTTCTAAAGCAAAACAGACATTTGAAGAAAGGTCCCGACCCAAGATGTTGCCTGTCCATCCTCTCCACAGATGCTGCCTGACCAGCTGAGTCACCCCACAGTTTGTGATTCACGCACGGCAATGTTAAACATACTCACGCTCACGCTAGAAAGATTATGATAATTGGCTGATGTGTTTTTTTAAACTGACTAAACCCGACCAGATTTCACATCCCTGCAAGGTGGTGCAGCGGTAGAGTTGCTGCCTCACAGCGCCAGAGACCCCGGTTCGATCCTGACAACAGGTGCTGTCTGTGCGGAGTTTGCAGGCTCTCCCCGTGACCTGCGTGGGTTTTCTCCGCGATCTTCCAAGCTCCAAAAGCGTACAGGTTGGTAGGTTAGTTGAAGATAGACACAAAATGCTGGAGTAACTCAGCGGGACAGGCAGCATCTCTGGAGAGAAGGAATGGATGACGTTTCGGGTCGAGACCCTTCTTCCGACTCAGTTGGCTTGGAATACACGTAAATGGTCCCTAATGTGAGTGGGATAGTGTTAAGGGCCTGTCCCACTTGCAGTTTTTTCGGTGACTGTCGGCATCATTGACCGGCGTTTCAGGTCACCGAAAAATTAGCGGCGTGACGCGCCGTGATACGGCGTGATGGCGTATTGACGCGCGGTGTATTTCAAGTGTCGCAATATCTTTTCTGTCTCCGCTGGATTTTGAAGTGTTCAAAATCTTTTGGTGACACTGATATGACGCTGGCAGTCTCCGAATAAAAAATCGCCAAGTGGGACGGGTCCTTTAGTGTGCGGGGATCGCTGGTCGGTGCGGACTCGTGGGGGGGGGAGGGGAAAGGGGTTGGGCAAAGGTTTCCTCACTGTATCTTTAAACTAAACTAAACCACCAAGTGCCTGTCAGGAACTTAGTTCCAGTCCATAGAGTATGTGCAGCATTCAGAGCCAAAAGCATTCACTCACTAAATATTCGGTGGAAAGAAACTCTAAGAACTAAGGTCTGTGAAACTATGCTTCAGATAGCTGGCTTAATGTTTAACACACTCTGATTCCTTCCAACTGATCCACACCTTATATATAACTCAATAGCATTTAAGCCAGCTATTATATACTGCTCTAGTTTTTAATTATACCTAATTTTCAGAAGCAGTTGAGGACATCTCTTTAATGCCCTCTCTTATTTTTCTTCCAACCTATAATGTATGTGTTGGATGTGAAGCTGCCTCTCCTTCCTGTGTGGGATATAATGACCGAGAATGTGAATGGAACGTCATTGAGACTTTGAAGAATCTAAAGTTCATTGAAGTGAATTGAATACTTTATTGTAACATGTGACAAGTCACAGTGAGGTTCTTTGCTTGCGTGTCCAAGGTATGCAAATAATGGCCACATAAAGGGCGCTGAGAAAATTACAAAGTACCTCCGCACCAGGCCTCACTTTGTTCCCCCCCCCCCCCCCCCACAGTGGTCCCCCAATGCAGAGTCCCCATTGCTCAGTTTGTCGTAGGGGAAGTTCAAATCTGTCGCTGGGCGGCACGGTGGCGCAGTGGTAGAGTTGCTGCCTTGCAACGCCAGAGACCCAGGTTCGATCCTGACCTTGGGTGCTGCCCGCACCGAGATTGTACGTCCTTCCCGTGACCACGTGGGTTTCAGTTCAGTTTAGTTTATTGTCACGTGTACCGAGGTACAGTCAAAAGCTTTTGCTGCCTGCAAACCAGCCAACAGAAAGACTATGGATGTTTGCAATCGAGCCATTCACATGATAACGGAATAACATTGAGAGCAAGGTAAAACCAGTAAAGTCCAATCAAAGATAGTCCGAGGGTCTCCGATGAGGTAGATGGTGGTTCAGCACCGCCCGCTGGTTGTGGTACGTTTTCTCCGGGTGCTCCGGTTTTCTCCCATTTACCAAGGATTTGTAGGATCATTGTCGCCTGTGAAGTATAAATTGTCCCCTAGTGTGTAGGATAGTGCTAGTGTACGGGGTGATGGCTGGTCGGCGTGGATCGGTGGGCCGAAGGGCCAGTGTCGACAATATCGCTAAAGTCTAAAGTCAAGTCTAAATTGATCTTTTGGGTCACAGACCCATTAGCATCGATAAAGACACAGCTGGTCAGGCAGCATCTGAGCAGGAAAGGAATGGGTGACGTTTTGGGTGGAGGGTCTGAAGAAGGGTCTCGGCCCACAACATCACCCATTCAATAGACAATAGGTGCCAGAGTAGGCCACTCGGCCCTTCGAGCCAGCACCGCCATTCAATGTGATCATGGCAGATCATCCCCAATCAGTACCCCGTTCCTGCCTTCTCCCCATATCCCCTGACTCCGCTATTTTTAAGAGCCCTATTTAGCTCTCTCTTGAAAGTATCCAGAGAACCTACCTCCACCGTCCTCTGAGGCAGAGAATTCCACAGACTCACCACTCCCTGTGAGAAGATTCCTTCTATCCAGAGATGTTGCCTGTTTCGCTGAGTAACTCCACCATTTTATGTTGGAGTATCATCTATGCATCTGACCAGCTGAGTTACTCCAGCTTTTTGCGACTGTCTGCTTTAAACCAGCATCTGCAGTTCCATCCTCCAGCTTAGATAAAGACTTTGGCGTGTGGGATGTGGACTGGTTAAGTCAGTTATCGTGCCTCAGTCATCCCGAGTGCCTGCAGCTACAATTGGATCGGGTTTCCTGGCTTTTGAAGCATCATTGGATAATGGCGGGTCACCAGGTTGCCCCAATGCCTTGTTCTCTGTAGCTGAGCTGTTTGAGGGGTTTCTCAGCCTCTTGACATGTTCCCCTGGGCCTCGAGTGTAGCTTCAGTCTCACGGATACCATCTCCCAGAGAGCATCAGGATGACATCCCTGTACATACCACCCGACTGAGATGGTGTCAAATGAGAAACTTAACGTGAACAGTTCATGAGCATTAGTTGACCCGACACATCCTTCTGCAGAGTTTTTCCAGATCCACCCTGACAATGGCATTCGCCATGCTCTTAGGATAAGAGATTTAGTTTAGATCACAGATACAGTGCGGAAACAGGCCCTTCGGCCCACGGAGTCCATGCCGACCATCGATTAAAACTACCTTACACACACTGGGGACAATTTACACTTATATCAAGTGTGAGTCATTTAACCTACAAACCTGTACATCTTCGGAGTGTGGGAGGAAACCGAAGATCTCGGAGAAAACCCACGCAGGTCACGGGGAGAACGGACAAACTCCGTAAAGACAGCACCCGTGGCCAGGATTGAACCCGGGTCTCTGGCGGTGTAAGGAAGTAGCTCTCCGCTGCACCGCCGTGCCGCCTATGTTCGGACTTGGTGGGCAATTATGAGTACCTGGGGTGGCGCAGGTGGTAGAATTGCTGCCTCATAGGTGACCATAGGTGCTGTCTGTACGGAGTTTGTACGTTGTCCCCGTGAACTGCGTGGGTTTCCTCCAGGATCTCCGGTTTCCTCCCACACTCCAAAGACGTACAGGTTTGCAGGTTGTAGTAGTAGGGATGGGATGGTTGGTTGGGACGGACTCGGTGGGTTATATCTCTAAACTAAATCGGTGATCAAACAAGGACAAGGAGATGCTGATAAAAAGACATTTGCAAACTACTTGTAATACATCCTAGATTCAATGGGTAAAAATAAACTTTCTCAGGAAGCTTTCCTGTTGTCCTATCATTCCAAACAGAAGGTTCTGGAAGATGTCAAAGTTAATGAGGCATGATAACAAGGAACTGTTCTACTTTGTACTCCTGTAACTTTTCTTGTAATCTTCTTAACAAAGGATTCTACACAATACCAGATTGTGGCATGACATATTTATGTTCCACAAATGAGCTGTTCCCGATCTCGGTCCACAATGTTAGCCTCTCCTCATTGAGAAGGAATTCTCACTTCCAATAAATGTCCATGTGGTTTTAAAACAGATTTGATTTCCAAGTCTTTTCCACTGACCCCACTGCGAGAACATGTTCAAGTCGATTTATAGACCCTTCCTTTTCCTATGTGGGTAGATGCAAAAATGCTGGAGCTACTCAGCGGGTCAGGCGGCATCGCTGGAGAGAAGGAATGGGGTCGAGACCCTTCAGTCTGAAGAAGGGTCTCTACTGTCACGGCAACTTGCCGCCCACCACCGTTGCACACTGACGTGTTCTGAGGGGGACCTGTCTCATCGCTAACGTTAAACTCAACTCTAGATTGGTGCATCCAAACAGAGGTGCAACCTAGGGTTACACAAAAAAGCTGGAGAAACTCAGCGGGTACAGCAGCATCTATGGAGCGAAGGAAATAGGCAACGTTTCGGGCCGAAACCCTTCTTCAGACTGATCGGGGGCGGGGGTGGGCGGGGACAAGAAAGGTAAAAGGAGGAGGAGCCCGAAGGCTGGGGGATGGGAGGAGACAGCAGGGGGACTGAGGAAGGGGAGGAGACAGCAAGGACTAACAAAATTGGGAGAATTCGATGTTCATGCCCCCGGGGTGCAGACTCCCCAAACGGAATATGAGGTGCTGTTCCTCCAATGTCCGGTGCTGCTTGCTGTGGCCATGGAGGAGACCCAGGACAGAGAGGTCGGAGACGGAGTGGGAGGGGGAGTTGAAGTGCTGAGCCACCGGGAGGTCAGCTTGGTTATTGCGGACCGAGCGGAGGTGTTCGGCAAAACGATCGCCCAACCTCCGCTTGGTCTCACCGATATAGATCTGCTGACATCTAGAGCAGCGGACGCAATACATGAGGTTGGAAGAGATGCAGGTAAACCTCTGTCGCACCTGGAACGATTGCTTGGGTCCTTGAACGGAGTCGAGCGGGGAGGTAAAGGAACAAGTGTTGCATCTCTTGCGGTTGCAAGGGAAAGTGCCCGGGGAGGGGGTGGTACGAGAGGGAAGGGAAGAATTGACAAGGGAGTTATGGAGGGAGCGGTCTTTGCGGAAGGCAGATATGGGGGGAGATGGGAAGATGTGGCGAGTGGTGGGGTCACGTTGGAGGTGGCGAAACTGACGGAGGATTACTTTTTGTATGTGACGGCTGGTGGGGTGAAAGGTGAGGACTAGGGGGACTCGGCCCTTGTTGCGAGTGGGGGGATGGGGAGAGAGAGCAGTGTTGCGGGGTATGGAAGAGACCCTGGTGCGAGCCTCATTTATGGTGGAGGAGGGGAACCCCCGTTCCCTGAATAATGAGGACATTTCAGATGTCCTGGTGTGGAACGCCTCATACTGCAGTTGTGCAGGGTCTTGGTGAGACCACACCTGGAGTATTGCGTACAGTTTTGGTCTCCTAATCTGAGGAAAGACATTCTTGCCATAGAGGGAGTACAGAGAAGGTTCACCAGACTGATTCCTAGGATGTCAGGACTTTCATATGAAGAAAGACTGGATAGACTGGGCTTGTACACGCTAGAATTTAGAAGATTGAGGGGGGATCTTATAGAAACTTACAAAATTCTTAAGGGGTTAGACAGGCTAGATGCAGGAAGATCATTCCCGATGTTAGGGAAGTCCAGAACTAGGGTCACAGTTTAAGGATAAGAGGGAAGCCTTCTAGGACACAGAGAGTGGTGAATCTGTGGAATTTTACTTCGGAGTCACGTGAGGGACTCCATGAAAGAAACCCGCTTACGACGCATGCGTGTCATATCGCATACACGCATTGAAGGAGTCAGAAGTGGGAGACGACGTCTCCCTAGAGAGAAAGGCAAAGAAGCAGGTAAGAAACTGCAAAATTTTTCCACTTACCTTGCAGGTAGGAAATACAAGAAGCTGCAGGAGCTGGAGGGAGACTGTAGAAATGTTGCAGCCAGAACCAGCCAGCAGCAGCCGTTAGCGGGGAACCCTCCGGAGAGGTTTCCCTAATGGCTATTTTTAGCACAAAACAGCTGTGCCCGACGTTGCTCCCCGCACCGGCAAGAGACTGCTGCCGGGCGGGAAACTAAGCTACACGGCCCGGGGAGTTTCTAGACCAAGTCGGGTCTATTTTTAGACGCAGTCGTTCGGCGCTCCGCAGCTGATTAAAGCAGCTGCACCACCGGGGGGGAGAGAGAGAGAGCGGGCATCGGGAACAGCAGCCCATGGACCTGTGCTACGGGGTCCGTGGGGCTGCGGGAGGAAGGACGTTCCTCCGAAAACGGCAGGCTGAAAACCAGTACAGGTAAGAACAAATTTCCCTTACCTTTTTTGGTGCTTTTTCCAGAGTGCTTGCTGTATTTCTGAAGAGACTGGTGTGTTGCTGAACAGCAGGGAGCCACCTAAGCAAGGCAGGCCACAGCCACAGGTCGTTACTGGTGGGATGCTGAACAGCAGGGAGCCAGCTACTGATGTCAGTATAGAGCTGAAGGGCTGTTGTTTAATGACCAGCAGCAGCCAGCTATAAATGTCGGCACCAGCATCTCCCAGATGGGAGCGAGTGCCAAACTTCACCCTAAATGGGTAGAGGTGCCCGTGAGGACCAGGACCATGGGGAATGGTCCAGTGCCCGTAGGCATGGGGACGGGCTGTGGGATATACCGCGTGCGACTAGTGCCCGAGAGCACCAAGGTCGGCAGGAGCGGTCCCATATATTAAGCACCCGCGACGACGAGTGCCCGAGAGCATGTAAGTCGGCTGGAGCGGTTTGCTGGAGTAAAATTCTCCATATTGGCAGGCTCCGGGATTGGAGGTAGCCACAGTGGGCAAATAATAATATAAGTCCCACAGCAGTTTCCCATATGGGCTGCATGAAATGTCGGACGCCTCTTAGGAGGGTATGGAAGGTCTGACGGGGTAAAGCCTGAGCAGGTGATGGAGCCACTGTCCCCTATTGAAGCGGGGGAAAACAACCTGCCGAACATGATGAGCAGTACTGCCAGCAGAACTCACGGAGAATGATTGCGAGAGGATGGCTGTGAGTATTGAAGGACTGTGTGTCCACCCATCAACTTCAAGCTAATATTTTGCTGAAGTATTGGCAAGGCTTCTATACCCCGGAATATTGTGGTGCTCTTAATGTAGCCATTGTCACAGGTGCATTTGCAGACATGTTGGGAAGGCCGTTAGGAGTTGGGAAAATCCGTAATACTCTGAAAGGTCTCATGGCGGGCATAACAGCTTTGGCCCGCATGTTAAATAAGGTGTACAATATTAGTGACCACAAGGATGCCATTAGCACTATTTTTTTGGAATGTGCAGTTTGAAGGGCCATTAAGCCAGCTCTAGACCCTAGTTCGCTATACTATGTAAGCAAAGGGCTATACACCCCGTTATTTGGGTGGGGGAGACCTGTCTAAACAGGTAAAGAATTGGCGAGGAGGCTTCACTTTGGGGGCTGATTAAAGCATCCAAAGGTTATCTGGGGAAGACATTAACCTCATGTGCATCCTAAGAGAGGTAGTGTTTTGTATTATACTACAAAGAATTGGGCAGAGGTACCCAGCAGCAGCGTCCTGTTTAGGGTTTGGGCCGGGACGACCACTGTGGAAGATGCATAAGTAACATTAACCATTAGGCTCTCCACAACCACATATGAAACCAAGAAAAATAACTTGGTTACCACCAATACCATGGAGGTAGGTGAATTTGGGGCTCCAGCATTAATAGGGAGCACGGAAGTTGGAGGGATATTGCAACTTCATGTTGAAGCGTGGGGTAATATATCTATGGACAGATATATCCTTAGCAGTTTTAAGGGATATCTGATAGAGTTTCTACACAAACAAAACCCTCCAGTACAACATATACCGGACAGATATACATGCTGGTAATGGAATAAACCAAACCTGAACAACAGGATTTGTCTCAAATATCTTTATTAGAAATAAGAAAGATGGGGGTTGCCGTATTATTATGGATTATCAATCCTTCACAATGTTGTGCAATATATTCATTTTAAAAATGGATATTTTTAGCAGTGCTAAAGACTTAGTGTTCAGCAGGCTACTGTATGGCAAGTATTAATCTTTAAGATCCTTGCTACTCAATATCCAACAGGGGGAAAATTTTAAACCAGCGTTGGGACTGCTGCAACACCAAAATCATAGAGTAATGGTATAGTTGGATGATATCCTTATTGTGGGAATAACTTATGAATCGGCATGTTAGGCAGTGGTTGCCACTAAACAATTGTTTGAACAGCTGGGATTCATTATCCATCCACTTAAGTCAAAATTGACACCATTAACACATTTAATATGTTAATGACTTTAC
Organism: Leucoraja erinaceus; assembly: GCF_028641065.1. Taxonomy (NCBI): domain Eukaryota; kingdom Metazoa; phylum Chordata; class Chondrichthyes; order Rajiformes; family Rajidae; genus Leucoraja; species Leucoraja erinaceus. The sequence continues at coordinate 6,532,800 of NC_073392.1, read as the reverse complement.
TTATATGGAAAGCCACAGAGTTTAATGGGTGCATATATTATAGAGGTCATTTATTTTGGCCAATGGGAAAAATGATAGAAGCTATAAAAGAATTACAATGTTGGGAACACAATGTTAAGTATTGCTCCAAACCCAATAGTTATTCACAACCCGTCTGTGCTATTACAAACAGACGCCAGTGCAATTGGTTACGGTACAACTGATACCATCTCGAGCTATGGGGGAGATGGAATATATAAGAAGCTAACCTACATAACACTAAGGGTTAGAAATGTTAAGTGCATTTCATGGGCAAAAATCTTATTGCTCAGGAATGAAACTGCAGCATGCTAGATGGTAGATAGATAATACCTCGGTGATGGCATATTTAAGTCATATGGGTGGAAAGATATCACCAGCTTGTGAGGAATTGGCAAATTAAAGTTGGGAATGGTGTGTCCAAAGGAATATTTGGTTATGGGCTACATATCTACCAGGGATACTAAATCAGTGGCAGACACCAGGCCACGAAAAATTATTGGAAGTACTAAATGGATGTTGGATAGATGGTATTTGCTAAAATCAGTAAAGTAGGTAAGGCCGGATATTAGAATTGCATCCGGGGTTAAATCACCAGTTACCGAGGTATGTATCATTGATACCAGATCCTGAGGCAGAAGCTACAGATGCTGTTTCACTGCACTAGGGGAGGGGTTTTCATTTATGTATTACCTCCTTGTCTAGTTATAAATTTGGGGTACGAAGGGACATTCAACAGGAATCGGCATTGGGGATGTCTTAGTACCTGATTGGCTTACCCAACTATGGTTTTCCCGGGGTACAGGACATGGTGCTGGAACTATGTATAACGATAGCCGTAGTCCTAAGTTGCTGGTGCATCCAGTAACTGAGGATAGCTATCCATGTCATAGTAAATATTGATTTAGTAGGTTGTAGACTCTATAACACCGCTATGGGACATGGGGCTATCGATAGAACTGTGGACATGATCACAGCAGCACGAAGAAGGTCTACTCTATAACAGTATTTAGGTCCTATTAAAATGGACTAATTACTGCCATGATAACTTTCTGGACCACAGAAATAAGGATGTTCCGGGGGTGCTACAGTTGCTTACCAGCCTGCAATATCGAGGACTGTGTTTCAGCACTGTGAATAATGCCGAAAGTGCATTGTCAAGTTATTAATGGCAAGAAACAGTAACATAACTATATTTGGAATGTAAGTGTGGTTTTGATCTTGCTAAGGAATTGGTCGCCGGCTACAGCATTAAATCTGGATAACTATCTAGAAATGGTATGCTGATAGCGCTAGTCATAGTGTATAAGCTCCAGTTATTGCTAAGTAAGACTGGATGGCTTCACTATTGCGGCACGAAGATTGAGGTTTGTGATCCAGGACCATATTATTAAACAAAATAGGACATGATTAGCGGGGCAGGTCATAGAAGTGATGGCCTACCCGGAGGACAATGCCTCTGTATAGTAAAGTACGGTTTTGTTATACAGTAAGAAAAAAGGCTATCGGAGGCAAGGAATTGGTGTTTAATCAGCTTTAAGATACTGTACCATAGAGTGTAACTCATATCCCATATTTCTGCCACCGCGAAATGGTCTGATAGGCGGGAGTGGACAATAACATATTTAATTTTCACCCCACCAGGGCTGCAGCTACATCTGCAGCAAAACGCCTTGATGTATCCATGGACCAAATCATCAGGATTGCAGGATGGTTGTTGGAGAATACGTTTCAGAAATGTTAACAAACCAGTTAGCAGTATGGGAACGTGTTTTCGGGGACCAATTTTAAGTTCTGTATGATAATTTATCCCTGAAGAATACAGGGTTATGATTTCAATTAATTCGATATTATTTATCATTTCCATTAAATAATTGGTATGAATGCTTTGAATATAATTAGCAATTTCTCTCTAACTACCAAGGCAGTTGTGAAGCATGGACTCGTTTCCACGGCATGAGGTCACAGAGCTTTGAAATCTTTCATGGAGTCCCTCACGTGTCTCCGAAGTAAAATAGTAAGATTAAACGAGAACTTACCAGTTTGAAGTTTGATCTGTATTTTATGAGGAGGAACGTTGAGGGAATACATGCCCTCCGCTCCCACCCTCATAGGGTCAAATCTTGAGCTGGTATCTCTTTGATAATCTTGCTATTTTAGGTCAATATAGGGTATCTGTGACCTCACACCGCTGCTTTGAAGGATGACACGCATGCGTCGTAAGCGGGTTTCTTTCATGTATTCCCTCAACGTTCCTCCTCATAAAATACAGATCAAACTTCAAACTGGTAAGTTCTCGTTTAATCTTACTATTCTCTGCCACAGAAGGTAGTTGAGGCCAGTTCATTTGGCTATATTTAAGAGGGAGTTAGATGTGGCCGTTGTGGCTAAAGGGATCAGGGGGTATGGAGAGAAGGCAGGGATGGGATACTGAGTTGGATGATCAGCCATGATCATATTGAATGGCGGTGCAGGTTCGAAGGGCCGAATGGCCTACTACTGCACCTATTTTCTATGTTTCTATGTTTCTCCGCAGTTTGAGGAGCATCCTCTCTTCCAAGATCAACCTCCCTTGAATCCAACTCTGCCCCCAGGATGGAGCCAGCCTTCCTGATGAGTTTGTTAATCTCAAGGGGAAGTAATGCCTGACCCTTTAATAGAGTAGGCGACCAATTTATTTTGGTTACGCCTGGTAGCTCGGCCTAGGGGAAAAGCCAATCAATGGAAATGGGTGAAGGATTGGCTCAGAGACAAGGAATGAAAAGAATGTTATTCAAGGACAAGCCCACGTTGGGCATTCAAGATGCATTCTTACAACTTAATGTACAAAATGAGCACCTCTGAGACTATTCTGTCAGCTTTCTTAGATTTAGGTTTAATATTGTCACCTGTACCAAGATGGATGAAAAGAATAGACACAAAATGCTGGAGTAAGTCAGTGGGACAGGCAGCATATCTGGAGAGAAGGAATGGGTGACGTTTCAGGTCAAGATCCTTCTTCAGACATGCGCTGCAGATTAGGTTTCATGTCCATTAGATTCACCTGCTCTCCACACCACAATGAATGCTTTGGGAAATTCTCTACTCCTTTGTTCAAATCCCCTCTGTAGATTTTCTGCAATATTCCCCTGTAGATAAACGTAGGAATGGATGACGTTTTAGGTCAAAAAGGGTCTGAAGAAAGGTCTCATTAAAACATAGAAAATAGGTGCAGGAGGAAGCCATTCGGCCCTTCGAGCCAGCACCACCATTCCTTGTGATCATGGCTGATCATCCCTAATCAATAACCTGTTCCTGCCTTCTCCCCATATCCCTTGACACCACCAGCCCCTCGAGCTCTATCTAACTCTCTCTTAAATCCATCCAGTGACTTGGCCTCCACTGCCCTCTGTGGCAGAAAATTCCATAAAGTCACACCTCTGTGGGTGAAAAAGTTTTTTCTCACCTCAGTCTTAAATGACCTCCCCTTTATTCTAAGGCTGTGGCCCCTGGTTCTGGATTCGCCCAACATTGGGAACATTTTTCCTGCATCTAGCCTGTCCAGTCCTTTTACGTCCTGTCCAGACCCGAAACGTCACCCATTCCTTCTCTCCCGGTACACTGCCTGTTACTCCAACATTTAGTGTCTATCTTCAGTGTAAACCTGCATCTGCAGTTCCCTCCTACAGTGAAGAGCTTAGTTTTGCATGCAATCAGATAATACTAAACATGAATGCAATCAATTACAATAATACAACTCAAGTACAATAAGTCGGGCATAGGGGCAGATACTTTGTGCAGAGTATATTTCCCAGCATTGTGGTACATCAGTTTCCTAAATGTCTGCATTGGAGTAGAGGTGAATCGGACAGTACCCTAGCTTATGGAAGCCTGATAACAGAGGGGAAGAAGCTGTTCCTGAGTCTGGTGGTGCACGCTTTCAAGCTTCTGTGCCTTCTGCCGGACGGGAGAAGGGAGAAGGGAGAATGACCGGGGTGGGACAAGCCTTTGATTGTGCTGGCTGCTTTTCCGAGGCAGCTTGAAGTGTAGATGGAGTCAATGGTGGAATCCCACACCAGTGCCATATTCCCAATCCCACACCAAATTCATTTCACTGCACCTTCGTGTGCATGTGACGAATAAAATTGACTATGTCTTTGACCTTGTACAGTGTCCTGACATTTAAAAAAAATTTTTTTGTATATTTTAAAATGTTATTTGTTAAATAAGAATGAATTAAATTAGGCAGGCAGGCATTTAAACATTTTAAGCTTCTTAAAGGGCAATGATCTGGCGTGGACCACAATGATATGCCTACCAGCAACATTTTGTCTGCAGAGAAGTTCAGTTTAGTTTATTGTCACGTGTACCGAGGTACAGTGAAAAGCTTTTGTTGCGTGTTAACCAGTCAGCCAGAAACACATGATTACAATCAAGGCATTTACAGAGTACAGATGCATGATAAGGGAATAACGCTTAGTGCAAGTGGAAGCCAGCAAAGTCCGATCAAAGATAGTCCGAAGGACACCAATGAGGTGGATAGTAGTTCATGACTGCTCACTGGTTGTGGTTGGATGATTCTTCAACTTGGTCAAAAAAGGCCCACTTCAAAATGTAATCGCGACTCTATTCACTCCGAACTGCACGAGATAACCACTGATGTGGTGTTTGTGCAGCAATCAACCAGAACCAGAACCAATGGAGCGAAGGAAATGTGCAACGTTTCGGGCCGAAACCCTTCTTCAGGTCTGAAGAAGGGTTTCGGCCCGAAACGTTGCCTATTTCCTTCGCTCCATAGATGCTGCTGCACCCGCTGAGTTTCTCCAGCTTTTTTGTGTACCTTCGATTCTCCAGCATCTGCAGTTCCCTCTTAAATAAAGAACCAGAACCAGTTGCCTGACAACAGCTGGGAAGAAACTGTCCCCGACTCTGGAGGTGTGCGTTTTCACACTTCCATACCTTTTGCCTGATGGGAGAGGGGAGAAGAGGGAGTGGCCGGGTGCTGGCCTTGCCGAGGCAGCGTGAGGTGTAAATGCACTGTGTACAACTGTGTGAACGTAACTCAGTTAACTGTAAAGGGCCTGTCTCACTGTACAAGGTAATTCAAGAGCTCTCCCAAGTTTAAAAATAAATCAAACTCATGGTAAGCACGTAGAATGTACGTAGCGGGTACGTCGGAGCACGGGACGTCCCTTAGCGGCTCGTAACGCTAACGGCAGGAACACGGAAAACGCGGTAAGCTCGTGAAGATTTTTCAACGTTGGAAAATGTCCACGAGAGCCCCGAGTACCTACGAGCGGCCGTTACCGTAATTCTCCGAGTTCGAATCAGGGGAAACTCGGGAGAATTAGCTCATACAGTGGGACAGCCCCATTAGCAAATAACAAGGTACAGGAAGTTAATGTGAACACTGTATATCGTTGAACGAGAGTCATGAAGTCAAGAGGGAAACTGCGCAAAGTTGCGATGGGATTTGGACTCATCCCCCATTGTGTGTCCAGACCTCGGGATAACTTGTCCAGAAATGCAACAAAGCTAGCATTTAACACGAATGAAATATGATCGGTTTATTTTTTTTAACCACTTGCATTATTTGGAGAAAAAGCAATTTGTGTAAGAAATATCTTAAGATCGGGGTGAGGAATACGGCTGATTCACATCTGTAATCTCCCCCCCACATCTGTTGAGATCATGATCTCGTTCTCTCCAGAGATGTTGGCCTGACCCACTGAGTTACCCCAGCATTTTGTGTCGAAATTAAAAATGATGTTCCGTCAACTCTTCAAAATACTTATGTACTTTTGTTTGGGAGTTTTGTCATTGGAACAACGGCAATTTGTTTTTGTTTTGCGTTTCTCTGCTGTCCCCTGCATTGTCGAGCAGAGTCGACATTGTAATCTTGGTGAAGAATGCGGCCTTGCCAAGCATGTGTAAAGTTAACTGCAAAGGAGAAATCGACTCAAAGTGCTGGAGTAACTCAGCGGGACAGGCGGCGTCTCTGGAGAGAAGGTGAGGATGGCGTTTCGGGCCTGAAGAAGGGTCTGAAGAGAGCATGCTGACTGGTTGTATCGTGGCTTGGTTTGGCAACTTGAGCGCCCTGGAGAGGAAAAGACTACAAAAATTAGTAAACACTGCCCAGTCCATCATCGGCTCTGACCTCCCTTCCATCGAGGGGATCTATTGCAGTCGCTGTCTTGAAAAAGGCTGGCAGCATCATCAAGGACCCACAGCATCGTGGCCACACACTCATCACCCTGCTACCTTCAGGTAGAAGGTACAGGAGCATGAAGACTGCAATGGCCAGGTTCAGGAATATCTACTTCCCCACAGCCATCAGGCTATTAAACTTGGCTCGGACAAAACTCTGAACATTAATAGCCCATTATCTGTTATTTGTCCTTTATCGGTTTATTTATTCATGTGTGTATATATTTATACAATGGTATATGGACACACTGATCTGTTCTGTATTCATGCCTACTATATTCTGTTGTGCTGAAGCAAAGCAAGAATTTCATTGTCCTATCAGGGACACATGACAATAAACTCTCCTGAATCTCTTGAATCTTGGGTCTCTCGACCCGAAAACGTCACCCATTCCTTCATCTCCAGAGATGCTGCCCGTCCCGCTGAGCTACTCCAGCTTTTTGCTTGCCCATCTTCGGTTTGAACCAGCACCTGCAGTTCCTTCCCGCGCCGAACTACAAAGGGAAGTTGGGGGGGGGGGGGTGATCAGCTGTTGGGAGGAAACAGCTTAACGGCGGCAGAAGATGTCACGGATGAGATCAAAGGGGAGACTTTTGAAGATGGGAGAGAAAAAACTCCATTCGTTTGAGCCAGGGCAGGATTTTCGAGATGAGAAACGGCATTTCGTTTGGACCTCCAGGGGTCCAAATGACAATTAAATTGACTCTTGACTCTTGACTCTTGATTCTTGACTAGTGCGTGCACACACACACACACACACACACACACACACACACACACACACACACACACACACACACACACACACACACACACACACACACACACACACACACACACACACACACACACACACAGGATAAGCTGTGACTGTTTAACTTCTCTTCCTTTATCTTGGCGTAATCTCCACCTTTTGAACTTTGACCTGTGCTTCCCTCTGTAAGACCGTGACCGAGAATTTAACGCGCTGCGAAAACATCTCTAAGTTCTCTTTCCCCTCGCACTGTGATAACCATCGCATTGTATTATTGTAACCTATTCCCTAATGAAACAAGACTTGTTTCTATGGTCCATGGATAAAGGAGGCACAATTTCTGATATCGATCTCATCCTGCGTCTTAAAAAGGCATTCGTTTAAAAGCGCGTGCTTCTTGAAGCTTCTCAAACTGCGGAATCCTAGAACTGTCGCTGCAAATATGTGGAGCAGTCCACGTGTACAATAATGCGCTTGCCTGCAGCTTTATAAAGTCGTGATATGTGAATCCACTTATGCAACACAAAACCTAAATTACAGTAATGCATAAGAAAGAACTGCAGATGCTGGTTTACACCGAAGATAGACACAAAATGTTGGAGTAACTCAGTGGGACAGGCGGCATCTCTGGAGGAAAGGAATAGGTGGTGTTTAAATTCGAGACACTTCTTCAGACTGAGAGTCAGAGGGGGGGGAAGCTAGATGTATGAAAAGGTGCAGAACATGGCTCGGCCATTGAGGGCCGAAGGGCCTGTTCCTGTACTGTACCTGCTCTACCAACGTTCTATATTCTCTATCCCCTGTAACTCCAGAATCAAACTATGGATAAATGGTTCTTTATGGGCCTTTTCCACTTACGCGATTTTTTTTCGGCGACTGCCGGCACCCATCATTGTCGCAGCAGGTCATCGATAATTTTCGACATGTCACGGGGTGACGCCTGTATGGTCGTGAGTAGTCGCCCAAAGAGTCGTACCTTTTTCTGGTCGCCGCTGGATTTTCAACATGTTGAAACGTTTCGGCGACCTGTTGCGACTATGACTGCCAGCAGTCGCCCGAAAAAATTTGCATAAGTGGAACAGGCCCTTAACTATCAAGTCTACCAAGGTACAGGGAAATTTTATTTTTAATGTGGAATTTTAAGATAACCAACAGATGTACCTTCAGTTCTTTTTACATACTCGAAACATTCTGCCTGCATTTGGTTTTAAGTCATAAGTTCATAAGCCATTGGAGCAGAAATAGGCCCTTCGGCCCATCTAGTCTACTCCGTCGTTCAATCATTGCTGGTCTATCTTTCCCTCTCAACTCCATTCTCCTGCCTTCTCCCCATAACCCCGGACATCCGTACTAGTCAAGAATCTATCAATCTTTGCTTTAAAAATATCCATTGACTAGGCCTCCACAGCAACTAATTCCACAGATTCACCACCCTCTGACTAAAGAAATTCCCCCTCATCTCCGTTCTGAAGGTATGTTATTTTATTCTGAGTCTATGTCCTCTGGTCCTAGACTCTCCCACTAGGGGAAACATCCTCTCCACATCCACTCCATCCAAGCCTTTTACTATCAGGTAAGTTTCAATGAGGCCCCCACTGAACTCCAGCGAGTACGGGCCCAGTGCCGTCAAACGCTCATCATAGGTTAACCCACCCATTCCTGGGATCATTCTCGTAAACCTCCTCAGGACCTTCTACAGAGCCAGCACATCCTTCCTCAGATATGGGGCCCAAAACTGCTCACAATTCTGCAAGTGTGGCCTTATAGAGCCTCAGTTTAGTTTTAGCATAGTATTTGTAGGAAGTAGCCTCTGATGCAGGTTTAAACCGAAGATAGACACAAAAAGCTGGAGTAACAGCGAGTCAGGCAGCATCAGTGGAGAAAAGGAACGGGTGACGTTTGAGGTCTGAAGAAGGGTCTCGACCCGAAACGTCACCTATTCCTTTCTTCCATAGAAACATAGAAAATAGGCGCAGGGGTAGGCCATTTGGCCCTTCGAACCAGTACCGCCATTCAATATGATCGTGGCTGATCATCCAAAATCAATACCCTGTTCCTGCTTTCACCCTATATCCCTTGATTCCGTTAGCCCTAAGAGCTATATCTAATAGCCCTGTCCCACAGTGCGAGTTCATTCCAAGAGCTCTCCCGAGTTTAAAAAAAAATCAAACTCGGGGTAAGCACGGAGAATGAACGTAGCGGGTACGTCGGAGCTCAGGGACATCATCTCCAGTGAATTGGCCTCCGTTGCCTTTTGAGGCAGAGAATTCCACAGAGAATTCCACAGATTCACAACTCACGTTTTTCCTCATCTCAGTCCTAAATGGCCTACCCCTTATTCTTAAACAGTGACCTCTGGCTCTGGACTCCCCCAACATCGGGAACATTTTTTTCCTGCTTCTAACCTGTCCAATTCCTTTTTCCAGAGATGCTGTCGGACCTGCTGAGTCACTCCAGCTTTTTGCCTTTAGCAGGGTATATTCAGATTTGGTCAAAGCTGCAGCACGGGACTGGCGTAACGTTGCGTTGTTTTAAGGGGGTTTAAGGCTGGGGGTTTTCAAGGGAATTTTTCCAATCAGTCAGGGTGGCTTCACTGTATATCCAACAGGAACTCCAATTATGCACGGAAATCAGATTCTCGCTTGGGTCTCACCGTCCAGCAGAAAGACCGAGATGTTAATCACTGGGCCACTTGAAAGAGTTAGGGGCAGCTAACAATCTAAACACAGATAGCAACTGATAAAGTTAGCATCGTTACAGAGGCTGCATATAGAGTGGTTATTTAATGAGTCACAATGTCGCAACTCACTGACATGGATATATCTTTAGGCTACGAAATGATAGAACTTTATTCGTCTCCCAGAGGGACATTGGTCTTCCAACAGTCGTAAAAATGCAACAAGGTACATGAAAAATTAAACTTAGATTAAAAGTGAGGGGAAAAAAGATAATGAAGACGCCAGCGATTGTTGGCTGTCTGCCGTGTGCACAGTGCCTGAACCGGAACAAACGGACAAACAAACTAACTAATGCAGGCCTATCCCTGGGCAGAGGATTCTAAACCTAGAGTCCCCCCCCACACACACACACACCGAGTCCCCCTTTGTTCTCCCATTAGAAGAATGGGTGCTGAATTCAACAAGGAATTGCAACTTCAAGGAATTTAAATATAGGTTAGAATATCCCACTCTATGCCCGGCTTTTAACATAGATGGTGCACGTGCGATTGATGAGTTTATTTGAAAGAGAAACGCACAAGTTCCAGAATGAAGTGGTCGTTTTTTTAGTTATGAATTAACTACTGCAGCGATGTTTAATGGGTGCGATGGTCTATGTGCTTCATTAAATCGAATGGCTGGGTAGGAAGTTCCCAGATTTCTTCTGAAGTTGGTCACGGTTGTGTTCTTCTGTTTGTTTTCTCTCCAAGGTGATAGATAGCATGGTCCAGGGGCAGGGAACCAGTGCGTGGAAGAATGGGTCTCGACCCGAAACGTCACCCATTCCTCTCCAGAGATGCTGCCTGTCCAGCTGAGTTGCTCCGGCGTTTTGTGCCTTGAGTCAGAATTAAAGGACGTTCTTTCAGGAAGGAGATGAGAATTTTTTGTTAGTCAGAGGGTGGTGAATCTGTGGAATTCTTTGCCATGGAAGGCTGTGGAGGGCAAGTCAGCGGTTACTTTGAAGATATTGACAGATAGATTCATCGATTAGTACGGGTGTCAGAGGTTATGGGGAGAAGGCAGGAGAATGAGGTTGGGAGGGAGAGATAGATCAGCCATGATTGAATGGCAGAGTAGACTCGATGGGCCGAATGGCCTAATTCTACTCCTATCACATGACCTTATGACCTATCTTCTGTGTAAACCAGCATCTGCGGTTCATTCCTTCACATTTCCTATGCAGTTCCCTGATGCTCAATGCTCATTAAACAATCTTCTGAGTTTGAGTGTCAGTTTAGTTTAGTGTCAGGTGTACCGAGGTACAGTGAAAAGCTTTTGTTGCGTGCTGACCAGTCAGCGGAAAGACAATACACGATTACAATCGAGCCGTCCACAGTTTACAGTAGGTATGTTACAAAACGTACCTGAATCGTGGCTGAGCATCTGCCCCTCCCCTTGTGTGTGATTTTGGAGCTGTTTGGAGGGGGCGGGTTTAAAAACCGATTTTTACTAGGCTGTTCCAATCGCAGATGTTCAGCCTAGTAAATCATTAACGGAGAATCGCTGCAAGACCCGGTCCCAAAAGCTATTATTAGTTTTATAGGCCTCGAAGAGTAGATATAATAAATTTAAAAGTTCTCGTTTATTCCGCAAGCTCTGGCAGCCCCAGGGTTTTATAAAGCAAACAATTAAAGGTATGTACCTTATTTTTACATTAAATGGGGCATGTATATAACCCTATAATTATAATTTTCTATAGCGAGTAGCTCATTTTGGGCTTTTTATATCCCCCAGTATTTTTCTCGGCATTTGAGGGCACTAATCCAGCGCGCTGTCAACATTCTAAACCTGCGCGTTCCACATGAACCCACTAGAAAACCGATTTATTTACAGCAATTGAACACTAAATTCCTTCCATTTGGCCTATAAATTAATGTAAATTAGATATAAAAATCATGTTATATTGTGAATTATTTGTGAATAATCTTTGGACACAGGCTATTTAAAAATGTTAATCTTTCCTTAAGAAATGTGCTTTTGACTATCTAAGATCACAGCTTTTTTGTAATGTCCATTGAAAATCAATAGGGAACAAGATGCTAATTTCCGAGTATGAAAATGGTCATAACTTTTTTAATACTTGAGATATGAAAGTGAATTTGGTGTCAAATTAAACTTATTGTTATGCTTTATCTGATGGGATAAATTGCAGACTTGATTTTTTAAATCTCAAAATTTTGTAACATTGCTATTTACAGATACACGATAAAGGAAATAACGTGGCTGACGTATTGTGCAAGGTAAAGCTGGTGAAGTCTGATCAAAGATAGCTTGAGGCTTTGTATTATCCATGCAAAATAGTTGGGGAAATTGCAAAGACGTCTTAGCTGTGAACTAATTGCGAAAAAAAAAAAAGAATCATTTATTTGTGATTTATTTGTTTGCGATCCTGTTTAGATACTTTGGAAATACCACACCGAAAATGGGCTTGGTAAAAGTGTAAATTGTCACTAGTGTGTGTCGGATCGTGGGTGGGTGCGGACTCGGCGGGCCGAAGGGCCTGTTTCCGCGCTGTATCTCTAAAGTAAACTAAACTGAACTAAACTGAATTTATATTTGTTTTGCTTAACTAGAAATTCCTTCCTTGCCTCCCTATCGATAATCCATGCTTCTCAGAAGTTATCGGACTAATATTAGGCCATTCGGCCCATCGGGTCGACACCGTCATTCGATCAAGGCTGATCTCTGCCTCCTAATCCCAATTCCCTGCCTTGTCCCCGTAACCCTTGACTCCCCGTACTAATCAACCTGGTAACACACTCAAGGCTATTCACAGTGACGTTTTTTTCTTTTGCGATGAACACAGTGAACAGGGTGGGGGGGGGCTTTTAAGAATACAAACTATGTTGACAAAACTGGCCACCTGATCATCAAACGACACTTCCATTTTGTGGATGTTTAGCTTGGATTCCCATGATTTCAGAAGCTGAGAGGTTGCAGGCTGGTGACGGGGAAAGAGCTGTATATCAGGTTTCTCGTTGACACGTCGGAAGCACGGTGCATTATATGGATGGCAGCAGGATGTGAAAACGGATATACAACACTCATTTAACAAGGCTACTGTTACTCTCAATTACAGTCCAGCTTGCATTTACCGTCCATGGGTCCACACTCACTTCCACTTGAGTCTACGACAGCAGTGGCGCAGCGGTAGAGTCACGGCCTCACAGCGCCAGAGACCCGGGTTCCATCCCAACCCTTGGGTGCTGTTTGTGTGGAGTTTGCACGTTCTCCATGCGCACACGTGGGTTTTACATGGGTGCTCCGGTTTCCTCCCACATCTCAAAGACGTGCAGGTTTGTAGATTCAAGATTCAAGATTCAAGATAGATTTAATAGACACGTGTGCCTGATGGCACAGTGAAATGAATTTCCATACAGCCATACAATAAAAATCAACAGGACACAACACACTATAGGGTTTTGACATAAAACATCCCCACACAGCAGAATCAAAGTTCCCCACTGTGTGGGAAGGCACCAAAGTCAGTCTCTTCCTCCACTATTCCCCGTGGTCAGGGCCTCCCCGTGCCTTCCGCAGTTGCCGCTACGGGCGGCCCGATGTTCAGGACCGCACGCCGGGGTGTTAAAAGTCCGACGTCGGGGCTGCGGGACGTCCTCAGCGGCGTGGACACAGAGTCGGCCCCCTCCTACCGGAGTCTGCGGCTTCCAATGTAGATGAATAGGCCTCTGTAAAAGCGAAGGGCCTGTTGCCGCGCTGTATCTCTAAACTAAACTAAACAACGCAAGTCACGGGGAGAACGTATAAACTCCCTACAGACAGCACCCGCAGTCAGGATCGAACCCGGGTCTCTGGCGCGAATCTACCTGCAGCTTTCCTGATCTCCCACCATGTTCTGACCCAGGCTCACTGCCACTCATTTACTTCTCCACCCTCTGCGGAATATTACGTAAACACACGATGTTCGACAATCTCGCACCCGCTTTCTTTCATTCTTATCGTTTCCTCCCTTTCGACTTGAGAGATACATGATCCTCATCTCTCCATTCTTTCGACCTTGGACTTTGCTTTAGAGATACAGTGCGGAAACAGGCCCTTCGGCCCACCGAGTCCGCGCCAACAAGTGATCACTCTCTGCGCTAGCATTATCCTACACGATTGGTTCAAGAAGAAACTGCAGATGCTGGAGAATCGAAGGCAGACAAAATTGCTGGAGAAACTCAACGGGTGCCTATTTCCTTCGCTCCATAGATGCTGCCGCACCCGCTGAGTTTCTCCAGCAATTTTGCCTACCTCCTACACAATTGGGAAACATTTTTACCAAAGCCAATTAACCTCCAAACCTGGACGGCTTTCAAGTGCGTGAGTTTCGAAACCAGAGCACCCGGAGAAAACCCACGTGGTCACGGGGAGAACGTACGAACTCCGTACAGACAGCGCCCGCAGTCAGGATCAAAACCCGGTCTCTGGCGCTATGAGGCAGCAACTCTACCGCTGCGCCACCGTGCCACGCTACATTCTTTGTCTCATTTACCTTGTAGATCTGACATTGTACTGGAATCTACTTTCCATTGTAATTTGTGTGAGCTAGATGGCTTCACTTATCATTGTTGGTCATCGCTGCTAATCTATAGACGGAGTCTTTTGTCTGATCAAGGTACACACTGGTTTGGCGCAATACTGAATGGGCTGGATTGCCCTGGATCTGACGGTCGGTCCAGACCAGAGATGTCCTCCCATTGCTTCAACCAGTTCCCAAAGTTGTGGCACAGTGGCGCAGCGGGTAGAGCTGCTGCCTCGCAGCGCCAGAGACCCGGGTTCGATCCTGACTACGGGTGCCTGTCTCTACGGAGCTTGTACGTTCTCGTACTGGGGAAGTCCAGGACAAGGGGTCACAGCTTAAGGATAAGGGGGAAATCCTTTAAAACCGAGATGAGGAGAACTTTTTTCACACAGAGAGTGTTGAATCTCTGGAACTCTCTGCCACAGAGGGTAGTTGAGGCCAGTTCATTGGCTATATTTAAGAGGGAGTTAGATGTGGCCCTTGTGGCCAAGGGGATCAGAGGGTATGGAGAGAAGGCAGGTACGGGATACTGAGTTGGATGATCAGCCATGATCATATTAAATGGCGGTGCAGGCTCGAAGGGCCGAATGGCCTACTCCTGCACCTAATTTCTATGTTTCTATGTTTCTATGTTTCTATGTTTCTCCCCGTGACCTGCGTGGGTTTTCTCTGAGATCTTCACTATCCTCCCACTCTCTAAAGACGTGCAGGCTTGGAGATTATTTGGCTTGGTATAAAATGTACAAATCGTCCCTAGTGTGTGTGTGTGTAGGGCAGTGTTAGTGTGCAGGGATCGCTGGGCGGTGCGGACTCAGTGGGCTGAAGGGCCTGTTTCCGCGCTGTATCTCAAAACTAAACTGGACCAGCAAGGAGGGACCCTAAGTGTCTGTGGTTTTCACCAAAGCAACTGTAAATGAGCCAATTAATCTCCAAACACGCACCCCTCCTCTACTCCCTCTTCACCTATGACTGCACACCTGTACATGGTACTAACACCATCATCAAGTATGCAGATGATACAACGGTGATTGGCCTCATCAGCAACAACGATGAGCTGGCCTACAGGGAGGAGGTCCAGCACTTAGCAGCATGGTGCGCTGACAACAACCTGGCCCTTAACTCCAAGAAGACCAAGGAGCTCATTGTAGACTTCAGGAAGTCCAGAGGCGGCACGCACACCCCCATCCACATTAACGGGACGGAGGTGGAACGTGTTTCTAGCTTCAGGTTCCTGGGAGTCAACATCTCCGATGACCTCTCTTGGACCCACAATACCTCTACTCTGATCAAGAAGGCTCATCAGCGTCTCTTCTTCCTGAGGAGACTGAAGAAGGTCCATCTGTCTCCTTAGATCCTGGTGAACTTCTACCGCTGCACCATCGAGAGCAGCCTTACCAACTGCATCACAGTATGGTATGGCAACTGCTCTGTCTCCGACCGGAAGGCATTGCAGAGGGTGGTGAAAATTGCCCAACGCATCACCGGTTCCTCGCTCCCCTCCATTGAGTCTGTCCAAAGCAAGCGCTGTCTGCGGAGGGCGCTCAGCATCGCCAAGGACTGCTCTCACCCCAACCATGGACTGTTTACCCTCCTACCATCCGGGAGGCGCTACAGGTCTCTCCGTTGCCGAACCAGCAGGTCGAGGAACAGCTTCTTTCCGGCGGCTGTCACTCTACTCAACAACGTACCTCGGTGACTGCCAATCACCACCACCCCCCCCCCCAGGACACTTATTATTATTTATTCAAATCGTTTGCTATGTCACTCTTCCAGGGAGATGCTAAATGCATTTTGTTGTCTCTGTACTGTACACTGACAATGACAATTAAAATTGAATCTGAATCTGAATCTGAATCTGAATCTGACGTGGGGGGGAAACAGGAGCACCTGGAGGAAACCCACGGGAAGAACGTGCAAACTCCACGCAGACAGCAGCCGAGGTCAGGACCGAACCCGGGTCTCTGGTGCTCTAGCTCCTTAAGCCCTTTGCCTCTTATGGTCAACAAATAACTTTAACCCATCAATGAAAGCATGCAACCACACACAATAGTCAGTTTATCACCGAAGACAGACACAAAATGCTGGAGTAACTCAGCGGGTCAGGCTACATCTCTGCCCAACAGGAATAGGTGACGTTTCAGGTCGAGGCCCTTCATCAGACTGAGAGTCAGGGAGAGGGAAACTAGAGGTATGGGAAGATACAGAACAAAGCAGAGCTGGCATCCATGACTCAGGAAAGATGGAGGCTACAATAGATGATATTGACACAATAGACACTCTCTTTTTCACACAGAGAGTTGTGAGTCTGTGGAATTCTCTGCCTTCAGAGGGCAGTGGAGGCCGGTTCTCTGGATACTTTCTTGAGAGAGAGCTAGATAGGGCTCTTAAAGATAGCGGAGTCAGGGGATATGGGGAGAAGGCAGGAACGGGGTACTGATTGGGGATGATCAGCCATGATCACATTGAATGGCGGTGTTGGCTCGAAGGGCTGAATGGCCTACTCCTGCACCTATTGTCTATTGTCCGTTGTCTATGATCACATCTCTTTTAAGTGTACTGTAATAGTAATCTTTTACTTTTGAAATGGACGGATTGCAAGTTAAATGTATTAATTATCTGAACTAAGTTATAACTGAAATTAAAATATTATTTAAACTATTAACATTATGATGATATTGAAAATGTCAGAATTTTACGTCTGATTTTAAAATGATTTAGAAAAGAAAGCAGGAACTGAATCAGTAACAAAATCCCCAAATATAATTGGACTTTAGTGGGGGGGGGGGGAAGTCTATATCCAATTGCGTTATTATTACCCTCTAAGGCAACATTTTCGATACATAGTTCACCCTGTAACATTATATTGGGGTAATTATGTTTGCCAATTTGCCAGGGAGAGAATTAATGGGCTGTGGTGTGTAGTAAAGTTAACCATTCCCTCTTCTGAACTGTGTAGGAAGGACCAGCAGATGCTGGTTTAAACCGAAGATAGACACAAAATGCTGGAGTAACTCAGCAGGACAGGCAGCATCTCTGGAGAAAAGGAATGGGTGACGTTTCGTGTCTGAAGAAGGATCGCGACCCAATCCTTCTCTCCAGAGATGCTGCCTGTCCTGCTGAGTTACGCCAGCATTTTGTGTCTCCCTTTTGATCTGCTTGACTTCATCCCTTTCCCATCAAAGAAGGAGTCATGTCGCACGAAACAGGCCTTGCGGCCCAATTCTCCTGTGCCGACCAAGATGACCAACCCAGTCAGTCCAGCTGGCATGGTGGTGCAGTGGTAGAGTTGCTGCATCACAGCGCCAGAGACCCGGATTCGATAGTGACTACAGTTGCTGTCTGTACGGGGTTTATACATTCTCCCTGTGACCTCGTGGGTTTTCTCCGGGTGCTCTGGTTTCCGCCCACAATCCAACGACGTATATAGGTTTGTAGGATAATCGGCTTTGGAAAAATTGTAAAATTTCCCCTAGTGTGTGTAGGATAGTGGTAATATACGGGGTGATCACTGTTCGGCGCGGACTCAATGGGCCGAAGGGTTTCTGCGCGATATCTCTTAAGACTAAATTGTAAAAGAAGCCTTTCGAGAGAGATGGGCCAAATGCGGGCAGGTGGGACTAGTGCAGATGCCAAAATTAACGATTTTAATGAATAGAAAATGTACATATTTTTTAATGTATATTTAACAATCTAAATGTGTCACTAGTTAGTGAAAGCAAAAAATAAAGGGACAAGTATATTTAGTGCATGTAAAATTTTCAGAATAGGTATTTGCTTCAATCAATATGTGGCTCGTCATTTAAACCATAACAGCAAAATAAACACGTTTTTGGTTCAGCAGAAAGCCACAGGAGAGGGCTAGATTAAATTTAAACTAAACCAAACTAGAGGACTGGATAATAACCACTTCCTGTCTTAGGTTCCCCGAGTCTCCAAATGTGGCAGTGGTTCAAAAATTACAAAGATTAGGCTTTTTAGTTTAGTTCAGTTTACTTTACTTTACAGACACAGCGTGGAAACAGGCCCTTCAGCCCATCGAGTCCGCGCCGACCAGTCATTCCCGCACACTAACACTGTCCTACACACACTAGAGACACTTTATAATTTTACCGCCGATTAATCTATAAACCTGAGCATCTTTGGAGTGTGGGAGGAAGCTGGAGCACCCGGAGAAAACCCGCGTAGGTCACGGGGAGAGCGTACAAACGCCGTGCAGACAGCGCCCGTAGTCGGGATCGAACCCGTGTCTCCTGCGCTGTGAGGCAGCAACTCTACCGCTGTGCCACTCTGGCAGCTCCTTGCTTACACCTTCCAACATTTGGAGCGCAGAAGGTTAAGGGGGGACCTGATAGAGGTCTTTAAAATGATGAGAGGGATAGACAGAGTTGATGTGGACAAGCTTTTCCCTTTGAGAATAGGGAAGATTCAAACAAGAGGACATGACTTCAGAATTAAGGGACAGAAGTTTAGGGGTAATATGAGGGGGAACTTCTTTACTCAGAGAGTGGTAGCGGTGTGGAATGAGCTCCCAGTGGAAGTGGTGGAGGCAGGTTCATTGGTATCATTTAAAAATAAATTGGATAGGCATATGGATGAGAAGGGAATGGAGGGTTATGGTATGATTGCAGGCAGGTGGGACTAAGGGGAAAAAAAAATTTGTTCGGCACGGACTTGTAGGGCCGAGATGGCCTGTTTCCGTGCTGTAATTGTTATATGGTTATTATATGGTTAACCTCAGTGTGAAAAGGTTGCCCCCGCAGGTTGCTATTATATCTCTCCCCTCCCACCTTTCATTGAAGAGTTGTTGTGAGAAAGAGCTCTGAGGAGGTTGGCATGTATAGACTTTGTTCCCACTCCATCAACATATTGGAAGCAGGCAGCAAAAAAAGAGAAATAAATGATGACCTTGGATTGGTCATGATGGTGAAAGTGAAGGGCTTTCCTCCACAACTTTTTTCTACAACTTCTAGGCTTACTTTACAATTTGCATTAAGAAACATAGAAAAATAGGTGCAAGAGTCGGCCATTCGGCCCTTCGAGCCAGCACTGCCATTCAATGTGATCATGGCTGATCATCTAAAATCAGTGGTACACAAAAAAGCTGGAGAAACTCAGCGGGTGCAGCAGCATCTATGGAGCGAAGGAAATAGGCAACGTTTCGGGCCGAAACGTTGCCTATTTCCTTCGCTCCATAGATGCTGCTGCACCCGCTGAGTTTCTCCAGCTTTTTTGTGTACCTTCAATTCTCCAGCATCTGCAGTTCCTTCTTAAACACATCTAAAATCAGTACTCCGTTCCTGCTATTTCCCCATATCCCTTGATTCCGTTGGCCCCAAGAGCTTCTTCTCCTTATCGAGTCCACATCGCAAGATTAGATATTGTTCAGCCAGAGCTGAACACACATCTCAGCATCTTCATTGGAGGCAGCGAGATTGTCAGCTGTGCATTGACTTTCCAGTTGAGGGCATCTCAATAGACAATCGGTGCAGGAGTAGGCCATTCGGCACTTCGAGCCAGCATCACCAAAATTGTAAATTGGCACTAGTGTATGTAGGATTGTGCTAGTGGGCGCGGGAGATCGCTGGTCACCGTGGGCCGAAGGGCCAGTTTCCTGTGCTGCATCTCAAAAAATAAACATCCATAAAGACTTAAGACAGGCACAAAATGCTGGAGGAACTCAGTGGGACAGTAAAGACATGAAAGTCAATGAAGACTTCAAGTTAAATTTTTGCTAACCAGTAAATCTGGCGTTCAGCTTAACCATCTGTTACGAATATTTTAACAAAAGTTATTCAATATTATGATAAATTTTCCCGTGAAGGGAGTATGGGAACTGGGGCCCAGTGGAGAGGAAGTGCTCAGGGTACAGGCAGGTGGAGTTTGGGAACTGGGGCCTTGGTGAGTTCAAGGTGAGAGTGGGAGCTGAGACCTCATTGGGTTTGAAGAGGGAGCGTAGAACCAGTGTGAAATAAGTGGAATACCTGCAGCCTAACAAGTGGAAAAGTCCTCTCAGTCTGAAGAAGGTCTCGACCCGAAACGTCCATTCCTTTTCTGCAGCTGCTGAGCTACTCCAGCATTTTGTGTTTATTTTAGCTGAGTTTAGAGATACAGCACGGAAACAGGCCCTTCGGCCCACCGAGTCCGCGCCGACCAGCGATCCCAACACTATCCCACACACACTCGGGACAATTCTTTTAAGCATTTATACCAAGCCAATTAACATAGCAACCTATCTCTTGGAGTGTGGGAGGAATCCGAAGATCTCAGTGAAAACCAATGCAGGTCACGGGGAGAACGTACAAACTCCGCACAGACAGCGCCCGTAGTCGGGATCGAACCTGGGTCTCTGGCGTTGTGAGGCAGCTACCGCTGCGCCAACGTTCTTCCTCCAAAGAACAGCAGAAAATTAAGCAGAGAACCTAAAGTGCAAACAATGGAAAAAAAATTCTGTCTTCACTGTCTTTAAAGACTGGATAGACTCGGCTTGTACTCGCTAGAATTTAGAAGATTGAGGGGGGGATCTTATAGAAACGTACAAAATTGTTAAGGGGTTGGACAGGCTAGATGCAGGAAGATTGTTCCCGATGTTGGGGAAGTCCAGAACAAGGGGTCACAGTTTAAGGATAAGGGGAAAATCTTTTAGGACCGAGATGAGGAAAACGTTTTTCACACAGAGAGTGGTGAATCTCTGGAATTCTCTCCCGCAGAAGGTAGTTGAGGCCAGTTCATTGGCTATATTTAAGAGGGAGTTAGATGTGGCCCTTGTGGCTAAAGGGATCAGGGGGTATGGAGAGAAGGCAGGTACAGGATACTGAGTTGGATGATCAGCCATGATCATATTGAATGGCGGTGCAGGCTCGAAGGGCGAATGGCCTACTCCTGCACATATTTTATATGTTTCTATGTTTCTAACCCCTTTTCTTCAAACAGTTTCCCCTGCTGCTAGAAATCTCTTCAAATCCCATCCTACCTTGGCTAAAAATCTCAGGTTCTTGTATGAGAAAGAACTGCAGATGCTGGAAAAATCGAAGGTCGACAAAAATGCTGGAGAAACTCAGCGGGTGAGGCAGCATGCTCTCTTTTATGTTCGCTCTTTTCGCCACCAACCTAGCCTTCTGAATCTTTCCACATGTCTCCCTATACACAACACCGGAAATTGGAGGAACAGCACCTTATATTCCGCTTGGGGAGCCTGCATCTGGCGGACTTGAACATTGAATTCTCCCAATTTTGTTAGCCCCTGCTGTCTCCTCCCCTTCCTTAGCTCTCAGGCTGTCTCCTCCCATCCCCCAGCCCTCGGGCTCCTCCTCCTTCCTTTTTCCTTCCTTCTCCCCGCCGCCCCCTATCAGTCTGAAGAAGGGTTTCGGCCCGAAACATTGCCTATTTCCTTCGCTCCATAGATGCTGCTGCACCCGCTGAGTTTCTCCAGCTTTTTTGCCATTCAATCATGGCTGATCTATCTCTCCCTCCTAACCCCATTCTCCTGCCTTCTCCCTATAACCTCTGACACCCGTACTAATCAAGAATCTATCTATCTACCTTAAATATATACACTGACTTGGCCTCCACACCCTCTTTGGAGAAGATTCACCGCCCTCTAACTAAAGAAATTCCTCCTCATCTCCTTCCTAAAATAATGTCCTTTAATTCTGAGGCTATGACCTGTAGTCCTAGACTTTCCCACTAGTGGAAACATCCTCTCCACATCCACTCTATCCAAGCCTTTCACTGTTCTGTATGTTTCAATGAGATCCCCCTTCATTCTTCTCAACTCCAGCGAGTATAGAACATATCGGCGAGACTAAGCACAGGCTCACGATCACTGTGAACACCTCTGCTCAGTCCGCCTAGACCTACCCGATCTCCCGGTTGCTAAACACTTTAATTCCCCCTCTCATCTCCCATTCCCACACTGACCTCTCTGTCCTGGGCCTCCTCCATTGTCAGAGTGAGGCCCAGCGCAAATTGGAGGAACAGGACCTGATATTTCGCTTGGGCTGCTTACACCCCAGCGGTATGAACATTGACTTCTCTAACTTCAAGTAACCCATGCTTTCCCTCTCTCTCCCCCCTCCCCCACTCTAATTCTCTGACTAGTTTACAGATTGAACGCCTCCTTGCCACATTCCCCTCAGCCAACACTGAACCATTCTATATTTCCTGGGTAGATAAAATGCTGGAGAAACTCAGCGGGCGAGGCAGCATCTGTGGAGCGAAGGAATAGGCGACGTTTCGGGTCAAGACCTCAGTCCAAAGAAGGGTCTCGACCCAAAACATCGCCTATTCCTTCGCTCCATAGATGCTGCCTCACCCACTGAGTTTCTCCAGCATTTTTGTCTACCTTCGATTTTTCCAGCATCTGCAGTTCTTTCTGAAATATTCTATATTTCCTTATCACCGTCTGCTTTGATCTGTCACTTTTACACCTTACCCTTCCATTATGTCTAGTCTCCCTCTCCCCTGACTCTCAACCTGAAGAAGGGTCTTGACCTGAAACATCACCCATTCCTTCTCTCCAGAGATGCTGCCTGTCCCGCTGAGTTCCTCCAGCTTTTTGTGTCGATCTTTGGTTTAAACCAGCATCTGCAGTTTCTTCCTACACATTCAGTCCAGTTAACCTTTCTCTGAACTGTTTGTAACTCATTGACGTGCTTCCTTCAATAAGGAGACCGACACTGTGCTCCGTAGAGTATTCCAGATGTAGTCCCTTCTTTGCTCCATAGAACTGAAGGATATTCTCTCGTGTTTACATTCAATTCCCCTCGTAATAAACAATTACTATCTGCCAACGTTTTTAATTACTTGCTTGACTTCCAGTATCAGCCTCGTTGAAAACCAAGCACTAGAGGTCACCCAGATCCATTCTCTCTCACAACTCTGCAACTTTCTCACCAATAAAACGGACCGTGCATTTCTGCCAGCCCTTCCAAACGAGGACGTCTTGCACATTCCACATTATGCACATGTTCATAAGTCATGGGAGCGGATTTTGAACCATCGAGACTACTCCGCCATTCAATCAGGATGCGGCACAGAACGCCACAGGAGATCCTTCTTCCCTGTGGCTATCAACATTTTTTCCCGTTTTTGTCTTTATATTTAATCATATAACCATATAACAATTACAGCACGGAAACAGGCCATCTCGGCCCTACAAGTCCGTGCCGAACAAATTTTTTTTTTCCCCTTAGTCCCACCTGCCTGCACTCATACCATAACCCTCCATTCCCTTCTCATCCATATGCCTATCCAATTTATTTTTAAATGATACCAATGAACCTGCCTCCACCACTTCCACTGGAAGCTCATTCCGCACCGCTACCACTCTCTGAGTAAAGAAGTTCCCCCTCATATTACCCCTAATCTTCTGTCCCTTAATTCTGAAGTCATGTCCTCTTGTTTGAATCTTCCCTATTCTCAAAGGGAAAAGCTTGTCCACATCAACTCTGTCTATCCCTCTCATCATTTTAAAGACCTCTATCAGGTCCCCCCTTAACCTTCTGCGCTCCAGAGAATAAAGACCTAACTTATTCAACCTATCTCTGTAACTTAGTTGTTGAAACCCAGGCAACATTCTAGTAAATTTCTTTACGTTTTTCCTATTTCTTTTACTTACTCACGCTTCGACTACGCTCAATTGGTATTTTAGTCATTGTATTCTTGCACATTCACTTTCTCGTTCATTCTCTTTCTTTCTTGCTCTTTCTCTCTTTTTCTATTTCATCTTAGCAAAAATTTAACTTGAAGCTGTACAATAAATGCATTATCTCATACGTCGCGGTTTATACTTTTGTACACAGCTTCTAATAAAAATAATAATTAAAAAAAAAAAATTTACAACTGCTCCCTTCTGTCGTGGGGTAGACTGACTCCCTCCCCCCTTCCACCACCACCCCCACCCCCAAATCTTTACACACATCCCCAATCCTTTCCACTCATCACTTGAGTTTGTTTCATGTATCTTGTGATTTTTATGACTATTGGCAGATCAATTTCCCTCCTGCGATGAATAAAGTTCTATCGTATTGTGTGGTTGATCTATCGTTCCCTCCCAACCCCAGTCTCCTGCCTTCTCCTCCCCCCCCTGACACCCGGACCAATCAGGAATCTGTCAATCCCCACCTTAACATGGCCTCCACAGCCGTCTGTGGCAATTCATTTCCACGGATTCACCACCCTCTGGCTCAAGAAATTCCTCCACATCTCCTTTCTAAAGGTACGTCCTTTTATTCTGAGGCTGTGCCCTCCTATGTATTGACCTCAGGTCTCTGGTGCTGTGAGATGGGGGCACTACCAGCTGGGCCACTCTGGGCTGCCCATTATCCTTCCTGTTACTCTCTCTGTCACCCATTGCATTCAAAAGTGAGATTAAAACTTTCCGTTACATTATAGCAATCAAACTATATGTAGAGGGGCCTGGTCTTATCAAGCAACTGAACCATCCTATCACCAACTAGAGAGAGCGGTCCTGACCTACTATCTACCTCATTGGAGACCCTCGGACTATCTTTAATCGGACATTACTGGACGTTATCTTGCACTAAACGTATTCCCTTTATCCTGTATCTGTACACTGGGGCCAACTTGATTGTAATCATGTATCGTCTTTCCGCTGACTGGATAGCACGTAACTAAGCGCTTTGCACTGTACCTCAGTACACTTGACAATAAAATAAAATAAAAATGGTTAGGACGCGTACAAAGGAACTGCAGATGCTGGTTTGCACCGAAGACAGACACAAAATGCTGGAGCAGCTCAGCGGGTCAGGCAGCATCTGGGGAGAAAAGGAATAGGTGACGTTTCGGGTCAAGACCCTTCTTCAGACTGAAATTCAGGAGAGAGGGAAACGAGAGGTTTGAAAAGGTACAGAACATGGAAGGGATATTGTGGGCCAAAGGGCTGTTCCTGTACTGTTCCTTGTTGTACACATGTTCTATATTCTATATCATAAAATAATAATAATAATAATAAATTTTATTTATGGGCGCCTTTCTTATATTTATAAAATAGTATAATGATGCACAGTACAGTGATTTTAAAAAATAATTCCCACCCGAAACGTCACCCATTCCTTCTCTCCAGACATGCTGCCTGACCCGCTGAGTTACTCCAGCATTTTGTGTTAAACGGAAAATAGTTTGGAGGATGCTAGGAGACTGCAAGATGACTTGGATAGGCTGGGTGAGTGGGCAAATGTTTTGGCAGATGCAGTATAATGTGGATAAATGTGAGGTTATCCATTTTGGTGGCAAAAAACAGGAAAGCAGACTATTATCTAAATGGTGGCCGATTGGGAAAGGGGGAGATGCAGCGAGACCTGGGTGTCATGGTACACCAGTCATTGAAGGTAGGCATGCAGGTGCAGCAGGCAGTAAAGAAAGCGAATGGTATGTTAGCTTTCATTGCAAAAGGATTTGAGTATAGGAGCAGGGAGGTTCTACTGCTGTTGTACAGGGTCTTGGTGAGACCACACCTGGAGTATTGCGTACAGTTTTGGTCTCCAAATCTGAGGAAGGACATTATTGCCATAGAGGGAGTGCAGAGAAGGTTCACCAGACTGATTCCTGGGATGTCAGGACTGTCTTATGAAGAAAGACTGGATAGAATTGGTTTATACTCTCTAGAATTTAGGAGATTGAGAGGGGATCTTATAGAAACGTACAAAATTCTTAAGGGGTTGGACAGGCTAGATGGAGGAAGATTGTTCCCGATGTTGGGGACGTCCAGGACAAGGGGTCACAGCTTAAGGATAAGGGGAAAATCCTTTAAAACCGAGATGAGAAGAACTTTTTTCACACAGAGAGTGGTGAATCTCTGGAACTCTCTGCCACAGAGGGTAGTTGAGGCCAGTTCATTGGCTATATGTAAGAGGGAGTTAGATGTGGCCCTTGTGGCTAAGGGGATCAGGGGGTGTGGAGAGAAGGCAGGTACGGGATACTGAGTTGGATGATCAGCCATGATCATATTGAATGGCGGTGCAGGCTCGAAGGGCCGAATGCACCTAATTTCTATGTTTCTATGTAAAGGACAGCAAGCCTGATGTATGATTTTACCAGATTGTATGCACCATGAATTTTACTGTAGCTAGGTACACATGACGATGAGGTCTGAAGAAGGGTCTCAACCCAAAACCTCACCTCAGAGGGCAGTGGAGGCCGGTTCTCTGGATACTTTCAGGGGAGAGCTAGATAGGGCTCGTAAAGATAGTGGAGTCAGGGGAAATGGGGAGAAGGCAGGAACGGGTACTGATTGGGGATGATCAGCCATGATCACATTGAATGGTGGTGCTGGCTCGAAGGGTTGGATGGCCTACTTCTGTTGCCTAGACCTATTGTCTATCCATGTTCTCCAGAGATGCTGCCTGAGCCGCTGAGTTATGCCCCTGTCCCACTTAGGAAACCTGAACGGAAACCACTGGAGACTTTGCGCTCCACCCAAGGTTTCCGTGCGGTTCCCGGAGGTTTTTGTCAGTCTCCCTACCTGCTTCCACTACCTGCAACCTCCGGCAACCACCTGCAACCTCCGGGAACCGCACGGAAACCTTGGGTGGGGCGCAAAGTCTCCAGAGGCTTCCGTTCAGGTTTCCTAAGTGGGACGGGGGCATTACTCCAGCTTTTTGTGTCTGTCTTCGGTTTAAACCAGCATCTGCAGTTCCTTCCTGCACAAGTATCATTAAATCATTTTTGGTAGACACAAAATGCTGGAGTAACTCAGCGGGACAGGCAGCATCTCTGGTGAGAAGGAATGGGTGACGTTTGGAGGACGAGACCCTTCTTCAGTCTTGACCCGAAAACGTCACCCATTCCTTCTCTCCAGAGATGCTGCCTGTCCCGTTGAGTTACTCCAGCATTTTGTGTCTACCTTCATCATCTGTGGCTTTCCTACACAACCCAGATATTTGTTGAACGGGCAGGTTTGGCAAGTGACTGACTCTTCCCCCCCCATGTACATCCAGTCATAATTTATTAACTGTAAACAGACGCTAAGATGTCCCAAGGTCAGGAACGGTTCAACATTAAATGCAAGTCCATTTTTATGGCGTTCATTTTCGTTGCCGTACAACATCTGTGAAATAAACAATTGGAATAGACTTCTACACAACAGGAAATTGTTATTGCTATAAGCTTCCCTGTAAAATTTACAAATATATTTTCCAACTGCTCTGCTCATGTGCAGGCACCAAAAGCTGGATTAATTTAGCGGATCAGACAGCATCTCTGGAGAAAAGGAATAGGTGACATTTCGGGTCGAGACCCTTCTTCAGACCCTGTCATCCTTGGTTTTTTATTTTTTTATTTTTTTATTTACTAGAAGCAAATATACAAAAATCGAACCAATGGCAAATGAAATAACACTGCTAACCATATAATATAACCATATAACAATTACAGCACGGAAACAGGCCATCTCGACCCTTCTAGTCCATGCCGAACACATATTCTCCCCTAGTCCCATATACCTGCGCTCAGACCATAACCTTCCATTCCCTTCCCGTCCATATAACTATCCAATTTATTTTTAAATGATAAAAACGAACCTGCCTCCACCACCTTCACTGGAAGCTCATTCCACACAGCCACCACTCTCTGAGTAAAGAAGTTCCCCCTCATATTACCCCTAAACTTCAGTCCCTTAATTCTCAAGTCATGTCCCCTTGTTTGAATCTTCCCTACTCTCAGTGGGAAAAGCTTTTCCACGTCAACTCTGTCTATCCCTCTCATCATTTTAAAAACCTCTATCAAGTCCCCCCTTAACCTTCTGCGCTCCAAAGAATAAAGCCTTAACTTGTTCAACCTTTCTCTGTAACTTAGTTGCTGAAACCCAGGCAACATTCTAGTAAATCTCCTCTGTACTCTCTCTATTTTGTTGACATCCTTCCTATAATTAGGTGACCAAAATTGTACACCATACTCCAGGATTGGCCTCACCAATGCCTTGTACAATTTTAACATTACATCCCAACTTCTATACTCAAATGTTCTGATTTATAAAGGCCAGCACACCAAAAGCTTTCTTTACCACCCTATCTACATGAGATTCCACTTTCAGGGAACTGTGCACAGTTATTCCCAGATCCCTCTGTGCATACTGCAATGAGTGTGCTGTGATTGTGTGCGATCTGCAACTGGGCAAATTTAGCCATTGTAGTGCGCGCTAAAAAACTCGATCCAGACCCATCTTGGCTGTGACGTACGTTTGTCAGAATCTGCTGGGTTTGCTCATTGACTTCCCATGTAAAGCTGCATGTTCTTAATCACGTGCAAAGCTCCACTGTCTGTGGGAGGTCCCCTCAAACATACAGGCAGCGGTGCGAATATTGATGTCTCCAACTTCAAGTAACCCTTGCTCTCCCTCTCTCTCCGGCCCTCCCCCACCCTAGCTCTCCGACTTAGCTTCACTGCCCTCCTGAAGGATTTTTACTGATTGGATGCCTCATTTTCACATTCCCCTCAGCTGCATCTCCTTGATCACCATCCCCTTTGATCTGTGTTTTCACACCCAATCCTTCCATATCACTAAAGATAGGCACAAAAAAGCTGGAGCAACTCAGTGGGACAGGCAGCATCTCTTGAGAGAAGGAATGGGTGACTTTTTGGGTCGAGACCCTTCTGTCTCCCCCTCCCCTGACTCTCAGTCTGAAGAAGGGTCTCGACCCAAAACTTCAGCCATTCCTTCTCTCCAGCGATGCTGCCTCACCCCCTGAGTTACTCCAAACTGCAAACCCGCATGTCTTTGGAATGTGGGAGGAAACAGGAGCACCCGTGGTCAGGATCGAACCCGGGTCCCTGTCACTGCAAGGCAGCAACTCTACAGCGATAGCCATCTTCACCAGGCTTATTTTTCCGATATCAAAATGCTTTTTTTTTTTACTGCTGCTGAGTTTAGTTTATTGCCACGTGCCACGTTAGAATTATCAAAGATTCAATTGCATGCGATCTTCGACAATAACGTGGACATTTTCAAACCAATCCAGTCCTTTTTTTTTCTTTTTCTTTTTGTCCTATTTTTCTTATTTCTGCTATTCCTCTCTTTCTTTCTTTCTTTCTTTCTTTCATTTATTCACTCTTTGGTTACACCACTTTGGTAGTCTAGGGATTCTACCTTTCCACATCTCACTTCGTGCTTTCTCTCCTTTCTTTTCTCCCAACTATAGCTAAAGGTTAAAATTGAAGCTGTTTTACAACAACTGAGTATAGAACATTTGAGTATAGAAGTTGGGATGTAATGTTAAAATTGTACAAGGCATTGGTGAGGCCAATTCTGGAGTATGGTGTACAATTTTGGTCGCCTAATTATAGGAAGGATGTCAACAAAATAGAGAGAGTACAGAGGATATTTACTAGCATGTTGCCTGGGTTTCAGCAACTAAGTTACAGAGGAAGGTTGAACAAGTTAGGGCCTTATTCTTTGGAGCGCAGAAGGTTAAGGGGGGACTTGATAGAGGTTTTTAAAATGATGAGAGGGATAGACAGAGTTGACGTGGAAAAGCTTTTCCCACTGAGAGTAGGGAAGATTCAAACAAGGGGACATGGCTTGAGAATTAAGGGACTGAAGTTTAGGGGTAACATGAGGGGGAACTTCTTTACTCAGAGAGTGGTAGCTGTGTGGAATGAGCTTCCAGTGAAGGTGGTGGAGGCAGGTTCGTTTTTATCATTTAAAAATAAATTGGATAGTTATATGGATGGGAAGGGAATGGAGGGTTATGGTCTGAGCGCAGGTATATGGGACTAGGGGAGATTATGTGTTCGGCACGGACTAGAAGGGTCGAGATGGCCTGTTTCCGTGCTGTAAATTATTATATGGTTATATGGTTATTGCAATACAATATCTAGTCCCAATGTTTAATCAATTCCTCTATATCTGGAGATTATATTGGAGAAAGCTGCTGAACTTCGCAGACTGGGTACAGTCTTTCCGCTGACTGGATAGCACAAAACATTTTCACCGTACATTGGTAAATTCGACAACAATAACTAAACTAAAGTCGGACTATCTTTGATCAGACTTTGCTGGCTTTATCTTGCTCTAAACGTTATTCCCTTATCATGTGGGCGGCTCGATTGTAATCATGTATTGTCTTTCTGCTGGCTGGTTAGCACACAACAAAAGCTTTTCGCTGTACCTCGGTACACGTGACAATGAACTGAAATTAAACTAAACTAAAATGGACTAATGATGGAACAACGGCAGAGTTGCCACCTTACAACACTTACAGCTCCTGAGAACCGGGTTCGATCCCGACCATGGGCGCTGTCTGTACGGAGTTTGCACGTTCTCCCCGTGACCTGCGCGGGTTTTCTCCGAGACCTTTGGTTTCCTCCCACACTCCAAAAACGTACAGGTTTGTAGGTTAATTGGCTTGGGGTAAATGTCAATTGTCCCTAGTGGGTGTCGGATAGTGTTAGTGTGCGGGGATCGCTGGTCGGCGCGGGCTCGGTGGGCCAAAGGGCATGTTTCAGCGCTGTATCCCTAAACTAAACTAAAAAATAAACTACTCCAAACAGCAGCTGACAGGAACCCTCGGCCGTATGATTAACCACAACATGCTTTAATATTGTGTATTGAAGGTGAAAGCTGATAATGTTTCTATTGGCATAATTGCAATGCCTTCCTCCTTAAAAAAATGTTCTGTCCAATATATTAAATCTCAGGAAAAACTGCACTTTCCAATCAGTTATTTGAAATTGCACTTAATTGGCAGAGAGATTTCGACATCACTGCTCCCTCGTAAGTGGACCAACTCAATTTTGTTTGGATATTTAATCTACACCCGCATGGACATTTTTCACAATCGGCGACGTGTACTCACAGCACATGATGTGATTCATTGGTGACAAAGTGGAATTTAAAGCAACCTCCCCCCCCCCCCCCCCCCCCCCCCCCACACCTAGCAAAGTAGCTCAGTGTGTGGAACAGCAACACAGATCACTATTGTTAATCGTTTTCGTATTAAGCCTGACCACAAAGTCTCGTTACCTCCTAATTGCTGCAATAATTTGCGCATTATTTGGTGTTGAAGTAATCGACATTATTTTCTCAAGCCACCGTTCGTGGGTGGTCTGCCTTCTGGTTAATCTCAGCCTCACTAGCCGCCGAGCAGAAGGAGAGGGTTCGGAAGTGCAAAAAAAGCACACGGGACTTGAAGAGGGAACATTGTGAGGAAACTAAAGGATAGGGGATGATGCAGAAACGAGGTGCAGAGCTTTCATATAAAATCATCAGGACCTTGACAAGCCCTTTCTTTTACAATTTTGCAGCGTTTGACCCGGTAAATTGGTGACATCTGTTGTCATAGAAATATATTTTCTGGCCTTGTGCTTCCACTCCGCAGATTGTATCTGGGGAAAAATATTTGCTTTCTGCAATTAAAAAGATAGGATGCAACTTTAAAAAAAAAACATTTCAAATGACCTACAACAAGAACGACCACAAATGTGTCCATTTTTTTAGTTTAGAGACCCAGCGCGGAAACAGGCCTTTTGGCCCGCTGAGTCCACACCGGCCAGCGATCGCTAACCCGCATACTAACACTATCCTACACACGTTAGGGACAATTTTACACCTGGGCAATTATTCCAAGCCAATTAACCTACAAACCTGCAGTGTACGTCTTTGGAGTGTGGGAGGGAACCGGAGCACCCGGGGGAAACCCACGCAGGTCACGGGGAGAATGTTCAAACTCCGTACCGACAGCACCCGTAGTCAGGATCGATCCTGGGTCTCTGGCGCTGCAAGGCAGCAAATCCACCGCTGCGCCCAACCATAAGTTGTAAAAATTAAGCCACTCATTGATTAGTTTTCCATTATATTTCTTTCAGATGAGGTTTATTTCAATGAACTGGTTGGATTAGCTTGGATTGCAGAACATAGAACATTGTGCAATACCGCATAGGAATAGGTCATTTGGCCCACAATGTCCATGCCAAACTTGATGGCAAGTAAAATGGACTAATAAGGAACTGCAGATACTGGTTTATACCAAAGAATGACACAAAATGCTGGAGTAACTCAGTGGGTCAGGCAGCATCGCTGGAGAACATGAGTAGGTGGCGTTTCTGGTCGGGACCCTCCTTCAGTCTGGAGAAACGTCATCTATTCATGTTCCCCAGGGATGCTGCCTGACCCGTTCAGTTACTCCAGCTCTCTGTGTCTGTCCTTGACCTCTAAGATAGATGCTGCACATACTCTAACATGGGCGATCGCTGACATCGCACGGGGTGGTGGAAGGAGCCAGAAAAATGTAAGCATTTCCTTTCTCAATGTGGCGTGCGACATTTTATATTCCATTCCATATAACTTTGCCCAGAAAGGAACTGCAGATGCTGGTTTATACTGAAGATAGACACAAAGTGCTGGAGTAACTGAGCGGGTCAGGCAGCATCTCTGGAGAAAAAGGATGGGTGACATTTTGGGTCAGAACCGTTACAGTCATAGAGTGATACAGTGTGGAAACTGGCCATTCGGCCCAACGTGCCCACACCTTCCAACATGTCCCAGCTACACTAGTCCCACCTGCTTGTGTGTGGCCCGTATCCCACCAAACCATATATATCTCACCACACATGTACCATTCTTAAAGGGCCTGTCTCGAGCTGCTCACAAATTCTCCCCTTGATTCAAACTTGGAGAAGGTTGGTATTGGGTCCGTAGGAGACAGTAGATATATCATAGCGGCTCGTTATGTCAGCTGAAGGTACTCGGGGCATTAAATGTTGCAATTTTCCTCCTCCCGACTGTGGACATTTTTACCCGTGGACATTTTTTGTCATGCTGGAAAAAACGTCCCGCCTTACCTGATGCCACGAGTACCTACGGCTGACATAACGAGCCACTACGATACATCTGCAGGCTCCTACGGAGCCGTTACGAACATTCTCCGAGTTGTGAATCAATGGGGAAAACTCGGGAGAATTCGCGAGCACTCGAGGAAAGTGGGACTGGTACTTGAGGGATTGAACAGGCCAGATGCAGGAAAATTGTTCCCGATGTTGGGGGAGTCCAGAACCAGGGGTCACAGTTTAAGAATAAGGGGTAGGCCATTTAGAACTGAGATGAGGAAAAACATTTTCACCCAGAGAGTTGTGAATCTGTGGAATTCTCTGCCACAGAAGGCAGTGGAGGCCAATTCACTGGATGTATTCAAGAGAGAGTTGGATATACCTCTTAGGGCTAACGGAATCAAGGGAAGAGGATACTGATTTTGGATGATCAGCCATGATCATATTGAATGGCTCGAAGGTCCGAATGGCCTCCTCCTGCACCTATTTTATATGTCTATTTCTCTAACCTCTCCTTAGCATGTCCTATTAATTTTCTTCAGACTCAAGAAGAAAGTCTGAAGAAGGGTTCTGACCAGAAACGTCACCCATCCTTTTCCCCCAGAGATGCTGCCTGACCCGCTGAGTTACTCCAGCACTGTGTGTTTGTCTTACACGTAACTTTGCGCTGGGTGCAACCAATTCTATTCGCTTTCAAATCATTTTTATGAGGCGTTTTGTGGTCAAGGGGTGGACGTGAATGAAACCGAAATATTTTTGAACATTGACGCCTGTGGTGGAGTTGTCTTTGCAGCGTGTATATCGGGAATAATACCGGATAATCCGACAATCAAATTGCTCAACAATTCTTAGTGTTTCATAATGAGTTCTGTTCCCTGTGCTCCCTTAACACCAACATTGTTCCTTGCATTTATTTAACTAGAGATTGAAACATAGACAATAGGTGTAGAGAAGGCCGTTTGGCCCTTTGAGCCAGCACCGTCATTCAATATGATCATGGCTGATCATCCAGCTTTCTCCCCATACCCCTTGATTCTGTTAACCCTAAGAGCAATATCTAACTCTCCCTTGAATACAACCAGTGAATTGGCCTCCATTAAAACCTGTTGCCTTGCCAACTGCATGAATGTGAGCTCTCACTTTTCATCTTGATCAATCCGTACCCAATGCTGGTGAAGCGGTCACGGTGGTGCAGCGGTAGAGTTGCTGCCTTACAGCGAATGCAGCGCCGGAGACCCGGGTTCGATCCCGACTACGGGTGCTGGCTGTACGGAGTTTGTACGTTCTCCCCGTGACCTGCGTGGGTTTTCCTCCGGGATCTGCGGTTTCCTCCCACACTCCAAAGACGTACAGGCCTGTAGGTTAATTGGCTCGGTAAATGTAAAAATTGTCCCTAGTGGGTGTAGGATAGTGTTAGTGTGCGGGGATCGCTGGTTGGCGCGGACCCGGTGGGCCGAAGGGCCTTTTCCGCGCTGTGTCTCTAAACTAAACTAATACTGTTTTGTTTAGCGCGGAAAGGCCCTTCAGTTTAGTTTTCATGGTTAAAGCTCACATGGGCCGGGTATTTTGTGTTTGCTTTAACTTTATCAAGACCCTGTTTCCTGTGCTTACTGTAAACTCGCTGGAGATCTTTTTCTGGAGCCCCCTTTAATCTCAGGACGCATTTGGAGTACCGTGGGCAAATTTGGGCCCCATATCCGAGGAAGGATGTGCTGGCTCTGGAGAGGGTCCAGAGGAGGTTTACAAGAATGATCCCAGGAATGAGTGGGTCAGCATATGATGAGCGTTTGACGGCCCTGGGCCTCTAATCACTGGAGTTTAGAAGGTTGAGGGGGGGACCCCATTGAAACTTACAGATTAATCAAAGGCATAGATAGAGTGGATGTGGAGAGGATGTTTCCACTGGTGGGAGAGTCTAGGACCAGAGGTCACAGCCTCAGATTTAAAGGGCTCTTTTAGAAAAGAGGTGAGGTGGAATTTCTTTGGTCAGAGGGTAGTTAATCTGTGGAACTCATTGCCGCAGAGGGCTGTAGAGGCCAAGTCAGTGGATATTTTTAAGGCAGAGACAGACTGGGTGTCAAGGGTTATGGGGAGAAGGCAGGAAAATGGGATTAGGAGGCAGAGATCAGCTATGATTGAATGGCGGAGTGGACTCGATGGGCCGAATGGCCCAATTCTACTCCAATAACTTGTGAACTTGTGAACTCACGATGTTCTTTTTCCCACGCACCCTCCAATTTCATTACATTCTCCAGAAGATTTAATACACTATTATTAAATGCGATTAATTGCTATGTAAGTCTGTTATGACTGCAAAGTTAATTGTAAGTGTGTCTTTGCATATAAAGGAGTAATGTCCAATAATCCAGAAAATCTGTTAATCTGGTGCCATTAAATCCCGAGGATCCCGGCGGGTGTCACGGTGGGGCAGCGGCAGAGTTGCTGCCTCACGGCGCCAGAGACCGAGGTTCGATCCTGACTACGTGTGCTATCTGTGCGGAGTTTGTACCTTCTCCCCGTGACCCCATGGGTTTTTGCTCCGTGATCTGCGGATTCCTCCCACACTCCAAAGACGTGCAGGTTTATAGGTGGTGAGAGGAGGAAAGTATAATGGAGATGTGCGGTCCAAGGTTTAATTCACAGAGGGCGGCGGGTGCCTGGAACGCACTGCCAGGGGTGGTGGTGGTGGTGGTGGAGGAGGCAGATACGACAGTGGCGTTTAAGAGGCTTTTAGATAGACAAGAGAGAGCCAAGAGTGTTTTATAGTCATATGTCCCAGATAGAACCATGAAATTCTTACGTGCAGCAGGACAACAGAATATATAAACATACAACACTGTAAACAATATAATAAACAAGAGAGAAAAAATAAAAGTTCAGTGTGTGGGTATATATACACATACTCACATGTCTGAAGAAGGGTCTCGTCCCGAAATGTCACCCATTCCTTCCCTCCAGAGATGCTGCCTGTCCCGCTGAGCTACTCCAGCATTTTGTGTCTACCTTCGATTTAAACCAGCATCTGCAGTTCTTTCCCTCACATGTGGCTATGGAGGGCCTGTTCCTGTGCTGTAATCTTTTATGTTGATGCCTTTTATAAGTTTTACCAGAGGGCTATATTATAGACTAGCTTTTTTTTTTTAAATCACAATTTTCATTTGGTGCAGAGGAAATAAAAACCCTTTGCACTATTTACGCACAAAGTTGTGGAGAAACATTTTGTGGGTTTGCCAGTGAAGCCGTTGACTAGTCCTGTGTCACTGCCAGTGTGATGCCCTCTACATGGGCAATGGCAGCACTGTGAGGCTGACAAGAAAATAAGAGTAAAATATTCTCATTGAAACACAGAGACAACAAACCAGGAAGTAAAAATATTTCAGGAACCACAAATCACACTGCGCTAAAGGTGAGAATAGATAAAGGCCGGATCGGGAAGGCAGGGAACATTAATTTAGTCTAGTTTAGCTTAGTCTGACACAAAATGCTGGAGTAACTCAACGGGACAGACAGGTAGCATCTCTGGATAGAAGGGTCTCGACCCAAAATGTCACCCATTCCTTCTATACAGAGATGCTGCCTGCCCCGCTGAGTTACTCCAGCATTCTGTGTCCATCTTCAGTGTGCACCAGCATCTACAGACCCTTCCTACACTGTTTAGCTGTGTTGGTGACCACATGTACCGAGGTACAGTGAAAAGCTTTTTAAAAAAGTGCACAAAGTGATTCAGACCCGAAACATCACCTATCCATGTTCCCCAGAGATGCTACCTGGCCTCCCTGAGTTACTCCAGTGCTTTGTGTTCATTTTTTGGAAAGCCACATCTGCAGTTCCTCGTGTCTACCCAGTTTCATTTCTGCTGCAAGAACGGAACTATTTAGTTGATTAATTTCTCCGGATTAGTCAGCAAAATTTAATACACCTTTGAAAAATCTTTGCACCTGACTCGACTAGTTTTGGGCTCCCTCTCAATGTGAGACAAATGGACAGCCGTCCCAATGTCCCCTCATTCTTCTAAACTCCAGTGAGTACAGGCCCAGTGTCATCAAACGCTCATCATAGGTTAACCCACTCATTCCTGGGATCATTCTTGTCAACCTCCTCTGGACCCTCTCCAGAGCCAGCACATCCTTCCTCAGATATGGTGCCCAAAGCCGCTCGCAATGCTCCAAATATGGCCTGACCAGCGCCTTATAGAACCTCAGCATTACATCCCATATGGGCACTGGACTTTGCTGCCAGATTTATGTTGACCTAACGGCAAGTGTGATAACTATCTCATATGATCAGCCCATTGTGTGTCCATTGTTAACAGTAGGATATCTTTAACAAGCGCTCTACAGTGCCACCTGCAGGTGAAGCAGGTATTTCGGGTAGCGAGAAAGATGCCTGCAGATGCCGGAATGGTGAGTAAAAATCAAAAGCGCTGGAAGAACTCAACGGGTCAGGCAGCATGTGTGGGAGGAAACTGCAGATGCTGGTTTAAAACGAAGATTGACACAAAAAGCTGGGGTGACTCAACGGGGCAGGCTGGATCTCTGGAGAGAAGGAATAGGTGACGTTTCGGAGCGAGTCCCTTCTTCAGACTGAGAGTCGGGGGAAAGGGAAACGAGAGATATAGATGGTGATGTAGAACAACTGAATGAAAGATATGCTGAAAAGTTACGATGATAAAGGAAACAGGCCATTGTCAGCTGTGGGAGAGGTGGAAACATGTTGCGGACAATGAGACTCAACAAAATTGGCAGACAACAGATCAAGATCCCTCAAACTGATGGTTTTTCAGTTATCTGCAAAACCTTTAACAAATTAAATTCACAACCCCCTGATGAAACTAAGTGTACAATAGCTGGAAAGCAGAGTTGATGGAGATTGGAGAAGACAGTTGTACAGAACTAGAAATCTCTATTATATGTGTAGAAAGGGCAAAGTCATAGTCATGCTGCTTTAGTCAAAGTAATATTTTGATCATATTAGAAATGTTAAATCCCTTACTTTGTACGTACAGATCATATCTTAGTCCATCTCAGTCTACTCCAACACACGTAATCACTTCCAGTTTTAGTTCCATATGTTTTCACAGCATAAAGGAGTTTGTACTCTGTGACTCTTGAAGCTGGATTTGATATTATTTTCCTCCATGACTGCATTATATGGCTTAGCCGGGCAGTATGTGTGGAATATGTTCCTACTTTGTTTTCCAGACTGAGGCCTGGATTAGAGGCTATTAGCAGTAAGGAAGACAGACACAAAAAGCTGGAGTAACTCAGCGGGACAGGCAGCATCTCCGGAGAGAAGGAATGGGTGACGTTTCGGGTCGAGACCCTTCTTCAGATCTTTCAGCTAACAATGGCCTGTTCCCTTTATCATCGTTACTTCTTTGCATATCTTTCATTCATTGTTCTTTATCTCTCTACATCGCCGTCTACATCTCTTGTTTTCCTTATCCCTAACCAGTCTGAAGAAGAGTCTCGAGCCGAAACGTCATCCATTCCTTCTCTCTCCAGAGATGCTGCCTGTCCCGCGGAGTTACTCCAGAGTTTTGTGTCTATCTTCAGTTTAAACCAGCATCTGCAGTTCCTTCCCACACATTAGCTGTAAGGAGATGCACGGAAACAGGCCCTTCGGCCCGCCAAGTTCGCACCGACCAGTGATCCTTGCACATCAACACTATCCTACACACACTAGGTACAATTTACACTTATACCAAGCCAATTAACCTACAAATCTGTACGTCTTTGGAGTGTGGGAGAAAATCGAAGATGTCGGAGAAAGCCCACACAGGTCACGGGATGAAGGTACAAACTCCGTACAGACAGCACCCGTGGTCTGATGCCGTAATCGCTGTAAGGCAGCAACTCTACCGCTGCGCCACCGTGCCGCCCAAGGATGGGCGAGGCGTGTAGGATAGTGTTAGTGCGCGGGGATTGCTGGTCGGCGCGGACTCGTGTGGACGAAGGGCCTGTTTCCGCTCTGTCTTTCTAAACTAAACTAAAACAAAAGTGGCTGGAGGCCGGGGGCATGGCCAATGACAGCTCCCATCATAGCCATGAGGTCCAATCTGACAGAGTGCCGAGCAAGTAGCTGATGCCAAACCCATGTGTAACCCAATCTAAAATCCTTCACTGTAAATGCACAAATAGCAGGAAGCAAACCACAATCAGAGCTCTCTGTAACATCATGTTACACAATTTGTGCAGCGCTTAGGTTTCAACAGGGAATGCCTCGAGAGCTTCTCTGGAATCTCAAAATTAAAGGGTTCTTTTACAAAATGTGGGAGTTGGCTTTTTAAGTGTGTTATGGGTAAGATGTGCTCTGTGATAACTTGCCACAAATCAACACGGGACTAAACCTCAGACTATAATGCAAAATTCCAGCATAGTTACATATTTACCCCCCCCCACCGAACATTGTAACTCTTGTTATATTCTAAATCCACGCATGGAGTTGTACAGTGGAAACAGGCCATTCGGCCCACCTAGCCCATGCTGGCAAAGATGCCTCATCTACTCTAGTCCCACCTGCCTATGTTTAAAGTTATAGAGTCATACAGCGTGGAAACAGGCCAACTTGTCCACACCGGCCAACATGTCCCATCTAACACTAGTGCCCAAGTTTGGCCCATATCCCTCTAAACCACCCATTCCACCCATAACATCTGATTGCTTTCAATAGACCACATAGACAGGTAATGTGTGTAAGAAGGAACATCAGATGCTGGTCTACACCGAAGATCAGCACAAAACGCCGGAGTAACTCAGCGGGCAGCATCTCTGGAGAGAAGGAATGGGTGACGTTTCAGGTCGAGACCCTTCATCAGACTGCAGACTCGCGTAAACAGATAATACAGATGTGCAATTTCTGTTCTATTGCCGAACCTTATAATTGCTACTAAGATGAATTAATAGTTCATGATATTGAAGGTTCATTTTGCAAACTATGCCGTTACCAAAAGCCTTCAACTGCAGATAGACGCAAAATGCTGGAGTGACTCAGCGGGACAGGCAGCATCGCTGGGGAGAAGGAATGGGTGACGTTTCGGGTCAAGACTCTTCTTCAGAAGACATCCGCTGCAGACTAGAAACTAGGTCTCATGTCCGTAAGATTCACCTGCTCCCCACACCACAATGAATGCTTTGTGAAGTTCTCTACTCCTTTGTTCAAACCCCCCTCTGCAGGTCTTCTGCAATCTTCCTCTGTGGGACACCTGTATGTGAACTCCCCCCCCCCCCCCCCCCCCCCCCCCCCCCCCCCCCCCCCCCCCCCCCCCCCCTCTCCCCACCCCCATTCATGCAAGACTGTCCAGTTTCTTCTTTCCACCCTTTGTCATCTATTCTGGTCCATTTGATAGTTCATCCTGTCATCCTCATCCAGTATATTTTAGGAAGGAACTGCAGATGCTGGTTTACACCGAAGATAATCACAAAATGCTGGAGTAATTCAGCGGGACAGGCAGCAATTCAATCAGTCTGAAGAATGGTCCCCACCTGAGACACCACCCCTGTCCATGTTCTCCTCAGATGCTGCCTGACCCGCTGTGTTACCACGGCATTTTGTGTCTTACCTCATGAGTAGTTCCACTTCTCTGGAATAATCCCCCTCAACCCAGACCCTCAATCATTTGACTCCACTCCCAACCATTGAAACCTTCCCCCGAAACGTTGCCTATTTCCTTCGCTCCATAGATGCTGCCTCACCCGCTGAGTTTCTCCAGCATTTCTCCAGCATACCTCCAAATGTATTCAGGTAGCCAGCTAGGTATCTAGCCAGCTTCCGCGCACCTCCAGCTAACTCTTGCGCATAGATTATTTGTTTCAATCCTTCTGTCTAGAGTCTTTTCCGTTTCCACTACCTTCCCTGCATGAATCCTGATGAAGAAGGGTCCCGACCGGAAACGTTGCCTATCCATGCCCTCCCCAGATGTTGCCTGACCCGCTGCGTTACTCCAGCACTTTGTGTTTTGCTCAAGATTCCAGCATCTGCAGTTCCTTGCATCCGTCTGAACCCCACGTCATTAGCATTGTATATGGGAGAATTATACCCCATAAAATGTTAGATGAACTCAAAAATCAGCTACGAACATTTTTCTTTTACATAGACCATAAGTACGCACCTGGAACTGTGGCAGCTAATCAAACCGTTTTTAACAGTGAAAAACTGTCTGGGAGGAAAATGCCTGATCAGTTAACTCGTCACGAAAATGTAATTAAACTCACTTTGACCAGCCTTTGCATGACAAAGTATGAAGATATTGATTTACCATCAATTGTTCTTCAAACAGTTATACTTCTCATCAACATGCAAGCACTTAATTCAGCTTTTGTCGTTCCAGTGTATATTGAAAGTTGATGACTATTTGGAACTCATTCTTGCATACTTTTTAGTAAGCCAACCTGTACATACTGCAAAACATATCAGCTTACTTTTCATCTTTCAAAAAATGCCACAGGTGAGGGATTTTGGAGAGAAAAATAATCATCACAGTGAATTATGCTATAATTGAAATATTTCTGTCGAATTCTTTGATGATTTTAAAATGACAAAAGGTGAGAAGTGATGGGACTTTCGGGGTAAATAGCTGAAAGTGGTTTTCTGACCCTACACAATACAGAGAAACTATATATGTACAGATGAGGCTGAGACAGGCTGATTTATGATTTGTGACAATATTTGGTGGTGTTTGGGTTCCAGAACATGAAAGAAATGGTTCTATTGTGCAACCACGATAGAATGTGTGAATTATTAAAGATAATAAGAAGAAAAATGAACGTAATATTAAAACAAATGATAATCTGTGGAATCAACATTATTGCATCTCCAAAACCTCTATCCTCATGAGCCACAGACATTTTAGCCAAAGGCAGCACAGTGGTAGAGTTGCTGCCTCACAGTGCCAGAGACCCGGGTTTGGTTCTGACCTTGTGTGCTGAGTTTGATTCTGACTCTGTGCAGAGTTTTTATGTTCTCCCTGTGATGGCGTGGGTTGGCTCTGGGTGCTCAGGTTTCATCCCAATGAGCCATGCCGAACATGCCGAACATGCCGAACATCACTCCATGCCATCACACTTTCGCATCCCACACTCTTGGGGGAATTTATAACAGGTCCAATCAACCTAGTCTAGATTATATTAATTTTGTTTGAGGAAGGACATTCTTGCTATTGAGGGAGTGCAGCGTAGGTTTACAAGGTTAATTCCCGGGATGGCGGGACTGTCATATGTTGAGAGAATGGAGCGGCTGGGCTTGTACACTATGGAGTTTAGAAGGATGAGAGCGGATCTTATTGAAATATATAAGATTGTTAAGGGTTTGGACTCACTAGAGGTAGGAAACATGTTCCCGATGTTGGGGGAGTCCAGAACCAGGGGCCACAGTTGAAGAATTAGGAGTAAGCCATTTAGAACGGAGCCGAGGAAACGCTTTTTCTCACAGAGAGTTGTGAGTGTGGAATTCTCTGCCTTTGAAGCACATTGAAGCAGATACGTCAGTGACATTTAAAAGACGTTCTGACAGGCGCATGGATATGCAGGGAATGGAGGGATATGGATTACATGCAGGTAGATAAACGATGGTCTTGGCATCAATTTCGGCACAGACATTGTTTGCCAAAGGGCCTGTTCTCATGCCACACAGTTCTATGTTCAATCATCCACAACCTGTGTACCAATATATATATATTATATCTTTTGAAATGGTATCTTGCTGCATTGTAATTATTTAGTTAGATGGGCATAATTCAATGTGTGACATACCCTGATACATGTGTTGATATTGAGTAGATATAATTCAGCGGGCAAGGTAGCGTCTCTGGAGAACATGGATAGGTAACATTTCAGGTCGGGACTCTTCTACACACAGATGCTGGTTTACACAAAAGGATGCAAAGTGCTGGAGTAGCTTGGTGGGCCAGGCAGCGTTTCTGGAGAACATGGATAGGTGACATTTCAGGTGGAGACCCTTCTTCAGTTGCGTAATAAATCTCCGACATTAACTTGGGTAACCAAACCAAGATTTAAACAATGAGCTTCTTCTTGCATGTGGCGTGCACAGCCTAAAGTTGTAGGTCAACTTGTTCTATTTGATCTTTTGTTTGTGCACGCCAGGTTGATTGCATTAGTTGAAACAGGGCGGACCAGGTGAAGGTTGCAATCTCCCACCCCCAAACAATGTGCAAACCCACGAGCGTCCCTTTTTTGTTTCTTAGAAGAGGCTATTTCTGGCGCAAGGATGATGTAAACCAGCTCTGTGTATAATTGAGGGGGGACATTCTGCAGTAGTTCCTGCGATCGCCACCCACTCCTCGCGTCAGGCTGGTAGGGCAGCCTGCTGGCTGTGGTCGCTAGAGACTCTGGGCTGGAGATTGCAAGTGTACAGGGAGGAAGTGGTTATTAGACTGGGAACTGGCAAATTACAGGGTGCCCTTGTGTCCTAACATTGCTGCACTGAACCTATCAGCATATCCTGCATTGGAAATCCAAGTCAAAAATGTGAATATAACGGACTAGGAAATACTTTCCCCGCGTCTTTTCATTTAGGAGTTGGATTTGTCATCGATTGGTTCTGATTTTCTCTTAGTTTACAGTTTTCGCTTAGAGGTTCAAGGTGAAGGGGAAAAGATTGAAGAGGGATCTGAGGGGTAACTTTTTCCACACAAAGGGTGGTGGGTCTATGGAACGAGCTGCCAGAGGAGGTACTTGAGGCAGGGACTACCCCAACGTTTAAGCACAACTTGAGCGTCCAGGAGCGGAAAAGACTACAAAAAGTAGTAAACACTGCCCAGTCCATCATCGGCTCTGACCTTCCTACCATCGAGGGGATCTATCGCAGTCACTGCCTCAAAAGGGCTGGCAGCATCATCAAAGACCCACACCATCCTGGCCACACACTCATCTCCCTGCTACCTTCAGGTAGAAGGTACAGGAGCCTGAAGACTGCAACGACCAGGTTCAGGAATAGCTGCTTCCCCACAGCCATCAGGCTATTAAACTCGGCTCGGACAAAACTCTGAACATTAATAGCCCATTATCTGTTCATTTGCACCTTATCAGTTTATTTATTCATGTGTGTATATATTTATATAATGGTATATGGACACACTGATCTGTTCTGTATTCATGCCTACTATGCGGACCAAGCGGAGGTTGGGCGATCGTTTCGCCGAACACCTCCGCTCGGTCCGCAATAACCAAGCTGACCTCCCGGTGGCTCAGCACTTCAACTCCCCCTCCCACTCCGTCTCTGACCTCTCTGTCCTGGGTCTCCTCCATGGCCACAGCGAGCAGCACCGGAAATTGGAGGAACAGCACCTCATATTCCGTTTGGGGAGTCTGCACCCCGGGGGCATGAACATCG
Organism: Leucoraja erinaceus; assembly: GCF_028641065.1. Classification (NCBI taxonomy): domain Eukaryota; kingdom Metazoa; phylum Chordata; class Chondrichthyes; order Rajiformes; family Rajidae; genus Leucoraja; species Leucoraja erinaceus. The sequence goes on along the minus strand of NC_073392.1, from coordinate 6,488,471 downwards.
AATTCTCCCAATTTTGTTAGTCCTTGCTGTCTCCTCCCCTTCCTCAGCCCCCCTGCTGTCTCCTCCCATCCCCCAGCCTTCGGGCTACTCCTCCTTTTCCCTTTCTTGTCCCCACCCACCCCCGCCCCCGATCAGTCTGAAGAAGGGTTTCGGCCCGAAACGTTGCCTATTTCCTTCGCTCCATAGATGCTGCTGCACCCGCTGAGTTTCTCCAGCTTTTTTGTGTAACCTACTATGTTCTGTTGTGCTGAACCAAAGCAAGAATCTCATTGTCCTATCAGGGACACATGACAATAAACTCTCTTGAAGTCTTGAAACAGTTAGACAGGTACATGGATAGGACAGGTTTGGAGGGATTTGGGCCAAACGCGGGCAGGTGGAACTAGTGTAGCTGGGGCATGTTGGCCGGTATGGGCAAGTTGGGCCGAAGGGCCTGTTTCCACACTGTATCACTCTATTTCTCCATGAGTTCAACCCAAGGGCATTATTGTAAAGGAATATAGACACAAATTGCTGGAGTAGCTCAGCGGGTCATAAGTTCGTAGGAAGTAGAATGAGGCCATTCAACCCATCAAGTCTATTCCACCATTCAATCGTGGCTGATCTATCTCTCCCTCTCAACCCCATTCTCCTGCCTTCTCCCCGTAACCCCGTGAGCAATGTCCAAAGCTGATGCTGCTTGTCCCGTTGAGTTACTCCGGCACTCTGTGTCTATCGTCAGTCCAACCGCATTTTATTTTATTTTATTACACTGTAAAGAAGTCTCAACTTCCATTTGCAAAATTTAAGATTTTGATTTTTTTTTTTTTTTTGAAACTTCTTAAATGCTAAGAGTTGATTTTAATCCCTAATCCAGTGCTGGGATAGGGGTGAATTCAGAGACATAGGCAAGATTTTAGGTTTATTATTGTCGAGAGTATAAACAATACCCTAAGGCTGACTTTGTTTAGGTGGGTCGTGCATGGATTGAGATCAAATGTCACCTCTGTTTTAAATAGATTGCCCAAATCTCCACCACTGTGATGGCTCCGGGACGTGCACGCTGCGTTCGGGAGAAGAGAGGGAAAAAAAACTTCTGGCAGCTTGCAACTTGGCAAAATAATGGTTCGTTAAAACCACCAAAACGGCGCTCCGCCCGCAGTCGCAGTTCTGCACGCAATTGGCCCCGATTAAGGTTTGGGAGGCGGTCTCTGGGAGACGTCAATGGCTCTAAGAGCCAGTCGACCCGTCACCACCCACCTCCCCTCCCCTCCCTCCCTCCCTCCACCACCCACCCCTTTCCTAAAGAGATCAGCAAGCTCCTCGAGTATCGTCACCAGCACTAACTAGGGAGTAATGTAAGAAACTAGCCCAGCACTGCCCCTCCAAATCTCTCCCCCTCCCCACCCCCCCCACCCCTCCCCACCACCACCACCCCATCCATGTACCTCCTCTAAACATTATGTTGCCTTACTCAAAACAATCTCGGATGCAACGTACGCCAAGCACCAACTTCCCCTGCACTGTGCAATCGGGGGATGCATTGAATTAAGGCTCCGAGTGTCCAGATACACTACTTGACTTGCGTGTGTGCGGCTTGCAGTTCAAACTCGGTAATCATGCATCTTGTGTCTTGGGTAGTGATAACGTTACTTTCCGTCTGCAGTTTAGAAGGAACACCACAAATGTATGAAAGACAAGGTAATGACGCTTGACTGTACTATCTGCCGCCCGTTGCGACCACAACAGCAAAAAAAAAATAGTGATCTTTAATTTAATGTAGATTTTTATTTTTGTTCAATAAGGGCAAGGAATAAAACGAATTTATTCTGGGATCAGACACATTGGTTGGCGGTGATGTACTGTGTGTGTGTGTGAGGGTGTGTGTGTGTGTGTGTGCTGTGTACTGTGTGTGTACTGTGTACTGTGTGTGTACTGTGTGTGTGTGTGTATATATATACTGTGTGTATATGTGTGAGTACTGTGTGTGTGTGTGTGAGGGTGTGTGTGTGTGTGTGGGTGTGTGTATGTGTGTGTGTACTGTGCACTGTGTGTGTACTGTGGGTGTGTGTATATATATACTGTGTGTATATGTGTGAGTACTGTGTATATGTGTGAGTACTGCGTGTATGTGTGATGTGTGTACTGTGTGTGTGTATATATACTGTGTGTGTATATGTGTGAGTACTGTGTATATGTGTGAGTACTGCGTGTATGTGTGAGTACTGTGCTGTGTGTGTGTTGTGTGTGTCTTTTTTTTACTTTAATAAAACTTAAAAATCAAGAACTTTTTTTGTCTCGTTTCAGCCAAGCTGCGAGAACAGCTGACGGTCCATGAGATCGTGACTCCGACGCGGGTCACCGACTGCGGGCAAGCCTTCCCCTCCACGATGCATTACAGGCGGAGAAAGAGGAGTGCAGACGCCGACCCGTGGGCCTTCGCCACCAACTACAGAATCAGAGCATTCGGCCAATTCTTTCACCTCAATTTAACCGCCGACTCCGAGTTCATCGCGCCGGTCTTTACCGTTATACACCTCGGGGCACAAGCTAACGCGACCAACTTTAGCCAGGGAGACTCTACTGACACCAAACATTGTTTCTACACTGGGCACGTCAACCAGGAATCCAAGCACACAGCTGTGATTAGCCTCTGTTCCGGACTCGTAAGTAATTTTTATTTTAACCCTTGCCATGCTGAAATTCCGCCCTCGAGTTTTCCACACTGTGCACGATTATTCTACCAGAACCTTATGTTGTTGGTGTGTTGATCAAAGTTACATGAGTGGCACAAAAAAAAGTTTCCAATTCAAAGTCTTTAAATAAGAGGCTTTAAAGACACTTGGACTTGGGCGGTGAATCTGTGGAATTGTTAGCCACAGGTTTAGGCTGTGGAGGCCAAGTCAGTTGAATCTATTTAAGGCAGAGATAGAGAGATTCCTGATCAGTAGACCTTTTAGGAAGGAGATGAAGAGAAATATCTTTAGTCAGAGGGCGGTGCATCTGTGGGATTCTTTGCCACAGAAGGCTGTGGAGGCCATGTCAGTGGATATTTTTATGGCAGAGATAGACAGATTCCAGGTTAGCACGGGTGTCAGAGGTTATGGGGGAGAAGGCAGGGGAATGGGGTTAGGAGGGAGAGATAGAATGGCGGAGTAGACCTGATGGGCCGAATGGCCTAATTCTGCCCCTTCACTAATGACCTTATGACCTTATACATGGATAGCAAAGGTTTAGAGGAATATGGGCCAATCGCGTGTAAATTGGGCTAGCATAGATGGGGCATGGAGGAGATGGGCTGAAGGGCCTGTTTGCCCGCTCAATGACAGTTTATATACGGTAGATATGTCGTGACACAGGGAGGGGAGTAGCTGGGTTACATTTGACCAGCTTTTGAAACGTGTAACCATTTGTACAAGACAGTGTCCCTTCTCCCTCTCTCTCTCGTGGTAACCTGCCATCTTCCCTCAATGGGTGAATATCAAGAGGATATTGAGATGGGCAGATCTAGATTGCAACGGGCCAGCTCAGCATGTCAGCTACTGGCGCGGCGCGGTTGTAAAGGCACAGACACGGCACTGCAGCGCACACACTGCCCCGGTCTGGAAGCTCCCTGCTTCTGCACGGCAACCGACGCTAACCCAACCCCACCGCTTCCCATGTGGGGGATCTCGCTTCCAGCAGGTCGCCCGAGGACCAGGCTTGGGAACTCGCCGGGAAAAAAATGTCACAAAGGTGCGGCAACAAGGAACTGCAGATGATAGACACAAAAAATGCTGGAGTAGCTCAGCGGGACAGGCAGAGTCTGAACCCGAAACGTCAGCTATTCCTTCTCTCCAGAGATGCTGCCTGTCCCGCGGAGTTACTCCAGCATTTTGTGGTCTATCCCCAGAGATCTCTGGTCTGAAGAAAGGTCTCGACCCGAAACATGACCTGTCCATGCTCTTCAGAGATGCTGCCTGACCCGCTGGGAAACTTAGTGGTAACTTAGCGGGCCAGGCAGCATCTCATAGAAACATAGAAATTAGGTGCAGGAGTAGGCCATTTGGCCCTTCGAGCCTGCACCGCCATTCAATATGATCATGGCTGGAGAGCATGGATAGGTGGCGTTTCAAGGCGGGACCATTCTTTAGACCTGATATCTCCAGGGATGCTGCCTGACCCGCTGAGTTACTCCACCACTTTGTGTCCTTTGGAGAAAGCATTAAGCTTTCTACCAAGATCTCAACCCAGTAGTAACCTCATCAAAATGTTGCTTGACTTTACTGATCAGATGACATGTTATAAATCGTGAACAGTTAAACATAGAAACACAGAAAATAGGTACAGGAGTAGGCCATTCGGCCCTTCGAGCCAGCACCGCCATTCAATATGATCATGGCTGATCATCCAGAATCACTACCCTGTTCCAGCTTTCTCCCCATATCCCTTGATTCCATTAGCCCTAAGACCTATATCTAACTCTCTCTTGAAAACATCCAGTGAATCGGCCTCCACTGCCTTCTGTGGCAGAGAATTCCACAGATTCACAACTTTCTGGGTGAAAAAGTTTTTCCTCATCTCAGTCCTAAATGGCCTACCCCTTATTCTTAAACTGTGGCCCCCTAGTTCTGGACTCTCCCAACTTAGGGAACGTTTTTCCTGCATCAAGCCTGTCCAATCCCTTAAGAATTTTATTTCAATAAGATGCCCTCTCATCCTTCTAAATTCCAGTGACTGTAAGCCCAGTCGACCCAATCTTTCATTCCTTCAACATTTGCTGCAGGACCCCTTGTCTACCTGCCTTGTCAACTGGTCAAGGCCAATGGGTGAGACATGACTGTAAGATCATGGGCCTGTCCCACTTAGGTGATTTTTTCGGCGACTACAGGTGGCTAGGCTATCGCCACATGGTCGCTGGGGCGTCTCTGGATGACCTCAGTCGCCCAAAGAGTCATACCTTTTTTCTGGTCGGCGTTGGATTTTGAAATGTTCATAACTTTATCGGCGCCCGTGGTACCAACTGGCGACTACCTACGTCAACCGGCATCGGGTACTGGCGACTGAATTGTTTTACCTTGCCGTAGCTAGTCGCACGCAGGTGGATGTAGGTTGTCATAGGTGTGGTCGTAGATGGACGTCCTAATGGTCGCCGGTTGTCGGAAGCTTGCCGTAGCTTGACGCTGACTAGGTGATAGGTTATTGTAGACATAGTCGTAAACATTGTCGTGGGGGGGGGGAGGGTGTCCAGTCACCAGTTTTTCAGCGACCTGCTACGACTATGACAGTCGTCGAAAAAAATCGCCTAAGTTGGACAGGTCCATAAACCATTCTGTTTGCAAATGGTGTTTCCCAATCAATTATTGAACATGACGCAGTTTACAAACCCCTTATCAGTCTGAAGACGGGTCTCGACCAGAAACGTCACCCATTCCTTCTCTCCGGAGATGCTGCCTGTCCCGCTGAGTTACTCCAGCATTTTTGTGTCTATCTTCGGTTTAAACCAACATCCGCACAGTTCCTTCCTGCACACTGGAGTTTAAATCCTGTGCGGGGCCAGGGTGTATTGTAACTATACCTGAACCAGGAGCATATGGTTGTTTATCAGCGTGACAATTGTTTTGCCTGCAGTGGGGCGGAGTAGCAATCTTCTTCCTCTGGCTGCCTTCCTTAAGGCAGCAAATCGTAAATCCGCAAAACCTGTTTTCTTTTGTGTCCACCGGCAATTTCTCAATTGAACCACGGACACAAAACAACCCTTGTCTTGTCCTTTGTCCTTGCTGCCGTGAAGAATGCAACAGTTCGCTGCGCTCCAAGGAGTAAAAAAACGAGAAGTTGTCGGAGTCCTTGGTCCACCTTAACAGGAGAGAGAGAGGAGGGATGAGGAACTGCGGATGTTGGTATCCGTAGGAAAATTCGGAGTGCTGGAGGAACTCTGCGGGTCAGGCAGCATCTGGGGAGCAAGACCTAATGAGAACGAAACCTGAAGTCTTCTCAACTCCCCCGCTCCCCCCACACCCCACCCCCCCCTCCCCGAGATACAGCGTGGAAACAGGTCCTCAGAGTTAAACAACATTATAGACAATAGGCGCAGCAGTAGGCCATTCGGCCCTTCAAGCCAGCACCGCCATTCAATGTGATCATGGCTGATCATCTCCAATCAGTACCCCGTTCCTGCCTTCTCCCCATATCCCCTGACTCCGCTATCTTTAAGAGCCCTATCTAGCTCTTTCTTGAAAGTATCCAGAGAACCGGCCTCCACTTGGGGCAGAGAATTCCACAGACTCACCACTCTCTGTTCTTTTAGGGAGGAGATGAAGCAAAATTATTTGTAGTCAGAGGGAGGTGAATCTGTGGAATTCTTTGCCACAGAAGACTGTGGAGGCCAAGTCAGTGGATATATTTAAGGCAAAGATAGATGGATTCTTGATTAGTGCGGGTGTCAGAGGTTATGGGGAGAAGGCAGGAGAATGGGGTTAGGAGAGATAGATCAAACCATGATTGAATGGCGCAGTAGACGTGATGGGCCGAATGGCCTAATTCTGCTCCTATTCCTTATGACCTTATGACCGTCAGCCCACTGAGTCTGTGCCGACCAATGATCCCTGTAAATTAACACTATCCTACACACTAGGGACAATTTACAATTTTTACCAAAGCCTAACCTACAAACCTGCACATCCTTGGAGTGTGGGAGGTGACGGAGAAATCCCACAGGGAGAACGTACAAACTCCGTGCAGACAGCACCTGTAGTCAGGATCGAACTCCAGTCTGAAGAAGGGTCTCTGGCGTTGTAAGGCAGCAACTCTACTGCTGTGCGGCCCTAGAGGAAACATAGAAACATAGAAATTAGGTGCAGGAGTAGGCCATTCGGCCCATCGAGCCTGCACCGCCATTCAATATGATCATGGCTGATCATCCAACTCAGTATCCCGTACCTGCCTTCTCTCCATACCCCCTGATCCCCTTAGCCACAAGGGCCACATCTAACTCCCTCTTAAATATAGCCAATGAACTGGCCTCAACTACCCTCTATGGCAGAGAGTTCCAGAGATTCTAATGCACGTAAGGCTGCTGGCCCTGACGGCATCCCCGGGCGCGTGCTCAGTGCCTGTGCTGCACAGCTGACAGACGTCTGGACTGACATCTTCAACCTGTCACTTGCCCAAGCAGTTTGTCCCCACTTGCCTTAAAGCCACTTCCATCGTGCCAGTGCCAAAACACTCCACTGCGGCAAGCCTCAACGACTTCCGCCCAGTTGCACTTACCCCCATCATCACCAAGTGCTTCGAGAGGCTGGTCCTGGCACACCTCAAAAGCTGCCTACCCCCCACACTGGATCCCTATCAGTTTGCCTACCGCAAGAACAGGAGTACGGAGGATGCCATCTCAACGGCACTTCACTCCGCCCTCTCCCACCTTGACAACAGAGACACTTATGTAAGAATGCTGTTCATCGATTACAGCTCAGCATTCAACACCATTATTCCATCAAAACTGATCACCAAACTCGGTAACCTGGGCATCGACCCCTCCCTCTGCAACTGGATACTGGACTTTCTAACCAACAGACCCCAGTCTGTGAGGTTAGACAAGCACACCTCTTCAACCCTCACCCTGAACACCGGCGTTCCTCAGGGCTGTGTGCTGAGCCCCCTCCTCTACTCCCTCTTCACCTATGACTGCACACCTGTACATGGTACTAACACCATCATCAAGTATGCAGATGATACAACGGTGATTGGCCTCATCAGCAACAACGATGAGCTGGCCTACAGGGAGGAGGTCCAGCACTTAGCAGCATGGTGCGCTGACAACAACCTGGCCCTTAACTCCAAGAAGACCAAGGAGCTCATTGTAGACTTCAGGAAGTCCAGAGGCGGCACGCACACACCCCCATCCACATTAACGGGACGGAGGTGGAACGTGTTTCTAGCTTCAGGTTCCTGGGAGTCAACATCTCCGATGACCTCTCTTGGACCCACAATACCTCTACTCTGATCAAGAAGGCTCATCAGCGTCTCTTCTTCCTGAGAAGACTGAAGAAGGTCCATCTGTCTCCTCAGATCCTGGTGAACTTCTACCGCTGCACCATCGAGAGCATCCTTACCAGCTGCATCACAGTATGGTATGGCAACTGCTCTGTCTCCGACCGGAAGGCATTACAGAGGGTGGTGAAAATTGCCCAACGCATCACCGGTTCCACGCTCCCCTCCATTGAGTCTGTCCAAAGCAAGCGCTGTCTGCGGAGGGCGCTCAGCATCGCCAAGGACTGCTCTCACCCCAACCATGGACTGTTTACCCTCCTACCATCCGGGAGGCGCTACAGGTCTCTCCGTTGCCGAACCAGCAGGTCGAGGAACAGCTTCTTTCCGGCTGCTGTCACTCTACTAAACAACGTACCTCGGTGACTGCCAATCACCCCCACCCCCGGACACTTATTATTTTTTTTTTTTATTCAAAATCGTTTGCTATGTCGCTCTTCAAAGGAGATGCTAAATGCATTTCGTTGTCTCTGTACTGTACACTGACAATGACAATTAAAATTGAATCTGAATCTGAATCTGATTCACCACTCTCTGTGTGAAAAAAGTTCTTCTCATCTCGGTTTTAAAGGATTTCCCCCTTATCATTAAGCTGTGACCCCTTGTCCTGGACTTCCCTAACATCGGGAACAATCTTCCTGCATCTAGCCTGTCCAACCCCTTAAGAAGTAGGAAGAAGTTGAGGCAGGTACGTAACGTTTAAGAAACATTTAGGCAAGCACATAGATAGGACAGGTTTGAGGGCTATGGGCTAAAGGCAGGTTTGTGGGGCTAATGTGTAGGAAGGAATTGCAGATGCTGGTTTAAACTAAAGATAAACACAAAATGCTGGAGTAACTCAGCGGGTCAGACAGCATCTCTGGAGATTAGGAATGGGTGATGTTTCGGGTCGAGACCCTTCCTCAGACCCTTCTTCTGAAGAACGAATCTGAAGAAGAGTCCCAACCTTTTCCTCCAGAGATGCTGTCTGACCCTCTGAGTTACTTCACCTATTTGTGTCTACTTGCAGGTGGGACATGTTGGCCCCTCTGGGCAAGTTGGGCTGAAGGGCCTGTTTCCACGCTGCATCACTCTATGACTTTATATATGTGGTGGCATGCAAAAGTTAGATGAATGACCCCAGTTTTTTGGTCTGTTGTTTATTTATTTATTTACAACGTTGATTTAAATAACTTAGGAGCATCCAATGACTCTTTAATCTCCTTTCCAAATGGAGGATGTGTCTGACCTGGAACCCAAATGATTGTGAGATTGGCCCAGATTGGAGTGGACAATGGATGCTTGCCCACCACCAGATTCAGGGATTCAAGATTCAAGATTCAGGAGAGTTTATTATCATGTGTCTCAGATAGGACAATGAAATTCTTGCTTTGCTTCAGCACAACAGTATATAGTAGGCATAAATAAATACAGAACAGATCAGTGTGTCTATATATCATTATATAAATATATACACACATGAATAAATAAACTGCTAAAGTGCAAATAAACAGATTACGGGCTATTAATGTTCAGAGTTTTGTCCGAGCCGAGTTTAATAGCCTGATGGCTGTGGGAAGCAGCTATTCCTGAACCTGTTTGTTGCAGTCTTCAGGCTTCTGTACCTTCTACCTGAAGGTAAGAGGGAGATGAGTGAGTGGCCAGGATGGTGTGGGTCCTTGATGATGCTGCCAGCCTTTTTGAGGCAGCGACTGCGATAGATCCCCTTGATGGAAGGAAGGTCAGAGCCGATGATGGACTGGGCAGTGTTTACTACTTTTTGTAGTCTTTTCCGGTCCAGGGCACTCAAGTTGCCGAACCAAGCCTCGATGCAACCGGTCAGCATGCTCTCTACTGTGCACCTGTAGAAGTTCGAGAGAGTCCTCCTTGACAAACCGACTCTCCGTAATCTTCTCAGGAAGTAGAGGCGCTGATGTGCTTTCTTAATAATTGCATCAGTGTTCTCGGACCAGTTTCTTCCCAGCTGTTATCGGGCAACTGAATCATCCTACCACAACCAGAGAGCAGTGCTGAACTACAATCTACCTCATTGGTGATCCTGAAGGGCCTATCCCAATTGTTTTTCGGCGACTGACGGCTTCATATCAGGGTCGCAAAAAGATTTTGAGCATTTCAAAATCCATCGGTGACAAAAAAAATGTTGCGACACTTGAAAAAACACCGCCCGTTAATACGTCATCACGCCACAAACCTTTCAGTCAATGATGCCGGCAGTCGCCGAAAAAATCGGCAAGTGGGACAGGCCCTTGTGAGACTATCCTTGATCGGACTTTGCTGGCGATGGTGTGGACTCGATGGGCCGAAGAGCCTGTTTCCATGCTCTGTCTTTCAATCAATGTTCGGATCAAAACTGTGAATATAGTGTGAAAATGTATAACATGCGGTAGTGTATTTCTTTGCAAGTGTGGTCTGTGTAAGTGTATCCAAGTTTTAGACAAGGTCGATATTTGTGGTGTTACGAGTTTAATGATTGCCTAGGATAAGGGGAAGATAGGATGCAGGTGTCTAGCATTTGTTAGAATTAGTTAATTGGCGGCAGTAGATACTGGTAGCATGCATCTCTTGATGTATTCAAGAGAGAGTGTAGATCTTCGGGCTAATGGAATCAAGGGATGAAGGGAGAAAGCAGGAACGGGGTACTGATTTTGGATGATCAGCCATGATCATATTGAATGGTGGTGCTGGCTCGAAGGGCCGAATGGCCTCCTCCCGCACCTATTGTCTATGTTTTTGTGCATTGGTGGTGACAGCAGGTATTGATGGGCCACCTGCGATTATGTGGTGGTGGGCCCACCTCAATGAAACACCAGTGAAGGGAAGTGCCCACTTGATAACCCCAATGACATATTGGCATCTACACCATCAGTTGTTTATTTTAAATGAGCTTGTTAACATGTAGGAAGCTGTTTATTGCATATGGAGTGATGGGCCTGTCCCACTTAGGCGACTCTTTAGGCAACTGCCAGGGACTAGTTTTAATGGAATTCACCTACGACACCTGGCGACAACCTACGACAGCAAAAATTGTCGCCACAGTCGCCAAACAATTTTTAACATGTTGAAAATCTTGCGGCAGTCGCCTATAGTTGCCCAAAAAATTGCCTAAGTGGGACAGGCCCATTAGTTGTCATCCTAAGCATAAGTTGGTATATTCAGTTAGATTTGGCTTTGGCTTTGGGCTTGGTTTTCTTAGTTCAACACTTATCCTGGTGTTATAGCACATGTACTTTGTGTTTTAATTGTAATGGGACCAAATGTTGTTGGTGGGACACAAACTGTTCTTTGGTGTGTGGGTTACTGCTGGCTTGAGTGTTGCCTGCCAGCACTGTTGACCACATCTCCCATGGCTTTGTTGTTGATGAGTGAGAGTGAACTGATGGGATAGTAATGAGTTTAGTTTAGAGATCCAGCGCAGAGACGGGCCCTTCGGCCCCACCGTGTCCGCGCCGACCAGCGATCCCCGCGCACGAACTCTAGCCCACACACCAGGGCCAGTCTCGCAATTTTACCCCAGCCAATTAACCTGCAAACCCGTACATCTTTGGAGTGCGGGGGGAAGCCGGAGCTCCCGGTGAAAACCCACGCAGATCACGGGGGAGAACGGACAATCTCCGTACACGCAGCATCCGTAGTCGGGATAGAACCTGGGTCTCTGGCGCCGTGAGGCAGCAACTCTACTGCTGCGCCACCGTGCAGTTGAATTAGACAATAGACAGTAGGCGCAGGAGTAGGCCACTCGGCCCTTCGAGCCAGCACCGCCATTCAATGTGATCGTGGCTGATCATCCCCAATCAGTACCCCGTTCCTGCCTTCTCCCCATGTCCCCTGACTCCGCTATCTTTAAGAGCCCTATCTAGCTCTCTCTTGAAAGCATCCAGAGAACCGGCCTCCATCGCCCTCTGGGGCAGAGAATTCCACAGACTCGCCACTCTCTGTGAGAAAAAGTGTTTCCTCGTCTCCGTTCTAAATGGCTTACCCCTTATTCTTAAACTACATGCAGCGCATTTATTCACATATTCAAATGATTGATGGTAATGTAGCTGTACTGGAACAACAAGGACATCAAATGTTCTCTATGGAACTGATGCCCTACATTGATGAGAACTATATTCTGTATCTGCATCATCCCCTTTGCTCCAAGTGTTGAACGTGTGTTTGAACAGACTGTATCTATGTATGTACGTATGATCTATTTAGATACTGTGGTTTAGTTTATTGTCACGTGTACCCAGTTACAGTGAACAGCTTTTGTTGCGTGCTGTCCAGTTTGCGGAAAGACAATACGTGATTACAATCGAGCCGTCCACAGGATACAGGATAAAGGGGATAATGTTTCGTGGAAGATTAAGTCCGATTGAAGATAGTCCGAGGGTCTCCAATGAGGTAGCGAGACGGCACGGTGGCGCAGCGGTAGAGTTGCTGCCTTACAGCGAATGCAGCGCCGGAGACCCGGGTTCGATCCTGACTGCGGGTGACGCCTGTACGGAGCGTGTACGTTCTCCCCGTGACCTGCGTGGGTTTTCTCCGAGAACTTCGGTTTCCTCCCACACTCCAAAGACGTACAGGTTTGTAGGTTAATTGACTTGGCAAATGTAAAAATTGTCCCTGGTGTGTGTAGGATAGTGTTAATGTGCGGGGATCGCTGGTCGGAGCGGACCCGGTGAAGGGCCTGTTTCCGCGCTGTGTCTCTAAAGTAAACTAAAAAAAGTAGCTCAGGAGCGCTCTTTGGATGAGGATATGATGGGCCAGTGCCTGGATAGCGTGCAAATCAAAGCTTTCCACTGTACCTAGTACATGGACCAATAATAAACCTTAAACACCCATCTTCTGCACCAGAGCCTGGATGTTGTTTAATCCCATGGTCTTACTTGTAGTTGGGAGGCACAGCACAGAATCAGGTCTCCTGTCCACCAGGTCTGCACTGACCAGCAATCCCTGCACACTAGGACTATCCCACTAGGGACAATTTACAATCTTTACCAAAGCCAATTAACCTACAAACCTGTAGATACGTCTTTGCAATGTGGGAGGAAACCGGAGCAACCGGAGAAAACCCACGCAGGTCACGGAGAGAAGGTACAAACTCCGTACAGTCAGCACCCGTAGTCAGGATCGAACCCAGATCTCTGGAGCAGCAGCTCTGCCGCTGCGCCTGGACTTTGCTCACAGCTGCAGAGCACATGGATGCAAGCAACTTGATTGAAGACTGGTTCATGTAGCTGGGGATCTCACGAGGAAACAAAGACAGATCATCCATCATTCATCCTTGTCCCATTTACTGTTCAATTGTCCATCACCTCACCAGCACATGGCAAGGTTGCAGACTTTACATCTGATTGATTGTGGATTTGTTGGGATCATTCATCATTAAACCTTCTCCCATTTGGTATTCAAATGTCTGCCTTCATTACATTTACACATGGGAGGGTAGCACCGTTTTAATATGATCGATTGGTTTTTTGTTGTTTAGTTTAGAGATACAGCCGGGAAACAGGCCCTTCGGCCCACCAAGTCCGTGCTGACCAGCGATCCCCGCACACTCACACTATCCTACACACATTAGGGACAATTTACAATTTTACCCAAAGCCATTTAACCTACAAACCTGCACGTTTTTGGAGTGTGGGAGGAAACCGGAGCACCCGGAGAAAACCCACCAGGAGAACGTACAAATCCCGTATAGACAGCGCCCATGGTCAGGATCGAACCTGGGTCTCTGGCGCTGTGAGGCAGCAAATCTACTGCCCACTAAATTGATTGTTGGATGGATTGATTGATCAATCAAATTGATTGATTGTTGCATTGCTGGGTTCTAACTACTGTAAGCTGATGTTGGTGTTCAGCACACATGCTTCACCTGCACCAGGTGGTCACCTAATCTTTAGTTCCACTCAGTTCCGCTCCCCGCATTCTCTTTGGCACTCTGCGCTGTACCAGCGTTGGTCTCCTGGACCGATTGTAATCATAGAGAGTTTGCCATGCTTTGAGGATCTAAGTTGTGATGGAATACATTTCTGCTGCTGCTTAGGATTCACAATCTGCCAGCATAATCAAGGACAAGTCTCACCCCTGGTCACTCCCACTTGTCCCCTCTCCCGTCAGGCATGAGGTACAGAAGTGTGAAAACGCACTTTGGTCGAGGAGAGGCAGCTTTGAAACCAGAGTATATTTACAAAGGTTGATTGGTAGTATGAAGTGGTTAACAATAGACAATAGACAATAGACAATAGGTGCAGGAGTAGGCTATTCGGCCCTTCGAGCCAGCACCGCCATTCATTGTGATCATGGCTGATCATCCCCAATCAGTACCCCATTCCTGTTAACTCCGCTATTTTTAGAGCCTTATCTAGGTCTCCCTTGAAAGCATCCAGAGAACCTGCCTCCACCACCCTCTGAGGCAGAGAATTCCACAGACTCACAACTCTCTGTGAAAAAAAGTGTTTGCTCATCTCCGTTCTAAATGGCTTACTAATTCCTAATTACTACTTATTCCTAAACTGTGGCCCCTGGTTCTGGACTCCCCCAATAACGGGAACATGTTTCCTCTAGCGTGTCCAAACCCTTAACGATCTTATATGTTTCAATGAGATCCCCTCTCATCCTTCTAAACTCCAGAGTGTACAAGCCCAGCTGCTCCATTCTCTCAACTGATAGTCTCGCCATCCTGGGAATTAACCTTGTAAACCTACGCTACACTCCCTCAATAGCAAAAATGTCTTTCCTTGAACATGTTTGGCCTGTATTCATTTGAGTTTAGAAAAATGAATGAATGCAGAAATGAAAAATGAAAAGTCACCTTTTTGAAACGTTTAAAATTCGTAGGTAGCTTATGCCGATAGATTCTCAGAGTTTGTTTCCCCTCGTGGGAGAATTTAGAAATTGTTAAATAATGAGACCCCAATGGGTGGCACAGTGGTGCAGCGGTAGAGTTGCTGCCTCACAGCACCAGATACCGGGTTCGATACAGATTATGGGTGCTGCCTGTATGGAGTTTGTACCTTCTCCCTGTGACCGAGTGCATTTTTCCCCAGGTGCTCTGGTTTCCAACCACACTCCAAAGAAGTGCAGTTTCATAAGCTAATTGTCCCTATTTTGTAGGACAAAACTAGTGGACAACCTAGTTGGCCTGGACTTGGTCAGCAAAAGGGCTTGTTTCCATGCTGTATCTCTAAACTAAGCTACATTGAAGATGGGGATGATAGGAATTTGGAATCTTTGGTTGATAATGACTCTTTGAAGTTCTGTACTCCAAGTGCTTTGGATGTTGAATCATTGAAAGTGAACCGGAACCAAATTTTGGTTCTTTGGGGAACCAGGGTGAGTGGGGAACAGGATGGAACGTGGAGTTCAGGCTAAGTGTCCATTGAATAAGTCTTATTGAATAATGGAGGAGGCTCCTGCTTTATAACCTTCTCCGTTTGTAAGACGAGGATCATTCGGTGGAGGAACAGTCACGGCGTGAGCACCCTCTTCTTTAAAGCACAGGTGGGAGTTGGATTGTGGGGTACTGATGATGCAGATGAACGCAGACTGGAAGAGGCTGCAAGGATGACAAAGATAGATCTAAATTGCATGCACGTCAAGCCAAAAGCTGAGTTAAACAGTGTTCACAAATAATCACGTCTGACTGTGATGTAATGGCAATAATACAATAGTTTCCTTTTGGACTATGTAGAACTATGTCGGACTTTGGTTCAGTTGCATTTAGAGTATTGTGTGTAGAACATGCAGAAGAGGTAGACCAGAATAATGCCTGGGTTAGAGGATATTAGATATTTGAGTGGTGAATCTCTGGAACTCTCTGCCACAGAAGATAGTTGAGGCTACAGTTCATTGGCTATATTTAAGAGGGAGTTAGATGTGGCCCTTGTGGCTAAAGGGATCAGGGGGTATGGAGAGAAAGAAGGTACAGGATACTGAGTTGGATGATCAGCCATGATCATATTGAATGGCGGTGCAGGCTCGAAGGGCCGAACGGCCTACTCCTGCACCTATTTTCTATGTTTCTAAGTAAAGGTTGGACAGACTTGGATTGTTTTCTCTGGAATGGCAGTGGTTGAGGGGAGATTGCTTAAGGGGCCTGCCCCACGTAGGCTATTTTTTTAGGCGACTACAGGCGATTAGGCTGTCGCTGGGGTGTTGCCTGTATGGTCGTGAGTTGTCCCCTCAGTCGCCCAAAGAGTCTTTCTGGTCGCCACTGGATTTTCAACATGTTGAAACATTTTCGGAGACAGTGGGTTTGATGCCAATGAGCATAGCTTGACTTCTCCTGATGTAGATGTTGTCGTAGGTTGTCGCCAGGTTAACGTAGGTTGACGCCGGTGCTGACTTCGATTTTTTTTTAGTTGTTAAAGTAATAATTCTATTTCAAATTTTATGTCGAAGGGGGGGTCCAGTCGCTGTTTCTTTGGCGACCTGCTGCGACTATGACAGTCGCCTAAAAATAGCCTAATTTGGGACAGGCCCATTAGTTTGATTGGATAGTTGATTGGAGATTGGATAGTTAGATTGCGTTTTAGACTTCACTTTAGACTTTAGAGATACAGTGCGGAAACAGGCCCTTCGGCCCACTGAGTCCATACTGACCATCAATCAGACTAGTTCTATATTATCCCCCGTTCTCATCCACTCCCTGCACACTTGGGGGCTATCTTGCAACGCTAAATTCCAATGACCGAGACACCAAGGAACAGTTTGAGTTCCAGCAGAAACACTTGTTTGCACACTACATCACACCTTTGATCCAAAGATGGACACAAAGTGCTGGAGTAACTCAGTGGGTCTGACAGCATCCCTGGAGTACAAGAATGGATGACGTTTCGGGTCGGGACCCTCCAAATATTGATTGATTGATTGATTCTTTCATTCATTCATTGATTAATAGAAAAAATACAGCATGCAAACAAGCCCATCACCCCACGACGACCATCGATCACCCACTCACACTAGTTCTATCTTATCCCACTTTCTCATCCGCTGCCTGCATACTAGGAGCAATTTACAAAGGCGAATTAACCTACAAACCCGCACGTCTTTGGGATTTGGGAGGAAACCTGAGCACCCGGAGGAAACCCACGCGGTCACAGGGAGAACATGCAAACTCCACACAGACAGCACCCGAGGTCAGGATTGAACCCGGGTATTGGGCGCTGTGAGGCAGCAACTCCACCAGCTGCCCCACTGTGCCGCCCTTACAAAACTTAGATAAATATTCGTAAATAAATAAACACAAATAGAGCAACATGGTGGAGCAGCGGTAGAGTTGCTGCCTTCCAGCGTCAGAGACCCAGGTTTGATCCTGACCACGGGTGCTGTCTGTACAGAGTTTGTACGTTCTCCCCGTGACCTGGGTGGGTTTTGTCCAAGATCTCTGGTTTCCACGCACGCTCCAAAGACGTACAGGTTTGTAGGTTAATTGGCTTGGTGTAAGTGCAACACAAAAGTGTCCCTAGTGTGTGTATGCGACTTTGTGTAGGATAGTGTTGGTGTGCGGGATATCGCTGGTCATCGCGGGCTCGGTGGGCCAAAGGGCCTGTGTCCGCACTGTATCTCTAAACTAAACTAAACAATTTTGTTTCAACCTGCATGTCTTGATGCACTCGGAGGTTACTCGACCTCCCTGTTACATGTGGGACTCGTGTTGTTGGTGTTGTTTGTCCTTCATAGTCGAAGAAGACCATGACTTCAGTGTGTTTTTGTTTGTGGGTCCGGAGGTGAACGGTGAGACCGATCCGGGCCCGGAAAGGCTCGCCCGCACACGGGGCACAGCTGGCTGGGTGCTGGGACTTCCTCCCAACGGCACACGCTCCCATGGTGATCCTGCTTCACTCAGTTGGGCGGCGTGGGCCCTGAAGTCATGACTTGCTCGTTGACTTGGATTAAAGTCAGGGAGAGTTGCACACATCATCAGCCTCGCTCTCTCGTCCCGGCCTATCTGGATCCAGCGGCAATACATCGTCAAGACGGCTGGCGATAGAATACACTTCGAATAGTTGGAGTACACTTAAAAATGGAGCCAGGGCAGATTCAATGGAGAAATGACCTTCTGTGCTGTGACCATGTGTGATCGGCAGTGAGCCGAGCAAAGTGTTAGACACAATGTGTATGAAGGGACTGCATGTTAAAGTGGTTTAAAACGTGATCAACCAGAGAAATGGAGAGGCCGAGGTGTTTGTTTTCACCAACTATGCTTGAGTGATCTGGACACAACACCTGACAAACTGAATGTACTGTGGGGGCAGTGGTTGTGTCACATCCAATTGTAGTTAAAAGTGCATATATTAAGTCACTTTGCTAGGGTATCAACCGCGTGGGCGGCACGGTGGTGCAGCGGTAGAGTTGCCGCCTTACAGCGAATGCAGCGCCGGAGACGCGGGTTCGATCCTGACTATGGGAGCTGTCTGTGGCGGAGTTTGAACCTTCCCCTCCGTGACCTGCGTGGGTTTTCTCCGAGATCTTCGCTTTCCTCCCACATTCCAAAGACGTACAGGCCTGTGGGCTAATTGGCCCGGTAGATGTAACAATTGTCCCTAGTGGGTGTTGGATAGTTAATGTGCGGGGATCGCTGGTCGGCGCGGACCCGGTGGGCCGAAGGGCCTGTTTCCGCGCTGTATCTCTAAACTAAGTCCTGGTAACATCCTCGTAAACCTTCGCTGCCCTCTTAACCCGTTTAACAATATTATATTCCTACAGGTGTATGGAATGAGCTGCCGGAGAAGGTAGTTACTATCGCAGTCACATGGATAGGACAGGTTTAGAGGGATCTGGGCCAAATGCAGGCAGGTGGGACCAGTGAGGATGGGACATGTTGGTCGGCATGGGCCAGTTGGTCCGAAGGGCTCAGTTTCCACTTCGGCCTGTGTGACTCTACGACTCTCTGACACGTCCAATTTGCACTCTGTTTCTGTCAAACATTATTTTAGAAAATCTATGACCTCCCTGTGACTTTACCGACCATGTCGGGCCTCTGATCCAGAGCCTGGAAACTAATGAAACACTTGGGTTTAACAGAAAGTGGCCCTCTTGTCCTGAAGGCTTGCAGCTTAATTTTTTTTTCTCCAGGAGATTAATTCATGGTATAGCATTCTCATCCTCGTTGAACTGCATACATTAACCATATAATAACCATATAACAATTACAGCACGGAAACAGGCCATCTCGACCCTTCTAGTCCGTGCCGAACACATAATCTCCCCTAGTCCCATATACCTGCGCTCAGACCATAACCCTCCATTCCCTTCCCATCCATATAACTATCCAATTTATTTTTAAATGATAAAAACGAACCTGCCTCCACCACCTTCACTGGAAGCTCATTCCACACAGCCACCACTCTCTGAGTAAAGAAGTTCCCCCTCATGTTACCCCTAAACTTCAGTCCCTTAATTCTCAAGTCATGTCCCCTTGTTTGAATCTTCCCTACTCTCAGTGGGAAAAGCTTTTCCACGTCAACTCTGTCTATCCCTCTCATCATTTTAAAAACCTCTATCAAGTCCCCCCTTAACCTTCTGCGCTCCAAAGAATAAAGCCCTAACTTGTTCAACCTTTCTCTGTAACTTAGACTCGCTGCAACAGTCGATTTCCCAGCGCTAGTAAATATTTTCTTGACTATGTTTCTTTCTAGCTTGGCACCTTCAAGTCACACGATGGGGAGTACTTCGTCGAGCCTCTTGTCTTGCCAAATGGCGAAGAATTTGACGAAGAGCACAATAAGCCTCATATTGTATACAAACACGAGGCATTCAAGAACAAAGAGGCAAGGGAAGTCACTGACGTTTGTGGCAACTCAGGTAAGTTTTCAACCTTCGCTGCGAATTTTAACAGCAGCATAGATGTTGTACCAACCCGTAGGAGGGAGAACGAGGGATATAAAACTGTAATAATGGCCTCGACACAAAATGCTGGAGTAACTCAGCGGGTCAGGCAGCGTCTCTGGAGAAAAAGGAATCGGCGACGTTTCGGGTCGAGACCCTTCTTCAGAGCCGACCCGAAGCGTCGCCCATTTCTTCTCTCCAGGGATGCTGCCTGTCGCGCTGAGTTACTGCAGCATTTTGTGTCTATTTTTGGTTTAAGCCAGCATCTGCAGTTCCTTCCCACACAGTAATGACCGCCTGGTGCTAACGGAAGGTCATGGAAAATGAGGCAGGGAATGGAAGGTCTTTTCATTGTCTAATTAGTTTATGGAATTAAAATCACACCTGCATAATATGGTTGAAGAAGATTTGCAAGTGGAAATCATAGTTGGTACTTGAGAACAACCATATCTTTCCTCAGAGGGCGTTGAATCTGTGGAATTCTTTGCCACAGAAGGCTGTAGAGGCCACCAATGGGTATTTTTAAGGCAGAGATAAATAGATTTTTGATTCAAACGGCCATCCGGTGTTATGGGGGGAAGGCAGGAGAATGGGGTTAGGAGGGAAAGATAGATCAGCCATGATTGAATGGCGGAGTAGACCTGATGGGCCAAATGGCCTAATTCTGCTCCATATATGAACTGATGAACATATAACAAATAGTTGCAGTTTTGATGATTTTTAATTTCTGGAATGTTGAAAGACTATTCCGATTCTTGAATGTAGAATGTAGATTTTGTTTTATGGCGATGTTTTAGTCGTTTTCAAGTTGGGTTAGAATCAACAGTATTGTTTTCCTGTCATAAATCATAGAGATAATATTTTGTGAACTTTCCATAATTGTTCAAATGTAAGCTTTTTGTGCAATTTCCTCAATGGTTGTTTAATGTACAGGTTTAAAGGGATCTAATATTTGTATTTAAATGACCAATTTTTATTGGATAAAAGTTGTTGAAGAAAAAGGATGTTGTGTGTTTTAACTTTGAAGATATTTGATTGAAATTAAGAGCAAATATATTTTTTAACCTTATTGTTTTTTGTTGTTTTTGGAAGTTTCCCCAAAGGTTAAGGGCCTGTCCCACTTGGGAGTCATTTGCATGTCATGCAGATGGAG